>NC_056730.1:693188181-693530681 GCF_019279795.1 Protopterus annectens | reverse complement strand
ATTCCATTCTCCCAGATAAATCCTTCCTGCATAATCAAATTCCAGTTTTTATGGATGATGGAAATAATTTCCTTAACATCCATGCTATAAGTTAAAATAAAATTACAAGGATGCAATTTCTTAACTTTTAGACTAGGATTTAAAGTTTTCCCTAGTAAATTAACTGGGTTTAAAATGGGAGTATAAAAAACAGATATTCGTTTGTTTCAGACTTCAACAATTAAGTCCGCGATGAGCTCCTCCGGATAACCTCTTTGTAGGAAGAGACTTTCCATAAAATTACATTCTTCCACAAAGTCACTCTCCCTAGTGACCATTCTAGCGGCTCGTACCAGTTGACCCTTAATAATAGATTTTTTCTGGCTAAAAGGGTGACAACTGTTGAATTGCAAATAACTGTTCGAAAAAGTTTATTTACGATGTATCCTAGCACTAAAACAATTACAACTTATGCCCTTCGATAGTTCCACATCTAGGTATGAGATCTTATCCCTCTCAAAACTAGATGTGAACTTCAAAAATTCTGTGGAATTATTAAAGTAATCCATGAGAAACTCAACTTGTTCACTATCTCCTTTCAGGATGATAAAAATATCATCCAAGAAATGTGTGTACATAACTACTCTATCCTGGAAAAAGGGGTTGGTGAAGACAAATTGTCTTTCCCAAAAAGTCATGACCAGGTTAGCTACACTGGCTCCACAAGGGGAACCCATGGGTACTCCTATTTTTTGAAAGAAAAAATTGTTATTAAATGTGACATGATTACTAGACAAAATTATGTCTAATAGTTCACTCACCAATTGTATTTCTTCATTTGGGGCCCCCTTGGAACTCATCATGATTGGAATCCAATCCAAGGCCACCGAGTGAGGGATGGAGGAATATAAATCCTTTACGTCTACAGTCAAAAAATGACTGTCAACGCTGCAAGGAATTTGATTGACTCTGACCAGAAAGGACCAAGAATCCTTGGATATCTGGGACTCACTTGCCACATATTTTTTCAATATGGAATCTACTACTTTTGCAATTACATATGTTATACTCCCTCTTGTGCTAACCAAAGGTCGCATGGGAGGATCCTCAAGATTTTTATGGACTTTGGGAGCCCCAAAAATAATGGGTACTTTAGACACAGGAGTAGCTATATAGTTGTATAAATTCAAATCTAGTGTGTTATTGATGAACATGTCATTATAATTGGAAGAGATCCTAGAGAGTCCTATATTCAACTCATTCTTAGAAACTTCTAAGTAGGTCTCTGAAGATAAAACAACCTCCATTCTCTTCATATAATCCTCATTGTTCATCACGACTAGACCACTCCCTTTGTCGGGTTTCATAACCCTGACTGGAGCGCTACACAATAATTCTAATAGAGTTCTCTCTTCCTTACTGAAATTAAATCTCCACTCTTTTTTCTCAGAGTTGGGCTCAAAATGGTGACAAATACACTGATCCGTTCAAACAATGCCAAAATCGGGCATAAAGGCGGATTGTAAGTACTAGGTATAGAAAAAGAAAAAGAATCTAATTCCCTAGTAACATTGCCTAATAAAAATTGTAAATTTGATTTTCTGACGAACATTTTTAAATCTGGTATAGTTCTAGCTAAGTCTGCCCTTTTAGAAGGGACAAAAGTTAAGCCCTTAGCTAGCAGTTCCACCAATTAATAAGAAAAATGAAAGTCAGAAAAATTATAAGTTTTAAAGTCCAGTTCAGAATTTGTTATAATAACACAAGGTTTATGTGGAACCAGGTCAACAAGGATATCAGGTCCCACTAATTCCTCCTGTTCCTTGACCTTTTCCTGGTCTTTTGACCCTGATGGATGGGATGTGAAGAGGCAACATTCTGAAAATTTGCATTTTCTGTCACCTGAGTAAAAGTTGTGGAACTGTTTTGAGCTGCCAAACGGTCACTACGTAGGACCATTTCACTAGAATCCATGCTATCCACAAGAGCATTCATGGAACCACTAGGTCTCGATCCTGGTCTTGCATCATTTGGATTAAATCCACCAAGTAAATTAAAACTAGGAGACAAAAAAATTGCCTTGGGAAGAAGGTGGCTTAGGATAGGCAGATACATCTTTATATGCCTTGATATCCCTCTATAGTTTCTTTATTTTTTAGCTTTCATTTTATTTATGTACTGGTCGATACTACTGAATGACCGTTCGTAATCAAATCAATAATGATAAAAGTTCAAGTCATTCCTTATTTCTTCATCTAATTTAGTAATGGCTACAGTTAAAACATCCGCTGCCTGTTGATAATGGCTGCTTATACAGTTTAACAGCTCAAACCCATGTTTGTCAAAAAGATTAATTAAATCAAAATGAAAAGCCTATCTTTCGACTAGCCCTGTAGGGTACTGCCAGGACCTAAGCCCCTTCGGTACCACTTTAGCCTGGCTACATTAGTTGAAGTAGCTTATTTCCAACTTTATTTTATGCAGTTTCATCAAGTTTTGGTCGAATAAATTAAGTTTAGATGGTAAATCAACAACATCAGACATACCTTGCTCGACCATACTGCTCCCTTGGTTTCCTTGTAAGTAAAAAGGACGGCATAAACACTGGTCTAAGTTAAATGGCTCAAAAGCACTCTGCACAGAAGGAATTTGTCTGGAAGGACAAGAAGACATCAATTCACGGACAAGGCCATTAATCATTGGTGGACCACCATGGTGTTCTTCTGTGGAATGGCTAGGAATGCCCGAAGAGGACATAACTTCATTATGCGAGCCAGAAGGAGGCACAGGTGTCAGAACGCCTGGATGATTAACAATGACGTTGTTCTCAATACCAGAACCCAAATCATTAGTTTTAGGACTCTGCTGTGATCCAATAAACCATCAAAACGATCGGAAAGTGTATTTACTTTCTGAGTTAGTAGCTCTAGTAACTGAGTTAAACTCACTGCTTCTTCCTCTGTGGGAGATCCGGACGAGGGCAGAGGGGGAGTTTACATCATACACAAACCGACAAAACAAACTACAGCAAAGAAAAGGACACTCTACTGGATAAAAAATGATGGAAACAACTCTCTTTGACCTCGAAAATTGAAAAAAGTCACCAGCCGAAAGAATAATGATAAGGATTAAAATAGAATGTTTAATGCTTTAAGCTTCCACGAGCCTTTCGTCAGCATGAATACACCAACTTCAGCTCGTGGAAGCTTAAAGCATTAAACATTCTATTTTAATCCTTATCATTATTCTTTCGGCTGGTGACTTTTTTTCAGTTTTCGAGGTCGAGGAGAGTTGTTTCCTTCATTTTTTTATCTAGTGATATAAAAAGTGAGACAACAATAATAAATCATTTCAAAACTTTTCCCACCTTTAATGTGACCTATAACCTGTACTATTCAATTGAAAAACAAACAGATCTGTTAGGGGAAAATATAAAAAATAAAAAATGTACAATAGGCTGGTTGCATAAGTGTGCACACCTTAAACTAATACTTTGTTCAAGCACCTTTTGATTTAATTACAGCATTCAGTCTTCTTGGGTACACACCTGCCATCAATTAAACAGACTCTGATTAACCCCAAATAAAGTTTAGTTGTCCTAGTAGGATTTTCCTGACATTTACTCAGTTGCCTGCCACATCAAAAGCCATGGTTCACAGAGAGCTTACAAAGCATCAAAGGGATCTCATTGTTGAAAGTAGTCAGAAGAATGGTACAAAAAATGTATACAGCATTGGATATACCATGGGACAACAGTGATGTTGCAAAGAACTGGACGTCCTCCAAAATTGATGAAAAGACAAGACAAAAACTGATCAGGCAGGCTGCCAAGAGACCTACAGCAACACTGAAGGAGCTGCAGGAATTTCTGGCAAGTACTGGTTGTGTACTACATATGACAACAATCTCCTGTATTCTCCATATGTCTGGGCAATGGGGTAGGGTTGCAAGACCGAAGCCTTTTCTTACACAGAAAAAACATTCAGGCACAGCTAAAATTTACAAAACCATACAGCAAGTCTCCCAAAAGCATGTGGGAAAATGTGTTGTGGTCTGATGAGACCAAGGCTGAACTTTTTGGCCACAATTCCAAAAGGCACGTTTTGGAGCAAAAACAACACTTTCCATTACCAAAAGAAAACCATCCCCATGGTGAAGCATGGTAGTGGCAGCATCATGCTTTGGGATTGTTTTTCTTCATCTGGGACTGGAGCTTTAGTCAAGGTGGAGGGAATTATAAATAGTTCCTAATACCAATCACTTTTGGCCCAAAACCTTAAGGTGTCTTCAAGAAAGCTAAAGATGAAGAGGAATTTCTCCTTTCAACATGACAATGACCCCAAGCATACATCCAAATCAGCAAAAGAATGGCTTCAGCAGAAGAAAATTACAGTTGTGAAATGGCCCAGCCAGAGCCTATACCTAAATCCAATAGAAAATCTGTGGGGTAACCTGAAGATGGCTGTGCACAAGAGATGCCCTCGCAATCCGACAGATTTGGAGCACTTTTGTAAGGAAGAGTGGGAAAATATTGCCCAGTCAAGATGTGCCATGCTGATAGACTCCTCCCCCAAGAGACTGAATGCTGTAATTAAATCAAAAGGTGGTTCAACAAAGTATTAGTTTAAGGGTGTGCACACTTGTGCAACCAGATTATTGTACATTTTTTATTTTTTAATATTTTTCCCCTGAATTGTGCAATTTATAGGTCACATTAAATGTAGAAAAAGTTTTGAAATGATTTATTGTGGTCTCATTTTTTTATATCACAAAAAACTGCCATTTTAACAGGGGTGTGTACACTTTTTATATCCACTGTATATTTATATATGTATATGTATATATATATATATATATATATATATATATATATATATATATATATATATATATAGTTCCGCTTTAGAAGGTCGAACTGCTGAAATCTCGAAAGTCATATGGTCGAGACCATATGCTCAAAATTTCAGAAGTTCGACCTTCTGAATGGGGATCGGCATACAGCACAGAATGGGAGATTTCCCTTTCTGTGCTGTAGTGTGATCTTGGAGTTAGAATAAATAAGTAGCAGGGGGGGGGGGGTGCAGGGGGGCTTCTGAAATTCAAGCATATGACTTCAGCCATATGACTTTTGAGATTTCAGCGGTTCGACCTTCTAAAGGGGAACTATATATATATATATATATATATATATATATATATATATAAATTACAAATATATATATATATATATATATATATATATATATATATATATATATATATATATATATATATATATATGCATAGAAATGATCCCTGTGCAAAGTACACATGAGAAAGCCTATAATGTTTTCAGCTTTCCAACTTTATACAATCACTGTAAGCAACAAAGTCTTGTGGATGCCGGTGAAATGATTAGTCATTTGCAACCTGCAATGAGTAATTGCTATAACAGACATAAGTTCATGAAAAAATTGTGTTTTGCATATACCTTGTACAGTCATCTAACATAACAAACGGATGTCATTAATCAACAACTGAATTAAAAGGGACTGTAGTGGGGATAGAACCCACATACTCCCAACAGCCACTAATACAGAGGCAGGTTGTATCTTTTCTGTTACCTCTGCTGCTATAATGCATATTCATGGTTCTACATGCATGCTTGCAGTAAGACAGCTGTAATTGTATTATCCAGTCTGTTGAAATGTCTTCCCACCTGCAAAGTTCACATATCTCTAAAGCAGAAATAAATTGGTGTATGTTCATAATGATGCATATTTAACAATAAGGTTATATAGTTAAGTGTATGTATAATGTCTGCAGTCAAAGCTTAGGAGCATTCTTTGCACTAAACTGAATAACAAGGAATAGCCTAAAACTATTGTGATGCAGACATGTCTAGTTTTCTGCAGCCTACTCGTGGTAGGCATTTATGCACAGTGACACTAATATAATTTACGCATTACACTAATGGAGCACCTGAACATTGTATAATATCATAGTAGATAATGTACTGCAAAAAAGTATTGCACACGCAAGAGTGAGAATACAGATGGTGCAGAAGGGTTTTGAACCCATAATCACAAAGCTTCATGCACAACTTCGCTGGTGATTAGCCACTTGTCCTACTCTACACAGTGAGATTTTGTATACTCTAGCAGTTTCTCTAAGTGCATACTGATATGTTAAAGCATTAACACTCAGACAGACAATCATAATTGCAGGAACAGTTTGTAATAAATTAATGCAGAAAAAGCACACCAAAGGACGTTCAAAAATAATCTAATGAATTCCCACTATTGCTTTGGCATGTCTATGCCTTCTTGAGGACTTTCACCATCATATTATCAAAACCATTTGATTATACAATTCATTCAGGCAACTCATTAATTAAATAATTAGTAAATTAATTAACCCACAAATCCATTTCTTAAACATATTAAATGGTTCTTAAATGCTAGTACTTTGTTTATAATGAAAAAAGCTTAAAGATTAATTAATCAATTAAACATGACCAAATCAACTTTATTATTTAACCCCACAGGGAACTTTGTATTAAAATTTAAAATAAACTTGTTTTCCAACTTACTTAACTGAGAACATTTATTGCCACCTCTTGCACTTCTAATGGTTGCCAATACCACAAATTTAATCTAATCAATTATGACCCCATGTATTTTTTTAATATGTTGGGCTACACTTCCGGGGAAATCACTTTTAACATCACTTAAGTATTCTTGTATCCTACATTTTAAACTCCTTTTAGTTTGCTCAATGTATGATTTAAGCTTTATTACAAATGCATTTAATAGCATACACCACCATAAAACTTTGATAATTAAAACTGTCTGATCTTAAACAATTTGCTTTAATTTTGACTTCCTTGGTGGTGAGTGCTAAACTACACATATTTCCCACTTCTGTGAATTCCACAAAAATCAAATGCAGATGGCATTGTTTTTACTTTTTAGGATAGCAACTCTCCTACATTTAATGGTTGTTTATAGGAAAATAACTGGGCAGACTAGGCAACATACTAGATAAAAAAGAATCTGTGTGTAATAGATTGAACAATTCTTTTGAACACGTTTGTAAATGTACTATATTTTGCTACACAATACATTCCTTCACTGTCTTCTCTATTTGTAGCTACTCTATTGATAACTTGCCATTTTGTATGCCCTTCTTTAGTTCTATGGCCTTTACTAGTTTCAAAGCTCTGCCCTTTGCTTTACTGCTGATGTCTTTATTGTCACCCCACTCCTTCAGATGATTTCCCAATTCAATAAACCCTTCTTTGAAATCATTAATCCTAGCTGTATTTCTGCTTATCCTAATATATTCCCCTATTGGTAGAGCTTGAATGAGGTGTTTAGGGTATACACTTTCAGCATGCAAAACACTATTTGTCGATGTTGTTTTCCTAAATAACTTGGTATAAATCAAACATCCATCTTCCCATTTAAAGTATATCTAAAAAAGTAACCTGTTTTCAAACTTCTCATAAGGAAATCTAAGACCTGGTTCATTTACAGTCATCTTATTTATAAATTAACTGACAAATCCTAATTGACGAAAAGCAAATCATCAATATAATGTACTTACAATAGTGCATTATTAAGAAGAGAGGTTGGCATAACAGTTAAGGCATTCACCTTACAGACATAAATTGCAGGGTTTTAATCTCACATGGGGTAATTAGCTAGGCTTGACATATCCCACAAAAGCAGTTAGCCTAGTACTAATCTATGTACCTCTAGTTTCCATTTCAAATACATAGATTACTATTCAGCATGCAATGTGACATAAGAAACTCCTATCAATCTGTCACACTTCTGTCCATTCTGTACTTGAAAATATTATATGTCAAACTAAAATGTAATGATGATAAAACAAATTAAGCATAAGGTCCTTTCCCCAAATGGATTTATGTATTTTGACATTTGTTAACCGGGTATGTCCAACTAAGCAAGACCTATTTTCAACGGAGGCCCAGGGGAAAAAGCCGCATGTACATACAGATTCCAAATTACAAGCAGAGGATGCCAGTAGTTATGAGACATAATTAACATACATGAGTTTTTATATTCAAGACTGACATACTTGGAGGAAACCGATTTCAAATAATATTTACATAGAATGCTTGCATCCAAATCTCTAACTTCAAGAAATGTTTCATCCATTTGAACTTACTAACCTGCTCTGCAACTTCCACTGTATTTTTACATATGAACTAGTCGTGTTAACACACTTTTTTAACAAAAAATAAATAATAAATCCAAATTTTCCAAATATCCACCAATGCCTGAAATCATAGGTCTCCCTGGTAGATTCAATCTAATTTATATATTTTAGTGATAGTACAGAAAATGGAGACTACATGGTGTTTCACAAAAACTAAAGAAACACCATCCTGCAGAAAAAGAGTCCATACCCCTGTTCATCAAATTCTATAGGTCATTATAAAGCGTCCACATACTTTTTATCAAATTTAACTTAAGTATTTTCTACATTCATAAGAGTTTTGCACACCCTGTCATAATCAGAACATTTTAATATGATGAGATAGCCACTTTTGTCTGCTTTATATACTACAATGTTATTTTGCTTTTGTTGCAATTTTTTTTTAATAAACACCATTCTTAAATTATTTTTTTTCAGCGACAATTTTTTAAATTCCTCAAACAATTCCTTCCTATATACATTCTAAAATGTGTTATCACAATATTAACAACAGGTGGATAGAATGTGATTTTCTTTTTTCATATTCAGCAAGGAAGTCCTTTCATAATCTCTGTACTTAATACCACTATTATCCTGTCCTATATTAAATTCATTCTCATCAAATAAATATAAAAAAATACATAGATAACTTACCACTTTCCAAAAATGACATATCTTCTACAGCAACAAAACTACCAATGCTGTTTTCAAATGCTCCTTCATTATTGAAATGTTCCTCATGTTTACCTTTATACCAGGATTTTAATTTTAATTTCCTGCACAACAAAAAACATTCACTTTAAAGAATGACCCACAATGGAAATGTAATGAGGAAAAAAACTCAAACGTTTTTGTAACAATTTGAGTCAATTGTCCAACAAAAAATCTGACCAATTCAATACTTCCAATGTCCATGTATATTCTAAATTGCCATCTTCTCCTACTTGCTTTCTGTCCTTGTATTGTTCCTTTAGTTGACATATTTCTACCAGGGTTGCTTTCTTCTGAAGTCAGAGCTTCTCTGGAACCCCCTTCAACAGAAACAGGGTGCTGATCTTTCTCTTCTAAAGATGTTCTGATCTGCACTCCAATGTCAAAGCCATCTTCATGGATAACTGAAATCGCCCTGTAGCATCAATACCCATGTGGTTTTATGTCGTTACCAAGAGAAATAGTCTGTTATCATCACTATTACATCGATCTCTGAAAAGGAACTTTTTTCTTAAAATTACTGCTGATTCTACCTCTTTACATGTCTCAGTTATTTCTTTCACCTTCAAAGTCAACTGATCACACTGTAATCACTTTTAACCAGTCTCTTGTACAGTCAAGACTTATCTTCGCCCAGCATTCCCACAAATGAGTTTCCAAAGCTAGAAACTGAAATGTTGGGTGCTTATCATTGCTTAGTCCTCATAGGACCAAGTTTAAATCCCAAATAATACTGCAGTGTTATTTTGCTATAGTATATTTCACCTCCTTCTTCCACAGTGTTAACGGTGTGGCCAATTTATTCTGAGAAGCACATTCGCGGTACCTTCAACATTATCCAATAAGGGATGCCTTTCAACATATCTCTGTTGATGATGGGACAAAACATAACCAAAGTCCATTCTGTCAACTTCTTCTTCTTGTGTGAAGTTGTTATAATATTATTTGAAATTCCACAAGTGGTAAAGTCATTTATTTATTTATTTTATTTTTATTTTACATTTGTTGATCGGGGTTGTCCGACTGAGCTGAATTAGCCCCAACACTTGTGGGGTGTGCCATATGTTGCTGTAACACATTCAACAGTTTCAGATCCCGTAGAGAGGGTGAGGCTCAACAGACTGTTCAGGTGCAGGGTCTGTTTGTTCTGTAGTTCACTTATGACACATATAGGGAAACAATGTAATCCAATTGATGCCATGTTTTCAGCTTTGGGAGGAGCTGTTTACCTAGTCTACATGTGATATCTCCTGGTATGATGATAGGGCCTTTTGTCAGTGGGAGGTGGGTATGTATATATGGGCCTGTCTGACAGGATGTCGGCATTGTCAGTCAGGTACAGTTGGCCCTGACTCAGGACATATATAGGTTCATAGGTTCATAGGTTCATACTAGGCTATCTGCCCTGGGGCAATTATAAGCCTAGCCCGATTTTGTTTGGCTTATTCCACCCCTTGATTTGAGTATACTGTGCCCTTTTTACGGTTTAGTTTACTGTGCCACTGTCTAATAATGACACGGAAGTAATCCCCGGAACAAACCTATGATCCCCCATCCACTCATCAAGATTCTTCTTGAAGAGATTCAATGAGGTGCTCTGCCTAACATGAATTGGAACTATATTCCAGAGCGAAGGGAGCCTCTGGGTTATGAATCTGTCCCTCCAGCAAGTCCTATTTATTTCTGTGCTGAGGTTCAAGTCCCTCGAGCATGTGGCTCTAAGGGATTTAGATTTACTGAGGTGGAGCATGTCCATTAATTCTGGATTGGACATAGCTTTATATGTCAGGCATAGATTGCCTCGAAGTAGGCGGTATGCAACTGAGTAGAGCTGGAGTTTTTTTAACCGAGCAGCATATGGCATCTGTTTGAGTCCCTTGATCCTCTTGGTGAGGTACTTTTGGGGTCTTTCTAATTGCTGCAGGTGTCGGGTAAGGTACATCCCAAAAGGGGCATTGTATTCTATGATGGGCCTGATGAGGGATGAATAAAGGGGCACGATTACCTCTCTTAATCTAGATGTGAATCCTTTCATGATGAGGTGGGCCATGTAGAATGTCTTTCTAACCACTTTGGCAATGTGGTTGTCAAAGGAGAGATTGCTATCAACTTGGGTCCCCAGATCCCTAATTACTTTCTCTGAACTTAATGGTTTACCGCCTATGTGGTAGTTTGTGGGCACATTGTTTTTGCCAAAGGGTATGACTATACACTTTTTGGCATTTAGCTTTAGACCATGGCTCTGACACCAGTTATCCGTCTCTGTGAGACCTTTTTGAAGGATGTTTGTGTCAACTGGAGAGTCGATTATGGCGCCCAGTTTGCAGTCATCTGCGAACTTGGTGAGCCATAGTCCTCCCACGATGGCCTGTACCTCGGAAAAGTATATACCGAACAAGAGCGGTCCCAGGACAGAACCTTGTGGGACACCACTTGTGACTGGTTTCGAGTCTGACATGGCTCCAGCAACTCTCACTCTGTGGGTTCTGTCTTTGAGCCAGTTTGCGACCCATCTTGTGACATAGGGGTTTATATTTAAGCTGGATAGCTTATCTATGGTGCCCACGTGGGGTATTGTGTCAAATGCCTTTGCTAGGTCTAGATAGTCTGTGTGGACTATCTTCCCTTCATCTATGGCTTTGGTGACTGTTTCAAAGAAGTCAACCAGGTTCAAAAGGCAGGATCTGCCCTTGATGAAGCCGAATTGGGTAGGATCTAGTGTCTGTAGGTCCCCGATGTCTTTGTTTATGAGCTCCATGATGATCCTCTCCATAGCCTTGCAGACTAAGCTAGTCAGGCTTATGGAGCAATAGTTTCCAGGGTCCGTGGAGTCTCCACCTTTGTGGAGTGGGACCACTGTTGCTGTACGCCATTCTGTGGGCACATATCCTGTAGTGAAGCTGAGATTGTACAGCTGTTTTATTTGAGGGATTAGTTCTTCTTGGAGTTCATGTAGGACACAACCCGGGATGCCATCTGGTCCCATGGAAGCAGTGTTTTTTGCTTTGGAGGGGGCAGCCTTCTCCTGAGCATCAGAGATGTTTGGGAGGCAGCCCCCTGCTGGAATAGACACTTGCTCTTTTGGGGGGGAGGGGTTGGAGAAGTTTGCACTGAACCTGTCTGCCAGGATATTGGTGATGTCTGTGGGTTCAGTGTATTTTTTGTCGTTTAGAATCAACTCAGAACAAGTCTGGGAGTTGCATCCCAGGTTCCTAACATAACTGAAAAAAGCCTTATGATTGTCTTTAGTGTCCTGTGCAATTTTTCTCTCAAAGCTGGCCTTGGAGGATTTTATGAGGGACCATAATTTTTTGCTAGTACTGATCAGAGATGCCTTCCCTATTAGGGATTTTGATCTATCATGTAGTATCTTCCTCCTTCTGTTGTACAGTCTATTTATGGCTGGGGTCCACCAGACTGGACGCCTGCCTTTGGATGATTGGGTCTTGGTTTTGTTTGGGATAGCTTGATCCAGCATTCCTGGAGATGTCTGTAGAATGCATTTATATAGGATTCTGCAGTTTGGGCCGTAGTTTCCACTGGCCCTGGGGCCTTGAAAGACTTCACTTCAGTTTTGAGAAGTGAGAAGTTCGCTTTTAAGAAGTTTTCACTGTGGTTTTCTGGGCTGGGGGTGGGGTTGGGATGTGGATATCCATTGAAATTAATTTATGGTCTGATCTTACCAATGAAGGATATACTTCTGGTATGGAGCATAGAGTCCCCATGTTGGTAATGATCAGGTCTAGTATGTTATCCCCTCTTGTGGGAGTGGTGACTAGTTGTTCCATAGCATTTGAGTTTATAATTTCCAGGAACCTTTGGGCTAAGGTGCTGGGGCTTGAGTAGTGCTCCCAGTCTATGTCTGGGTAGTTGAAGTCACCCAATATAATGGTGTTCGGAGAGATCTTCATGTTCTCCAATGTTTTCAGGAAAGCCGAGTGGGATTCCTGACATTGAGAGGGTGGCCTGTAGGATGCTATAAACTGAAAAACAGTTTTGCCCACTGTTAGTTGCACATGGATGGTCTCCGATACTTCATGAAATGCCACTAACCCGGAGGTGTGGATATCCTTGATAAATATGGAAACTCCCCCTCCTTTTGTGGTTTGGTCTGGGTTTTGGGGCCGAAAAGCATGATATGAGGTATAACCTGGTAGTGCTGGGGTGCTCTCTGGAGCCTTTAACCAGGTTTCTGTCACTGCACAGATATCAATGTTCTCCATACTGAGGAGAGCTTCGAGTGCGTGCATCTTGAGGTTAAGACTTCTGGCGTTTAGCAGCATTACCCTTAGTTTCTTGTACCTTGTGCTGTCTATGGAGGTGGGTTTGACTTTTGAGCCTTGCCTAAAAAAGGCACTGTGGGGGTGGCCAGAGCCTTTGCCAGTATCCAAAAGCCCAGTAGTGACAGGTGCAAGCTGTCCCTAGCGAAGCAATGTGGCTTGTCGAGCATGTCATCCCAGGCTGATAGACACTGGATCCCCTTTGAATGACACCAAAATTTTAGCCATTTGTTAAAATCGATCATTTTGTCTTTGTACTGTGGCATCATTCTAGGTGAGGGTAAGATGCTGCTCAAGGTCAGGGTCATACCGGCCTGGGCTACATGATCAGAGAGCTCCTCTATGTCTCTTTTCATGTAGTCCAGGGAGGTATGTCTGAGGTCATTCACACCAGCATGTACAATGACTGAGTCATATTTGTATTTGCTTTGGAGTGACCTGAGTGCTTGTGTTATGTGGCGGATCCTAGCGCCCAACAGACAGCTCACTGTGACCTTCTCCTTGTTCAGCCTGGTGAGTGGGACATCAGTGTGTCTGACAATAGAGTCACCTATTACAAGAGTATCGGGTGCGTTATTCAGCCTTAAGAGCTGTGGCTGCTTGGCACATTGACTTTGTGGGCTATGTGTTGTGCGTGTTTTGTTTTGGGGTGGCGTTTGCTTGGATGTCTGCTTTGGAGGTTTCTGTTGCTTACGTAGATTTTTATTCAGAGCCTCTAAGTATATTTTAGGGTATTTATGTGTTTGGTTCACTGATGTGGTGGGACTATGTGATGCTGGAATTGTGTTGTGTGAGGTTACCTTCTCCTCCTGACTGGTTATACCAGTTTTGAGATGAGAGAGCTCAGCCTCCAGTTTGGCTATATGGTTGCATCTCTCACATATATTTGAACCTGTTTGGAGGAGGAGAGGGTTGTCCGTGTACATGAGACAGTTGTAACATTGAGTGTACATTGCTATTTATGACATAGCTGAAGGAGGTGTCATGGTTCTGTCTGGACTCCTTCGCAGATAATCTTTCCAAAACACCGACAAACCTGAGCACTAAACCCCCATTATACTCTTTTACACACTTAACACCCTACTGATCCTTTGTGATCAGTCAGCAGAGTATGTCATCATAATATCCTGGCATGTCCAAAGGTCGGTTTCATGTGTACTCTCCAGTCCAGCTGGTGAATATTGGAATTTTGATGCAATGTTACAACTGCACAGACAACCCTCGCCTCCTCCCAACAAACTCAGATATATGTGAGAGATGCAATTATATAGACAAACAGGAGGCTGAGCTCTCTCGACCCATGACTGGCACAGTCTATCAGGTGGTGAATGTAACCACACACACCACAAATCCAGTCTCACATAGACCTATAGCGACAGCAAACAAAATACATTACCACATGAAAACATACCCGGAGGCTCTATATAAACTCTGCCTAAGCAGCAGAGACCTCCAAAGCAGACACCCAAGCAACTGCTACCCCACAACAATACCCACATATCACATAGTTCACAAAGTCAGTGTGCCACACAGTCACTGCCCTTAGGGCTAAACAACACACCTAATACACTTGTAATAGGTGACTCATTGTCAGACACACTGATGTCCCACTCACCAGGCTGAACAAGGAGAAGGTCACTTTGAGCTGTCTGTCAGGTGCCAGGATCCGCCACATAACACATGCACTCAGGTCACTCCAAAGCAAGTACAAATATGGCTCCATCATTGTCCATGCTGGTGGGAATAACCTCAGACGTTCCTTCCTGGACTACATGACAGGAGATATAGAGGAGGTCTCTGATCATGTAGCCCAGGCCAGTATGACCCTGACCTTGTGTAGCATCTTACCCTCACCAAGAATGATGTAATAGTATACAGACAAACTGATCAATTTTAACAGTTGGCTAACATATTGGTGTCATTCAAATGGGATCCAGTGTCTGTCAGCCTGGGATGACATTCTCAACATGCCACGTAGCTTCGCTATGGACGGCTTGCACATGTCACCCCTGGACTTTCGAATACTGGCTAAGGCTCTTGCCACCCCCATAGTGCCTTTTTTAAGTGAGGCTCAAAAGACAAACCCACCTCCATAGACGTTACAAGGTAAAACAAACTATGGGTAATGCTGCTCAACACCAGATGTCTAACCCTCAACATGCATGCACTCAGGACTCTCCTCAGTATGGAAAATGTCAATATCTGTGCAGTAACAGACACCTGTTTCAGGCTCCCAAAAGCACACCAGCACTACCAGGTTATACTTCATACCATGCTTTTTGGCCACAAGACTCGGACCGGCCAACAAAAATAGGGGGAGTATCCATATACATCACAGATACACACACCTCCAGGTTAGTAGCACTGCACAAAGCATTGGAGACCATACATGTGCAACTAACAGTGGGAAAAACTGCCTTTCAGTTTGTAGCCTGCTACAGACCACCCTCCCAAACTCACGAACCCCACTCGGCTTTCCTGGGTACACTGGAGAATATAAAGGACTCTCCAAACACCATTATATTGGGTGACTTCAACTACCCAAACATTGACTGGGAATACTACTCAAGCCCCAACACCCTCACCCAACAGTTTCTAGAATTTATAAACTCAAATGCTGTGGCACAACTGGTCACCACACCCACAAGAGGGGAAAACATATTGGACCTGATCATCACCAACATGGGGACTCTATGTTCTGCACCAGAGGTATACCCCTCATTGGTAAGGTCAGATCATACATTTATCTCACTGGACATCCATATCCTGTCCCCATCCCCATCCTAGGTAATCTCGGTGAAGAACTTCTCAAAAGCAAACATCACACTTCTCCAAACCAAGGTGGTATCCTTCAAAGACCCTGGGACAGCGGTAAATACAGCTCAGACTGCTGAATCCTTTACAAACGCATTCTATGGACACCTAGTGGAATGCATGGATCGTGCTAGCCCAAATAACAAGACTCACTTGTCCAAAGGCAGGAGACCTGTCTGGTGGACCCCAGCCATTAATAAGCTATACAATGAAAGGAGGAGGCTACTACATGATAGAGCACAATCCCAGAAAGGGAAGGCATCTCTGATCAGTACTAGCAAAAAGCTACGATCAGTCATGAATTCATCTAAGGCCCACTTCTAACAGAAAATTGCACCAGACACTAAGGACAATCACAAGGCCTTCTTTAGTTATGTCAAGAACCTGGGTGGAAACTCCCAGATATGCTCTGAGTTACTGCATAATGACAAAACATACACTGAACCCACAGACTTTGCCAACATGCTGGCAAACAGGTTCAGTGCAAATGTCTCCCCCCCATCCCCCCTATAGAGCAAATGTCCATCCCAACAGAGTGTAGCCTCCCTGACATCACAGATGAACAGGTGAGTGGTGCCCTCTCCATAGCAGACAACACAGCATCAATGGGACTGGACGGTGTCCCGGCCTGCGTCTTACACGAGCTTCACGACGAACGTAACCCTCACATTAAGTCACTGTTCAATATCTGAGTTACTACAGGATATGTACCCAAGGAATGGCATACAGCAACAGTGGTCCCACTCCACAGAGGTGGTGCCACAATGGACCCCGGACACTATCGCACTATAAGCCTAACTAGCCTGGTCTGCAAAGCTATGGAGCGTATCATCATGGAACTCATAAACATAGACATTGGGAACCTACAGACACTGGATCCTACCCAATTCGGCTTTGTTGTGGGCAGATCTTGCCTCTTGAACCTGGTCGACTTCTTTAAACAGTTACCAGGTCCATAGACGTAGGAAAGGTTGTCCACACAGCCTACCTGGACCTCGCAAAGCCCTTCAACACAATACCCCACTCGGGCATTATACATAAGCTCACCAGCTTCGATATCGACACATATGTCACAAGATGGATTGCTAACTGGATCAGGGATAGCACCCACATGGTCAGTATTGCAGGTGCCATGTCTGACTATACACCAGTTACACGTGGCATCCCACAAGGCTCAGTCCTGGGACCTCTCTAGTTCAGTATATATTTCCCTGATGTACAGGCTAACACAGGAGGAATATGGCTGACCATGTTCGCAGATGACTGCAAACTGGGTGCCATAATCAACTCTCCAGCTGGCACAAGCATCCTCAAAAAGGGTCTCACAGAGATGGATAACTGGTGCCAGAGCCATGGCCTACAGCTAAATGCCATTAGATGCATAGTCATCCCCTTTGGGAATAACAACGTGCCCACACATTACCACATAGGTGGTAATCCATTAAGTACAGTAGGAGTTATTAGGGATTTGGGGACACGAGTAGTTAGTACTCTCGCCTTTGACAATCACGTTGCCAAAGTGGTTAGACAGACCTTCTATATAGCCCACCTTATCCCATAAGGTTTCACATCTAGATCAAGTGAGGTCATTGTGCCCCTATACTCATCAGGCCCATGCTGGGATACAACGCCCCATTTGGGATGTACCTTACCCGACACCTGCAGCAAATGTAATGGCCGCGAAAGTACCTCACCAAGTAGATCTAGGGACTCACACAGATGCCCTGCGCAGTTTGGCTAAAGTAACTCCAGCTCTACTCAGTCGCTTACCGCCTACTCGGATGCGATCTGTGCCTGTTGTTTAAAGCCTTGTCCAACCCAGAATTAATGGACATGCTCCACCTCAGGATATCAGAATCCCTTAGAGCTACACGCTCCAGGGACGTAAACCTCAGCACAGATATTAATAGGACATGCTGGAGGGACAGATTCTTATCCCAGAGGCTCCACTCACTCTGGAATGAGATCCCAGTCCCGCATAGGCAGAGCTCCCCACTGACCACCTACAGGAGACATCTTGACAAGTGGATGGGTGATCGTATGTTTACCCCTGGGATATCTTCTGGGTCCCTGCTAGACAGAGGCACAATAAACTAAACGTAAATGGGATATCTTGTGTGACCTACTATTCACAGGCACAGTCTACTAATATAACATGGTTGCGAAAGCCAAACACACTCTGGCTAGGCTTATACATGGCCTAGGGCAGATAGCCTAGTATCAACCTATGAACCTATGATAATGTTTGGGATGCACATTGTTTATTGATGATACTGATTGCAGGTTTTTTATCTTCTTTGCTTTCCCACTTCCTATGAACAACCTAAGTATCTGCAGAACATATTTGATTATGACAGGGTTCCACTATATTATATATGTGTCTGTTGTCATATAACTGTGTGCACAAGGCTGATTGGTGAATAGTGAGAGGTTCCTGGGTTAACACATGCAACTGCCATTTATGTGTGGCCCACTGCTGTACTCAGACATGGCCTAAGTGTGTGAGCATGCCCAGTTTGGCCTTTCAGTGTTTTGTTGCCTGACATTTGTCTCATTTATTCGTGTGTGAGCATGCTCAGTGTGACCTTTCAGTATGTTGCTGTCTGAGGTCCACTACAGTTGTTGATGTGTGTGAAAATGACCAATATTAACATTTATACTATATGTGTGTTGAAAATCAGGTTCTATTCTTACTGCAGTGCTCACCTTTGTGTCATAACTCGACAGTGATTATGCTGTGCCTGCAGGGTTTCCATGATTTACTTTGCATAGACGTATCAACATTTCTTCATACAGGCTAACCATTGAAATACTGTCATGGTTTAGTGGTTCAGTACTATGACTATAGTGCACAGTATCTTGGGTTTGAGGCCTGTCACAGCTTAATATTTTCATACTGAGCAGACCAGGCTGCTTAAGGGCCAATAGAGCAAATATGAGCATGTTGGCTTTTGTTCAGCTATGCCCTACTTAGACCAAGCTTGTCCAACATTGCTCAATGTTAACCAACATTGCTTAACATTGCCCAATATTGCTCAACATTGACTACAGTTGTGCTAGTTAGTGTGTGCAATTTTGTTTACATATACTGAACGGTGGTAAGAGCGGTTTAGCACTGCTTTATTTTGCTTAACACATGGCAGTCATACCTCAGGTGGTGCTGCAGGGCTGCCTATGTCGGATGCACATGCTACACTCCCTATACATGTTTGAAAACAGGTAGTGTCAAGTTAGGCATCCCTTTAACTATATGTGTGTGTCAGAGAGAGGTATCATTTCCACGGTTCCTACTGAGCCAGTGTATGTGCAATGCATTGCCTCTTTGCCAAGGCCAAAGCATACTGGGCATGCCCCCTTCTGCCTACTGGGACAGGCTCAGGTTGTTCCTCCTCCGAGTCACGCTCTGCCTGTGATGGCCTTGGCAATGGTGGGGGGCTGTTTGGCCTGGGTCTATGCTGGTCCTGCTGCAGCTGTTTTCATAACATGACAATTTGGGTACATGTAGTTGGTGAGTACTGAAAGGATCCACCAGATGTATCCAGGCACCAGAACGGTGACTTGAGCAGCCCAAACACACGCTCGATTACATTTCGTGTTGTGCATGTGCCTCATTATGGCGTTCCTGTTCAGATGTGTGTGTGCGTTTCTGATGGGTGTTATCAGCCATGGCTCCAGTGCATAGCCAGCATCCCCCACTAGGTGACCATGAGGGATGCCCCCATTAGCAAATGTCTGGTACAGCTGTGTCAGATGACAGATATGGGAATCATGGTAGCTTCCAGGGCAGCCAGCACACACATTCAGTATTATGCCCTGGGCATCACACACAAATTGGCAATTGATGGAGGGGAAGCCCTTGCAGTTAAAGTAGACCCTACCCTGCTCACCGGCTGGTGCTTTGATACGTATGTGCGTGCAGTCTATTGCACCCACTACCTCAGGGTATTCCGCGATTTGCTGGAAGCAACGCATATTGCTGGCCAATACCTCACGGGAATTGGGGAAATATACATGATCACCGACATGTGCTGACATGGCATCCAGGAACTGGTGCAGTACCCTGGATGCTGATGCCTGTGATATCTCCATCATATCACCAGTTGTTCTCTGGAAGGTACCTGTTGCTAATATTCTTAGGCCAAAACATACCTTGGTTTCTACTGGGATGGGTTCCCCTCTGTTGGTTCTGTGTGTGAGGCGTGGCCTGCACAGCTCAACAATGTGCTGCTTGAGGTCTCTGTCCACTCTGTAGCGCTCCACTATCTACAGCTCATGTAGCCCCTGATAGGTTACCCTGGGTCTGTACACTCTTCTCCATCTCCTCACTGTGGGTTGTCTAGCAGCATTCGCATTGTCACCACCCTCAGCATGTTGCATATGTCACCTTATAACAGCAATGGCAGCCCCTAACATTTCTTTGTCTCAGTAAAGCTTTTTCAGTTTTCACTTCTATTAGCTTACTGCAGTGTTGCAGTGTCTCTGAGAGAAACATAGTGAATGTTGTTTGCAGAGTTTTAAGTGCTGGACTGGGCTGGGCTAGTGTACTGCCTGTGTAATTGTCTGATTCTGATTGTTTTCACCTGCTAGCTCTGCTAGTACTCCCTGGTTAACTTCCTACTATTTGTTGTGCTTCCTTTTCCCTTTCTGTTTCCTCAGGGAGGCAGCACCGTGCACACAAGCGCAAACACGCTCACACGCACGCACACATGCTTACATGGACTAAAACTTGCTTATTATTGCTAAAATGCGTAAACACCAGCGCAAATGCGCTTACACAACTTTAAACAACCTTAGACATGCTTACTCCGGCTTAAACGTGCACGCAATGGAGCACACATCCGCACACAGTCTTACTCGGATGTACGGGCGTGCACACACACGCAAACACATTGCAAGCACTTCTACAAGAAAGATTAGTGTTATCCATGGCATACACCTTCAATTTCTTGCCTTTAGCTAGGGTACCTGTTGACACACCTCTTCCAGTGATGAGTAACTGACAGCAAACACATGCCACTCTGCTCCAATGACCTTCACTTCTTTCATACCCCCCCTCGTGATGTCACCTGTCTTCTACTCTGTTACTCCCCTTATCCTACTCCTACACTCCACTGACTGTGCTCATTTCCTATGTAAACTTGGGATTCACTATCCTTACCCTCATTTGCATAGGATTGCCTACTAATGCTTGGTTACATCATTTAGACTGAGCTTCCCCCCTTAGCAACCTCTACTCGGTAGCCATGTTGTCTTCAGCCTGCCATTCCCTTGCATTGTAAATTAAGAATTACAATAAAATCCACATTTGTGGATTTTAATTATTGGTTTTCTGGTTTTTAGAACGCAGAGCATTTGCATGGTGCTGCGCTGCACTACCCTTAAACTTCGGAGAGCGGGATAAAAAAATAAAATTATTTTATTTTTATTTTGCATCGGTGAACATTGCCAATGGCCATATTTTTGGCCATTGGCATGCTTCCTCAACTGGATGCATCCTTTTTTTGGAGCTGTCACGGCTCCGTTTTGCTATTTGCAGAACAGTACTCATTTGTCAACGGAGTACATTTCTGCAAATAACACTACTCTTACTCGGACAGGTTCGGGTTTCCTGGATCACAAATTTACCTCATTTGCATAGCTTTCAGTTGCAATTGAGGTAATTTGCATATCCTAACCCTGTCCGTGTAAGAGTCATTTTAGGAGCTCTGTTGCATGCCCCTACCGGCTGTTCCTGGATCGCTCGGTGGACATGTTGGCTGCATGGAGTCTTATTCTACTCTTAGACTCCGTGCCAGCCTTCGTGAATCAGGTTGTTTTCTGAGTATTGTCTTGTTCTTTTATTATTTATTATTAAATATATTTAAACCTAACTTTGTGTCTGATATTTGTGAGACATATTTAAGCTCTTAGAGTACCTGCATATGTATTTAGTGAGACTGTATAGGCCACTCTTAATAGCCTGGCACTTGGTCAGAATTACTATTTGGATAATAGTAACTACACAGTTGGACTGGACACCCTTTGGTAAAGAACTTATAGCAGCTGATAAGGGTGGCTGGTGGCAGCTGGAACTACCTTATAGTCTGGGCAAAAGGGGGCATAGGTAGCAAACTTGTGTCATTTTTCTCAGGTGTGTGTGTGTGTGTGTGTGTGTGTGTGTGTGTGTGTGTGTGTGTGTGTGTGTGTGTGTGTGTGTGTGTGTGTGTGTGTGTGTGTGTGTGTGTGTGTGTGTGTGTGTGTTTGCATATCAATCAAATCTCAAAGTGTGTGCGTGTGTCAGCTACTTGGGCAGGGACACGAAGCACTTGTTGGACAGAGAGGGTGCTGGACATCTTAGCATGGCCACTTGGCTGAGATCTCAACCATATAGCTGTGCCAATGGGGAGTCTTATTCAGGACCTGGAGAGAGAGAGAGGGAGAAACCAGCCCCAGATTGACTGTGATCTGTGTGTACTCTTAAGGGAAATTGCACTTTACTGTGTGTGCACTTATCATTTTCCCAATGTGTATATCCCTAACTGTTGACACTGGGGAAGATTAAGGCTCTTTGATTACAGGGCCAATCCAGGGGCATCACAGTATATATCAACCTTGCCTAAATGTCCTCTCCAGTAAGCACGTCAGTGATGTTTATATCACAACTGTTTATCTCCGTTGACATGTAATCTTGTGTGACCATCAAATATATACTATAAAATGTGTTTATATCATAACAAACTTACTCAGGAGGTATAAACAGCAGTATGTACTGTGCTATCTACACATGTGCATAATGTTTTGCTACTGACTTGTCTTGGAAGTATACATACATTGGCATATCTTATCTTGGAGGCATTGCCATATTTAGCATGCCCTCCTCCTCTTTATTCATTCCTATCATTCATGTATTTTCCTATATTCATCAGAACACTTTCTCTGCCCAGTGTACATTAACTTGTATGTGCCCTGTCCTCCCCCCATTATTTCATTCTGCAAATAACTGCTGTAATATACATTGCACTCAGTACACTTTTCTTTACTGAGTTATTACTAAAGATACTGCAGTATTTTCATTCCTGGTAGTCATTGTGCCTGTCCATACAATCTTGCTCAGCAGGTTTGCTCACAGACAAACTTGAGTGCTTCTTGTTCCTGTGCTCATGGTGCTTTGCATGGTTTTGTAGCAGCAGCAGCACTGCTATTGGTCACAAAACCTCACTTGTATTGGTGTAAGCATGATGAGCAGCATGAATATGCAATTAGCTCTGCTGCTCATCATGTTAACATATAAACTCAATGCAGGCTTCAAATTCCTGGGAATGTTCTTATTCCAGGGAAAATGCCTACTTGCACCCCTCCATTTGGCATCTCTGCTACACATACCTTCCTGCTACTTATTCTCACTGTGAAGGCACCCCACCTTAGGTGAAGATGATGGGTCCCTATTATTTTAGTGAATGCAATGAATTGCGAACACTATTTAGTCGAACGTCATTACACAAAATGGCAAAATACCGAAAGCACTGAACAGTGATTTTTTTTCCTAGGGAAAAAAATCACTGGGCCGTTTGCGGGAGTTTGCCATTTCCACCACTGTGGTGCAATCTCAGAGTTGGTATATTTAAGTAGGGAGGTGTGGAGGGCACAGCCCCCCCACATTGGGGGGGGGGGTGTGGGGCAAAGCCCCCCACTTTATTTTGTGTTTTTTTTTTTTTTTTTTTTTTATGGATCAGTGATTTTTTTTTCTCAGGGAAAAAAGTCGCTGATCCGTGTGTTCAGCATTTTGGGTTTTCGGGGATCGTGGGTTGATTATAGAGCAGACTAACCCGGTCAACAAATGTCAAATAAATAAATTAAGAGCATGCCATATTCCTGTAGGGCACAGCTATTACTTTCTTCTTTTTAATTTTTTTTATTTAATTTTAAAACAAAACATAAATCAGTTATAAAACAAACAAATAACTATTTGCATAGCTCCACAGCTGATCAATACATCAAAGTTATACATAACAACTAATATTTTTCAAGCAAATCTTTAGGTTTAAACCAAGATTTATATGAATTTTTAATATTAGAAGATGTCATCTTTATAGTATACAATTCACTACTAAAAACAATTTTTGCCATACTAATACATTCAACACTAGATGGGGTAACTTTACTTTTCCAATTTTTGGTAATTACTTTTCTGGCTATAGCAAGAATATACCAAAGAAGAGGCACTTTTTTTTAAAATTATATCAGGAATCAGAGCATTAAATAAAACTAAAGATTTAGAAATATTACATCTATATGACAATAGAGCTTGAATGAAGTTATTAATTTCTTTCCAAAAAAGGGGACATGACTTCATATTCATAAACCATATGCATCCAGTCAGCTATTAGTTCAGAATCACATCTCCGGCATTAAATTCTATTTGATTTATACATAAATGTAATTTTGTTAGGAGTGAAAAAAGCATTATGTAAAAATTTTCATGTGAACATTTTCCAGTATAATGAAGATGTAGGTTTTATCTGTACGTTTTAATATTCTTTTCTTGTATTCTTCAGAGAAGTATACATTATTAATTTTTGAGGAGTAGTTCCAATAGGAGTTGTCTAACTATACAAAATCTAACTTAAGAATTCTATAAATTTGTGACAAATATATTTTTAATTGCATTATTAATGATATTTATTAAGAATTCCAATAATATGGGGAATGATTACTTTTCTGTGTTAAATATCTTATGAATCTCTGTGTTCACAAAGGCTCTAAATATTTGTAAAATTAGCCAGTACTCAGAATCTTGATTGTATATGAACCTTAAATTTTTGATAATATATATTTCAGTACCATTTAAGAATTGATGCCAATAAATTAAATTACTTTGTTGTTTCAATGCTAGTATTTTGTTGACGTTATGGATTTCTAAGCAGTCATTTGTATATGTAATTGGAAATGTAGAAAATATTAAGGCTTTAATAAAATGGAATACGTGAACTTTTGGAGGAAATGATGTTATTTAAATAGGGAATTTGAGAAGATGGTGTATTTAAAGATTTTTGCTTAATTTATTTATTTATTTGTTTGTTTCCAGTTTGATGACCGGGGATGTCCACTGGGCTAAGATAGCCCGTTTTCAGTGGAAGCCCGGGGAGAAAAGCTCCACAATGCAAATACAATAGAATGTATACATAATAGTGATAAGCAGAGATTATCAAAATAACCTAGTAAAATAGCTAATATTATCACAGTGATATATTAGTAGCATATAGAACATACTAAGACATTAAAGTCAATAAATGGTTACATTTAGAGTAGTGTCAGTAAAAGTGATAGTTAAATTTTCTAGGTGAAAAGTCCGTGAAGGTGTAGTTATAAAGAAGGCTTAGTAGTAGAGATTATTATTGAGATAGCAATGAGGAAGCAGCATAAGGGAGGTGGGTTAGGTTTGAAGGATGCAGGTACATTTCCATTTAGAGACAAGGTATGAATGGAGGAGACTCTTAAAGTTTTTTAGATTCTGCATAGTCCTTAGGGTAGGTGTAAGTGAGTTCCATTTTCTGGCTAAGGAAAAAGATAGGAGTAGTTGACCAGGTGAGTGGTTAGGTTTGTGAACAGTGATTAGGTTTTGATTTTCAGATCTGAGATGTCTGTTGGGTAGATAGAGAGGAAGTATGTTGGAAATAATGGGGCATTTAGTAGGGTTGAAGAGGAGTCTATGGGCTGTGATCAATTGAAGGTAGTCTAGGTAGTTAGGAAGTTCTAGCTACTGTAGTGAGTGGAGGGCCTCACAATGATGGGAGGAGTAATTAGAGTTAGTGGCAAATATAGATATTTTGTTATAGCAGGTTTCTAACTTGGAAGTGAGAGGGGATGACAGGTTTGTTAGCAGGGGAGCACCATATATAAGGGAGGGAAGGAGGTAATTTGAGGCAAGAGTGTGTCTAGAGTGGGGTGAAAGTAAGCGGTTGTTTCTGTATACTATGCCAAGCTTTTGCTGGGTTTTGTTTATATTTTGAAGGACATGGAGGTCAAATTTTAGTTGTTTATCTATTATAACCCCTAGTAATTTAGCATGGGTAACGATTTTTATAGGAGTGTTGTTTTGGCTTAGTACTTGGAAAGAGGTTTTGCCTGAAGGGAAGGATTTTGATGGTGGAAATATTAATAATTTGGCTTTGTTGGCATTCAGAGAAAGATGGTTTTGGATCATCCAGGCTTCAGTGGTTGAAAAGGCAGCCTGAGTTATTGATAGAAGATCAGGGAGACTAGTAGCAGAGCAAACTAAAGTTAATCCATCTGCATACTGAATTACGGAAGCATTAGGGATGGCAGAGTGAAAGGTGTTGATGAACATGTTGAACAGTAAAGGACCCAGTATGGATCCCTGGTGTACACCTGTAGGGGTGTGGAGAAAAGAAGAAGTGCCTTTGTTCCATTTCACAGCCTGTGATCTGTCAGACAAGAAGCTGGAAAACCAGGATATGGTATTTTGACAGAGGTTGAGATTAGAAAGATGGCTTAGAAGATAGGTGTGGGAAACAGTGTTGAAAGCTTTGGAAAGGTCAAGAAACATAGTGAATCCAACTTTTCCAGTGTCTCGGGCATGATTGACAGTGTCAAAGAAAGAAAGGAGGGCTGTTGTGGTACTTTGTCCTGGCCAAAAGCCATGCTGGGTTGGGGTAAGGAGATGGTGTTGGGTTAGGTAGGGCATGAGTTGAAGGTGGATGCATTTTTCCAGGATTTTTGAGACTGGGGAGAGGATAGCTATGGGATGAAAATTAAATATGTTGGTGTTTTTGCCTCCTTTGTGAAGAGGAACGATATAAGCTTTAGGCCAAAGTTTGGGGACGTAGGATTCCTGAATGGATCTGTTGATTATAATGCTAATGGGATAGGCAATGCCATAAGCAGCTAGCTTAAGAAATTGAGAGGGTAAGTTGTCAGGGGTGTTAGAGCAATGTTTTATTTTGAAGAGTAGTCTTTTTATGTAGTTGGGTGAGATGCATTTAAGGTTGAAGGTAAGGGGAGAGCTGGGGACACTAGGAGGGGTGGAAGGGGGGTACAGGGGGAAGTAGATTGAGAGGGGAGATTATGGCTTGGAAAAATTTTAGTGAGTTCAGATATGGAGTTAATAAAGAAAGAGTTAAATAATGAAGGTAGTTCTTGATCAGATTTGCTGGGGTCTGGGCATGGGGTGTTTCTAGTGCCAGGGCTGAAAAGAGCAGATATTGAGTTCCAGAATTTCTTTGGATTGGTTGTGTGATTAGATTGGAGTCTGATGTAGTAAGATTTTTTATCTCTAATGATTTGTTTTTTTTTTTTGCAAGGTTACATAGTTGTGTATATTGTAGAAGGGTTTCAGGGAGTTTGTTCTTTTGGTATAGTTTCCAGAATTTGTCCCTTTGGTGCATAAGCCGTTTCGTATTTTTGGATAGCCATGGGGCAGTATTGATTTTTATTCTTTTAGTTCTTATTGGAGCTAGACAATTAAGGGTATTTAGAAAGGTGGACTTAAAATAGTTGACAGCGGCGTCCAGTGGAAGGGTTTTTAGAATATTCCAGTTCATTTGTTTAAGGGAGTTTATGAATACAGTGGAATTGAAGTTACTGAGGTTTCATGTGTGTATGTACTGGTGTTGGTGTGGGGAGGAGGAGGTTGAACGTAGGGCGAAGGCAGGGAGATGGTCTCTGATGGAGTCAGGAATGGTAACAGAGTCAATAATTTTATTGGGGTGGGAGACTAGAATCCAATCAAGGGTAGATCCAGAGGATTTAGTTTTACTGGGTCTGGTTACAGAGTGGGTTATTTGGGTAAAATTGAAGAGATTAATAGAGTGAGTGGGAGTGGAGCTGTTAACGTTTTCCCAGTTGATATTTACATCACCTAGAATGTAGGTTTCATTGTTTATATTGGTTGAGGCTCATGAGAGGATTCCTTCAAGGGTTGGGATATTATTTCCTGGTGGGATATATATGGCAATGATACCGAGATTCTTTTGGTTATTAACTTTTAGTAAGCTTACCACTAGTTCAGCGTTAGCAAATTGTGGAATAGGGTTAGGGTATGGGATTAAGGTGAGAACATTTGAGTAGATAAGAGCAACGCCACCACCCTTTTTATTTGTACAATCACATCTGAGGGCTTGGAATCCAGGAGGTTGGATTTCAGAGTCAGTGTTGTGGGGTTTGAGCCAGGTCTCAGAGATGGCAACAATGTCAGGTGAGTTGTGAGATAGCCAGGCTTGGAAGTTGGAAGCATTGTTGCAGATGCTCTGGGCATTAAGATTAATGAGGTGGAGAGTTTTGTGGGAGGAGGGTTAGATAGAGAGTGGGGAATTGTAGCTTGTGGAGGAGTTAGGTCCAGGATTGGGGTGAAGATCACCGGCTAGGCTAATGAAGCTGATGAGAGGTGAATGCTGGGGTATAAGTGGCCCAGTGGATCTGGGTTTAGTTTTATAAGATTGAGAGAGGTATACAAAGTGTTTGATCATTTGGATTTTGGTTGAGGTAGGCATTATCTTTATTTTAAGGAGAAGCAGGAAGTTAGATTGAATCAGGGATGGGGAGATGGAGTGGAAACTTGTAGAAATGGTGTTGTAGTAAATAGGATGTGAAGGAGAGTAGGGAAAAGGGGAGAAGTGGAGAGGGGGTAGAGGATGGTAAGGGATGTGGAATAATATAAGGGTAAAAGTAGAGTGAGGAGAGTCAGGGTGGTGAGGAGGGTTTGGAAATGTGAAGAGGTCATGGTGGTATTTAGGAGTTAGGATGGTAATGGATAATCAGGGGGTTTTGGGAAGCTATTTGGAAAGTGTAGGTGGGTGGGAGGTGGTAAAGTTAGAGGGAGTTGTAGGATAAAAGGAGGAGTAAGAGGAGGGGTTTTACAGGATTGGGTGTTGGGAAAAGAGTGGGTGGGGAGGGATTAGGATAAATGTAGATGTAGTGGGGCGGGTGGGAAATGGGGGCAGGGTAGGGGAGCGGAGTGAATCTGAAGGGTGAATGGAGCGGGTTGACCCAAGGAGTAGAAGAAGGATGTCCAAAACCTATCAGTTGTCTATATTGTGGGTAAGCAGCAATTTAACCGAAAGCCTATAACCAGGTCAGGAGAGTTTACAGCTGACTTGTCACAGTTAGTACAGAACTAGGTAGGAGGGCAGGTCTAGAGGGAGTACAGACTGATGGTCAAATGGATATGCTGCCCAGAGCACCTGTGCTTGCCATTAAGTTGTAAGAAAAAAAAACAGTGACAGTGAACATTCATTAACATAGAACTGCTTTAGAATAGTGCAGTAGAGTGCACATACATTTAATTGGTGTCTGAAAGCATAAGGGGACCAGTGGGTGATGCTCTGTAAATTTTCTGAGATTCTGCTGAATCTCTATGATGTAGAACTGATTTTCTTAGTTTGGGACTGCTGTGAAATAGGAGAAAAAAAAGAGACAAAGCAATTAGGAGTGTGCAAGAATAGTAGCAAAAGAAGGGAGGCAGCAACTATTACGTTCAGTGGTAGAAATCTTTGTGGGGGGATTAGAACTACTTTACCCTGCACATTCTACTCATGGAGGTAAACAGTGCGGTGTGTGAATGGGAGTGAATTTATATATGTGTGTCACTGTGTATGTGTGACCACTCTGACAGTGTATGAATAGGGCTATGAGTGTCTCTGCATAAACGGCTACTGTGAGTGCCAATATAGTTGTGGAGGCAGGGCAGTGCCTGTGTGTTACCTATGCTATACTGTGGGTGGCAGGCACTGTTTAGCTTTTCCAGTGCAGAGAGGAATATTTTGTATTCATGCATATTCCAGAGCAGTGAGATGTTGACATCTAAAAATGACTCTGAATTGTTCCTTAGCACTGCATCACAAACCAGCTTATCAGTGCAAGACCATTACCACAGCACACACTTTTATATTAATCGTAGTATGTTATCATCATACCATTTAGTGACTGCATTTTTGTGATATTGATGACATTCAGTATTTCGACCCCAGATTCGACCCCAGGTTACACCACATTCATTCCTTGAGATAATTACTAGTCACTTCATATAGGGTTGTCACTCATCAGAGTTATATCAGATTCTTTATTTTCTTGTCTTCTTTCTTTCTGTGGCCTCACACACTTTGAATTACAAATGTTTAACTTGTGGAAGGACATATCTTTTTTTTATCACCCATTCCATTGGTCAGCCCAGTGGCCCAGTCACTCTACTCTAAAAGTCAAGAGCCAAGTCCATTCATTCCCTGGACCACATGAAGCTCCAGTCAGTCTATCTGTTTCGCTGGGAAATAAGAATCAGGTGACAGAGAGTGGGTCAGTTTCAAACAAGGCTGGAATGATGTATCTTCACCTCACTATAATGACCGTGGAAACCTCTGCATAAGCCACTGTCCCTGGGGGACTGTAAATACCAGACTGAGGGCAAAATATTTGTGTTATTATAGAAAGTCAGATGCACTGCATTTTGAAGCCGAGTACAATATCTCTAAATACTAATCCATGGAAACACTCTGTAAAGAGTGACACAGTGATGTAAAAGATAGTGTTGTAATCCCACACTGTTTAGCTCACTGGTTCATTTTCTGGCTGTGATGTCATTTGTGCCTTGAATTTCCAGTTTCCTCCTATCTCCTAAAGGCAAGCTGATAGGTCACTAGTTAAGACTTTAAATGTTATAGAGATGTGTGTGTGTGTGTGTGTGTGTGTGTGTGTGTGTGTGTGTGTGTGTGTGTGTGTGTGTGTGTTTGTGTGTATGTGCGTGTGCGTGCGTGTGTGTGTCTGTGAGTGTATGTGTCTGTGAGAGTGTGTGTGTGCGTCTGTGTGTGTGTGTGTGTGTGTGTGTGCGTCTGTGTGTGTGTGTGTGTGTGTGTGTGTGTGTGTTTGTGTGTGTGTATGTGTGTGTGAGTGTAAGTGCGTGGGTATGTGTATATGATTGCAGACGTGCATGTACATAGACATATCCTGCAATGACCTAGTATCCCATCCAGGTCTGTCTCTTTTCATTCTACCAGTTGAGTGCCAAGGTGGGGCTTTAACTCTCCATGACCCCAAACCAGATGATGCTTGTGTCATAAATTACCCTTTATAAATGTGTTGATGATAATCATACCAAATGCCAGCCTTGAATCCTTTGCAAGTCCTTACAAGTTATCATGCCAGGTACAACCATATGTGCCATAAGTGCAGTGCCTGTTGTGACATGCACTTGCTGTATTTTAAGGGCATGTTTTGTCAGTAAGACTCCTGCCTAAACTAAGCATCACTTTAAAAGCTACAATATGACAGTAAGCATACTTTTGTAATCCTGGATTTGATTTCATTTCTACCTCCTCCTGAACAAATCACTTCACTAGACTACTCTAGTCACATCCCATCAGAAAATGACATTTATGGATACTGGGCCATCCCTGGTTAGCAAATACATTAATAAATAATGCACGAAACTACACTATAATTTGTTAATTGGTCAAAACTGATTTAATCTTCTGTCTCTGTCTGTATACATATATATATATATATATATATATATATATATATATGTGTGTGTGTGTGTGTGTGTGTGTGTGTATATATATATATATATATATATATTGTATCAGTCTTTGTCTCAATCTGTATCAATATATATATATATATATATATATATATATATATATATATATATATATATATAAATATATATGCATATCTGTATATATGGGTCCCCTTCAGAAACTAGAAAGCTCACTCACTTTCGAAAGACTGAGATGAAAAAAATGAAACTCCAGAAGACGAAACGCTCGAAACACCTACATTTCCTTTCGGGTAAGTTACCACTTGGACAGTATGTTGACATTTGCTCCTTACCTCCATGGTAGTGCAATCTCAGAGTTAGAATATTTAGGTAGAGGGGGTGTGGGGGCAAAGCCCCCCACATCAGTGGGTTTTCTTTGCTTTGGTTTTAGTCTGTTTGCAGAGTTGGCCATGCAGTTACGTACCTGTAATGGAATATTGGTGCTCCGTGTGGTCGGTCTTCTAGAGTTTTGTTTTTTTTGTCTCAGTCTTTTGAAAGCTGGGTAAGTGAGCTTTTGGATTTGTGAAGCAGACCCATATATATATATATATATATATATATATATATATATATATATATATATATATATATAAACACTGCTAGATGGATATACTGTGCTATGGAAAAACTAAAGTGCATGGTGGTTCTTAAGTACCATGCTACTTTAAGGATAACAGTTTAAAATTAGTTTATATTTTATTTGTACATTTTGAAGACCTTCAAAACCACCTAATAGTTCTTAACTGTCATTTCAGGTTCCCCACTGAAGTTGAGATTGGTTAATGGATATTCATCCTGTGCTGGAAGAATTGAGGTTACTGTGAATACCATCTGGGGTACAGCCTGTGGTGAAACATGGACAATGAAGGATGCTAGCGTGGTTTGCAGTCAGCTGAACTGCGGAATAGTCATAGCCTCAGTTAGTGGATATTTTTCAACTTCTTATAGCAATTTCAACTTACAAAATCTGGGGTGTATGGGCAATGAGTCGTCCATTCAGGAATGCTATAATTACTACTGGGGACAGTATGTCTGCTCACATGCTAACGATGCCAGTGTTATCTGCTCTGGTAAGTGTTTTTTTTTACCATTTGTAAAACAGTTGTTTATGGATGATCACATAAATAAGGGCTCATCTGGATAAACAAACTCTAACTGCAGTTTCATAGTTACACTGGGAGAAACAAAGGCAGTGCTCAATATTTTAAATTGTTGGTTTACGTCATTAAAATATCAAGTGACATATGATCAACATAATGAGGAAGCATGACACAAAGAGGAAGTAGTCATGAAGAATAATTTCCACGTGCACAGATTATTTAACAGTCAAATGCCTTGCTGAGAATTGTTTTCTTAGTTAGAAGCCACTGCCCCATCAGTTCTCTCACCTTCAGTCCCAATTCTTCACCATGTTTGTCTGCTTTCTATAATATACTTACCCAAATCATTTACCTCCTCAGCTGCTTTTCTGTTGCTTAACCCTTCTTGATCATAGTTTCAACTCTACCCGAAGGCAACTCGTCTTCTCACAGTTTCTTTCTTGAGCAAAAAGATTTACAAATGTTTAGGGATGAACAGGGTTACAGTGGGCCCATCCCATTGTCCCTCAGTATCCAATGTCATCCTGTTTTGTTCTGTTTCCTTTCTGTGTTTGCATTGCTGACTTTATTTTACATTCAGTGATCACTTGTCAGGCAGCTGGTTTACAGGACTAAGATGCTGTTTCCTGTAGTCCAGTGGTGCAAGGTTTGATTCTTTTAGCCTTCATTGCCTAAATGTGTAGTGACTTAACTAGACATTGTTCCTAGGATGAGTCTGGAAAATAAAAATGATCCATTAAGAACAGTGCTCTTCCTGGAAACTAAATAAAGTGTATACCAGTTAGTTAACAATACTTTTTTTTATGGAGCTTTTCTTCCTGGGCCTCCAGTGAAAAGGCCCAGTAAACAAACACTAACAAATAAATAAATAAACAGTTTTTTGTGGTGGCCATGAAATTCCAGCCTCACTTGAGGACCTGGAAGAAGGGCTCCACCATAGTAACAAACAAGAGATATGATACACATTTGACTGTGTATAAGAGAATACTTCTAAACAGAATATAATTATTCAACTATGATTCAATGCAGTAATAAAATTCATGTTGACTGCATATGATTAAAAGTCTGACTGGGTTATTCACCACTTTTAAGCAGAGGCCCAGGGAGAAAAGCTCCACAAGTCACAAGCAGATTTAGAGAAATTGCAAAATAAAAACAAATGTTCACAGTAGTAAGTACAGGTCTGTATCATGTCATTGAATGTAATAGTGTCCGAACTACTTAATATCGAACCCGGACGTTCAAAATGTAAGAAGTACGAACACACAGAACAGCAATTTCTTTTCCAGGGAAAGAAATTTCTGTACTGGTACAAAAACAAAAAAAAAACGTACACTTCATAGATTTATAGGTTCATAGGTAGGTACTAGGCTATTGGCCCTAGGGCCTATATAAGCCTAGCCAAAAAGGTACCCTGGCTTTCGCCACCCATGGAAATTGTTTTCCTGTGCCCCTGTCAAGCAGAGCCACAGAAGTGATCCCCAGGGTGAATTTCCTATTTCCCATCCAATCATAAAGATTTTTCTTGAAGAGTGCTAATAAGGAGCTCTGTTTGACATAGATAGGTAGTCTGTTCCAGAGTATGGAAAGTCACTGGGACAGGAATCTATCCCTCCAGCATGTTCTGTTTATTGTGGTGACAAGGTTTAGGTCCCTAGATGGTGTAGCTCAGAGAAAGTGGGATTTCTTTAAGTGGAGCATGTCCAACAGCTCTGAGTTTGACATAGCTTTGTATGTTAGGCAGAAATTGCCTCTGAGTAGGTGATATGCAACAGAGTAAAGCTGGATTTTTTTGAGACGGTCTGTGCAGGGCATCTCTTTGAGGCCAGTAATCCTCTTTGTGAGGTATTTCTGCGGCCTTTCCAGTTGTTGTAGATGTCTTGTGAGATACATACAAAAAAGGGGCCTTGTACTCTATAATGGGTCTAATGAGTGATGAGTAGAGGGGAACAATTACCTCTTTTTTTCTGGATGAGAAACCTTTTGTGATGAGGTATGCCATCTAGAAGGATTTCCTGACCACTGTGGCGATGTGATTATCAAAGGAGAGACTACTGTCCAATAGTGTCCCAAGGTCTTTTATCACACTTTCGTTGTTAAGTAGACAACTGCCTATGTGGTAGTTCATGGGTGCAGAGTTTTTACCAAAGGGAATGACCATGCACTTTTCGGCATTGAGCTTAAGGCCATGGCTTTGACACCAGGCATCTGTTTTAGTGAGGCCCTTTTCTAGGATGTCCACATCGTTAGGAGTTTTGATTATGGCTCAGAGTTTGCAGTCATCTGCAAACTTAGTCAGCCAAAGATTTTCTGTGTTAGCCTGCACTTCAGAGAAGTAGATACCAAACAGGAGTGGACCCAGGACTGAACCCTGTGGTACTCAACTTGTCACTGGTCTGAAGTCTGATTTGGAGTCTGCTTCTTTCACAATGTGGGTTCTGTCAGCAAGCCAGTTGGCAGCCCATCTTGTGACATAGGGATTTATACCTGGTTTAGTGAGTTTATCTATAATTCCTGAGTGGGGGATGGTGTTGAATGCCTTGGCGAGATCTAGATAGGCTGTGTGAACCACCTTACCCTCATCTATGGCTTTGGTGACTGCTTCAAAGAAGTCTATCAGGTTTAGGAGACATGATCTGCCTTTTACAAACCCAAACTGTGTGAGGTCCACAGTTTGGAGATCTCCAATGTCTTTGTTTAGGAGTTCCATGATGATACGTTCCATGGCCTTGCAGACCAGGCTCATCAGGCTAATGGGGTGATAGTTCCCAGGGTCTGTCATAGCTCCCCCTTTGTGGAGTGGGATAATCACCACAGTGCACTATTCAATGCACACAAAGCCTGAGGTGAGGCTATGACTGAACATGGTACTTAGGTGGGGTGCCAGTTCATTCTGTAGTTCATGTAGAAGGCAGCTTGGGATGTTGTCAGTTCCCATGGATGCTGTGTTCCTGTCTTTGGAGAGTGAGGTTTTTACCTGTGTAGCCATGATTACAGGAACTTTGCATTCTTCTGGTATAGAGATGGGCCCTTTAGAGGGTGAGAGGGGGGTAAAGTTAGCACTGAACCTATTTGCCAGAATGTTGGCAATATCAGTTGGTTCTGTATATGTAGTGCCATTGTGCTGTAACTCAGAGCAGATGTGATTGTTGCCATTGAGATTCTTAACATAGCTATAGACTGCTTTGTGGTTGTCTTTAGAATCGGTGGCGATTTTTTTTCATAACTAGCTTTGGAGGATTTTATGAGGGATCTCAACTTCTTACTGAGGCTGACCAGGGAGTTCCTCCAATCATGGGATTTTACTTTTTTTTGCAACAGTTTCTTTCTTCTGTTGTAGAGTTTGTTTATGGCAGAAGACCACCAGATTGGCTTCCTTTTTTTGGAGGATAGCATCTTGGTTCTGTTAGGGATAGCATGATCCATGCACTCATGTAAGTGCTTATAAAGTGCATTTGTGTAAGATTCAGCAGTCATAACTCTACTATTCATCTGCATGAGTGTCGTGAAATTTGCCACTTCTGTCTTAAGAAGCGTGAAGTTGGCATTGGAGAAATTTTTTACGGTAGTTTCCCTAATGGGGGGTGGGGGCGGGATGTGAATGTCTAGGGTGATTAGCTTGTTGTCAGATCAGACCAACAAGGAATTGACCTCTAGTGTGGAACACCGATCGCCCATGTTGGTGATGACCAGGTCTAGGATAGTGCTGCCCCTGGTGAGGGTTTGGATAAGTTGATCCAAGGTGTTGGAATTTATAAATTCCAGAAAACGTTGAGCAAAAGAGTTGGCACATGAGTAGTTTTCACAGTTAATTGTGGGGTAGTTGAAATCACCCATTATTAGGGTGTTGGGTTGTACCCTAATATTTTCCAGTGTATCAAGAAAAAAGGAGTAGGAATCCTGGGGCATGGTGAGGGGTCTGTATCAAGCTACAATCTGGACTGCGGTCTTGCCCAGAGTTAGTTGCACTTGGATAATCTCAAATGCATTATGCTGAGCAACTAGCTTGGAGGTGTGGATATTCTTAATGAATATGGACAAACCTCTGCCTTTACTGTTTCCATCCGGGTTAGATGACCGAAAGGTGTGGTATGAATTATAGCCTGGTAATGCAGGAGTGCTCTCTAGAGCTTTGAACCAGGTCTCTGTCACTGCACAGATGTCGATGTTCTCCATTTTAAGGAGTGCCTCGAGTGAGTGCATTTTGAGGTTTAGACTTCTTGCACTGAGTAGCATTACTCTCAGATTTTGCTTGCTTGTACCTGTTACGGTGGTGAATTAGTCATCGGAACCTTGCCTAAAAAAGGCACTATAGGGGTGGCAAGAGCCTTTGCCCGTATCCAGAATCCCAAGGGCGACATGTGCAGGCCATCTCTGGCAAAGCATCATGGTCTGTCGATCATGTCATCCCAGGCAGACAGATACTGGATTCCCTTAGAATGACACCAGAAGCTTAGCCAATTGTTGAAGTCAATCATTTTGTCCTTGTATTGTGGTATCATTCTGGGTGATGGCAGGATGCTACTCAGGGCTGTGGCCATACCTGCTTGGGCTACAAAATCGAAGAGCACCTCCCTGTCGCTTTTCATGTAGTCCAGCGAGGAATGTCTCAGGATATTCACACCAACATGGACAATGACAGAGTCATATTTGTACTTGTTGTGGAGTGACCTGAGTGTGTACGTTAAGGAAAGGGTACCTCCTAATGCTAAAGTACAGCTATCAGTAACAAGTAAAAACAGTATTCAAAATGAAACGCTGTACAACAATGGCCAATGAAGTAAAGTTCTCTTGGAGAATAGGTAGTGTGGTTAAATGATATAAAACTTATAAGTGCAACATATATAGCAAAAAACTTGCATACATTTCCAGTACTTAAATTAAATGCACTTACAAGATATTCACGCTGTGAATGCAGTTATACCATAGTGAAATGATGGCTCCAAAGTTTCCAGTCTTATGATGGCTTCAAAGTATCCAACCTTTTTGGTCTGATATACAAAGTAACCACACTGAAGATGTAGTAGCTGCTATGTGACTGTGATGAACTGTGATAACAGCTTAACCAGCCTAACAGATCAAATAAAAGCTTCTAGCTTTAATGGCAGTTAAAATCCTTTTATTGTAGGAAAAGTTAAAATCTTCACATCAAGTTAAAATCCTGATGTAGAATAAAACAGTCCTTATGTATTCCAAACGATAAGCGCTTTTGGTATCTTCTTCAGATCGTAGAGATTGGGACTGGAAGTTCCTTTTTATAGTGCTTGCTTCCTTTACTGTTGAGATAATCATTCAATCACACTCTCAATCAGCTGTTGTAATGCACCAATCCTCTTTCCTCTCAGCTGGGGGGGTGTTCCATTTCCTATACCATTTGCTTTTGAGGGGTGTGACCAGTCATGAATTATTAAGCCAGACACGCCTCCATGTTAGCTGATAGTTGGTCTTCTAGCTTTTAGTATAGGTTTCAGTGGAATGATGTTATTCAAGCCTGGCTCAATATCAGCACGGAGGTTCACAATCCACTTACTCTCCCTGCATTCAGTAATATTTTCAATGTCGCCTTTCCTTATTCCACTATATACATTCTCTATTACCTTATAAGTGAAAGAATGACCGACATTTCTTTCAGCATGCGTTGCTAAAGCATTATGTGGATATTTATTGATAATGTCTCTTTGATGTCTCAAAATGTGATTTTTAAACATCTGATTAGTTTTTCCTACATAGAATGCAGGGCATAGTTTACAGGTAGCCATGTACACCACATTGGGGGTTATACAAGTGGCTTTGACATTAAAGATGTATTTCTTCTTTGTCCTTGGATGTTCAAATTCGTTATTACAGTCAATCAGTGGGCATGCTGTGCAGTGGCCACACTTGAACGTGCCTTTATGTCCAACGATTTTAGGTTTGCTAAACCCATCCTTTGTGCAAAGTAACCTCTTTAAATTTTTCTTATTCTTGTAGCCAAAGCATGGTGTTTCACCTACAATGTCTTTTAGCTTGGCATCCTGGGTGAGGATTGGCCAAAACTGCCTTATTATGGATTTAACTTGTGTGTTGTCTGTGCTGTAAATTAACATCACTCTGGTGGTTCTGTCTTCTGTCTTGTTTTTCTTTGGGATAACTTCTTGAACATTCACATCTTTTTCATTATAGCCTCTCTTTATTAGGTTTTGTTGTAGAAACAAAATTTCCTTTTCTCTTGTCTCATCTTTGCTACATCTTTTATGTATTCTGTGTGTTTCATTTCGCATAATATTTTTAGTCACATGTTTAGGATGCATGCTGCTTTTCAACAAGTAATGATTTTTCCATGTATTTTTTCGGCGTAATTCAGTTTCCAACATGTTTTCGTTAAGAATAACATTCACATCCAAAAATGCAACTTGATTATGAGAGTGTTCTGCTGTAAAGCTTAAAAAAGTAGTAGTCCTAGTGAGTGTGGTGTGTTGCAAGTGTTAACCTTCTCCTCTTGACTGTTTAGTCCATTCTTCGGTGAAGAGAGCTTTGCCTCCAGTTTGGCTATATAAGTGCATCTCTCACAGGTTGCAGTGTTGGGTGGTAGGAGGAGAGGGTTGTCTGTGTACATAAGGCAATTGCTGCATTGCCCCCAAGATGCCCAGATTCATAAGGTAGACAGGAGAAAACACCAGGAGCTGACCTTTAGACATGCCTTGATAGGTGCTTTTTTATTAAGTACTAAAAACTGTTTTCCTCTAGACAAGTGAGGAAAGTTGAGTGCTGTAGTAATTTGTAGCTTATTCAGTGCTTACAATGAGTTCTGAACAAGTGCCAAGCTCAAAGAAACAGATTTGAGTGCTAAAACTAAAAAGCTGGCTAGTTGCAAGGGAAAATTTGAAGAGCAGACTTTATGGTGCCAGAAATAGTTTAACCCTAGTTAAGCGGGGGGGGGGGGGGCTCAGCAGCTTACAAACATTCCTGGATACAGCAAATCTGTATTTGGACTAGACTTGTTACAAGAAAGGGGGAAAACAAGCTTACAATTTTTTTTCAGTAAAGTGGAAATGGAGAAAGCTGGAACAGATGTTAATTCAAGGATAAGAATCTGAGTGGGTTGGCCTTCACAAATGTTCTCTATTAGACTGAATGAACTAATGACACTAGACTGGGAGGAGTGTCATAGATCAAATATACAGTATGAGCAGGCAACTGCAAAGCCACCAAGTATAACACCACAAGAATAGGAAGGGAGGGTGGGAAACTATTACAGCTACTAGCTGTAGCCACTAAATGAAAGTTTTAAACAGATCAAGGAGCAAGCAGACTCTAGAGAATGCTTTTAACTGCAAACAGACTAGACTAGAACACAGAAACCTCAAAAAATCAAACATGCACAGAAAAACATGGATAGAACACTCACAAACAGAAAACACAACTCTCAGTATGAAAAAAAAAGCAGTTTACAGTTAAGTAATTCAGTAAACATGCAATTAGAGTAATGAAACAGTATGTATCAATGAAAAATACAGTTAAACAGTATAAAACATTACATAAATGCAGTGAAACAGTAGAAAAGCTTTATAACAGTGCAAAATGTAGTAGATTAACTGTATAGCACAATTATAAGCATTACAGAAGTGCAATTCAATGAAATAAGTGTAAGAAATAACTTATCCTGCTCTTGGAATCTTAAGGAATGTCTGCTTAGTTTCAGTAATGAATTACCATCCACAGCCTGATAAATACAAACACAACCTTTTCCAGACACAGGGTTTATATACCAGTAAGGATGGAAGAGTTAGAAGATCAAATTACTACTCAGTCCTATTAGCCCATGCTATTACCCAATCACTCGTACTACAGAAGGTCAGGAAACTCTGTTACTCTCAATAATAATGAAGACAGACTATCAGCAGAAAATGGCTGCCAGAAACACAGGAAACTCAACAAATAAAACTACCTGGCCCTGACAACAGCAGGCCTCTATCAAGATTATGCCACCTGAGCAGAGCACAGAAACCGCACTTTAAATACATAGAAAGAGCACTCACAAAGAGAAAATGCAAGTCTCAGTATGGAAAATTAGTTTACAATTTAGTAATTAAATACAAATGCAATTATCAACAGAAACCAAAAACTGAAGGTACCAATGTAAATCAAATCATATATCCAATGCGAAAACAAATATAATAGTCCAGTGTAGTAAAATCACACGAGTAAAGTTTAATGGTAAGCGCTTTCACAATACAACACAGGATTGCTTCATCAGACAACTGAATAAAATTACTGGTCAAATTTTAAAATGAATCCTATTACAAACACACCAATCAAAATGCATTGTTCACAGAAAGGACCCTCCCCCCATATAACAACTCAATTAGTCTTTACTCATAAAATGTGTCTAACCAAATGATAAAAAATGTACAAAAAATATATACATATAACATGTTACTTATATAAAGCACAAAATGTACATTATATAAAAGAAACATAGTGCAATGCGAGCATATGTAAAAAGTGCATTCAAAGGCATTACCTAAGGGGGCGAGTTTTGAGTATCGGTTTCAAGGGCACGGAGCCATTAAGACCCAGTCCCCTATGAGCTCCCAGTCTCAATATCCATTCTATCTTTGAGCACTCCATCCTATTAACAAAGTCCCCTTGTCTAACGTCTAATCTTTGTATGTGCAAAACTTGAAAAAGAAAGGTATGCTCATCCCCCTTGGCCATAGTGTGTTTGGCCAAGGCACTATGATCCAGTCTTTTTATGGTACAGTATACATGGTCACATATACATTCCCTAAGCCTCCTATTGGTCTTACCTACATAATAACTAAAGCAGACCACACAATGGGCTAAATATACCACATTGGAGGTGTTACAGTCTGCTCGTACCCTCAGTTCCCAAAGATATCCTGTTTCTGGGTGCCTAAAAAATCTAGACTGATCTATGAAAAGACACTGAGCACAAGACCCACACTTGCTTGTTCCAAATGGAGCAATCTGCAGGGTGGCCTGGTCTCTAGGATAACAGAGTTGTTGTTTCAGGCTTCTCATGTTTTTAAAAACAAACTTTGGTCTATTTCCCACTAACTCCCTTGTCTTGTCATCCACTAATAGAATATGTCAGTTTTTCTCTATAAAATTTTTATACCATGCAAAATTGGCAGCATAGGGTATAACCATGGACACCAAACCCACCCCAGCATGATCACTATCTATATGATCAACAGCCAATGGTGGAGGTGAAAAATAAGGTTTGGCTCTTCATTTCCTCTCTCGTTGAACCTTGAGGCACACTCTTTCTATGTCTTGTTCGTTGTATCCTCTGTTCTGGAAAATATAGTCCATCTCCTCACAACATAAATGGGATATCCTCATTGCCTGTCCCTCAATAATATTTGAAAATACATGAGATCATGCATGCTCTTACGATGCAAATAAGCCTGACAATAACATGGCTTCCTGTGTAACTTTGTGCTCCATTGATTGTTGCACTTCAACACAGTCACATCTAGGTAGTAGATACTACTGGTAGAATAGTTGATAATAAATTTCAGAAAGCTTTCTGTAGTGTTAATATGGTTATAAATCTTGTTCAGACTTTGCTCGTCACCTTGCCAACCAATAAAGAGATCATCCACAAACTGCCTATAAAATACGATATGTGGATTGTCTACTAAATGATCTTGCTCCCACTCCACCATTACCAGATTAGTGTAAGTGTTGGCGCAGCTGGTGCCCATGGCTACCCCCACTTTCTGCCAATAGCAGGTATCCTCAAACAAGAAAAGGTTATGTTCTAAAACCAGCTCAAGAAGTAAACATAAAAATCTGTCTTCTCCATTGTAAACTTTCCTTGTTTAATCAAAAGGGATTTAACCCTAGCTATCCCCTGGTCATTGGGTATGCTAGTAAAAAGGGAGACCACATCAAGTGTTGCTAACATTATTAACTCAACAGGTTTCAATTCTTGAATAACTTTATATAAATCCCTAAGAAAATGCTCAGTGTCCTTTAATACTTGTGGAAAGTCAAGCAAAGCTCTCCTCAATTCATGTTCCAGATAAATGGAAATTGGCTCAGTTAACCACCCAGCACCTGCTACAATTGGTCTAAATTTAGGTTTCTGAGGGTCTTTATGCATTTTAGGTAGGCCATGTAAATGGAGAATCAAGGGTTTTTCCACCCACAAATACTAAAATAAAGTATTGTCTATTAACCCCGTATTCTTACTTTCCAGTAAAGTGTTAAAAATTTCTCTGGACATACTATCTATTTTTTCCAAGTCTGTTTGGGAGAAGGGGATATAGTAAAGAGACGATTGATAAAAGTTGTAAAAAATTCTTTAAAAGAAATGATAGAAGGGGAAGTAGTGATGTAGATAAGCCAACTACTACCTCTCTATATAATAGGATAAAGAACAGACTGGTACCATCTATTTTATAACTACATACAGCTGTTTTAGCTTTGAGATAGTAATATTTCACCTGCTGTACTGAGAATATCTCTGTTTCCTGAGAAATGTGGCTGAATGGCTGAAGGAAAAACTGGGGATTTCCTTTAGAAAAGGCAAAAATATTCAGAATTTTATAGTGAGGAGAAAATTCACTATGCCCCCCATGAATTTAGAACACAGAGTCATATTAAGTGGGACTTCAATTTGTGGTAAATGTAAGGCATGTACATTTGTGGTTAGGAATTTTCCACAAATTAGTAATATGTTTTTTAATACATGGGATCATTTTACATGCAATACTGAGGGCGTTATTTATGCCCTCAAATGCCCTTGTAACCAATTTTATATTGGGGAGACAAAGAGGTCATTTAAAGTAAGATCAATGGAGCATGCATGGGATATTAATAATAGTAAAGAAGAAAGTTCTGTAGCCATGCATTTTAAGAAATTCCATCAAGGCAGTAATGAGGGGCTAAAAGGAACTGTTTTAGAGAAAATCAATCATATCCCAATTTGATGCAAATAATTTTAAAAAAAGCAGTTATTATTTAAAGAATCTGTTTACATTTTAAAATTTGGTACTTTATACCCTTATGGGCTGAATGAAAAATTGAATTGGAGAGTATTAATTTAGCCTTTTAATTGCTTTATTTTATTATTTAATTTTTTAATTGTATAATTAATTAATTATTGATTGCTGCTAATATTTAAACCACATGTGTTAATAAGGTTCTTTACTCCTTGAAGGCTACGTCTGAGACGTTAGAGGGAAAGAGCTTATTTTATTAAAGTTTTTGGATCACTGACCAGTTGTATTTTATTATTTTGTTTTGCTTGGTGGTTGCCACATAGATAGATAGTAGCCTGAACTTTGATCACCATGTGTCCTTAGTGGTGAGGAAGTCTTTCTATGTGGCAGAACTCATCAGTAAAGGTATGACATCCAGATTCAAGGAAATCATAGTTCCGCTGTGCTCACTCCTCATTAAACCAATAATTCAGTGCAGTGTACCATTTGGCATTTACTTGACTAGGCACTTACAGCAGCTGGTGAGACCTCAGAGGTTCCTCACACAGAAACTACAGGGTTAAAACAGTATATCCTAGGTGAATAGACTAAAAGACATATCCCTTTACTCTCTCTCCTAACAATTATTAAGGGGTAACCAATTCCTGGCCTACAAGGCACTCACAAATGCAGCCATGATGGAGCTGCTACACATCTTCAAGTCAAACAGCATGAGGGTCACCCGATCTAGGGATCTAAACCTAGTCAGTAACTCAAACAAAACTTACTGGAGAGACAGATATTGGTCTCAGAAACTGCCCCTTCTTGGGAGCAGGCTTCCTATTCACATTAAGCACAGCCATTCCCTGGCACTCTTCAAACACAGTTTGGATCAATGGATGGGTTCACAGGTGCTGCCATCTTTCAAAGTGCCAGTACCCTAATGAGGTATGTAACTTCAGGGCTGTAGTACACAGGTTTGATATCACCCCCCAAAAAAACACTGATGGGACATATCTCTTGAAACTGATGTTACTGACAAGAATAGTTTATCCAAATTGCTTTGCCACATACTTTTTTAAGTAATGCCTTCAGATTTTCAAGTTTTATAAAATTCTGTCATGAAATCATTACATTTTAATTTGCTTACATCTGTTTCTGTTTAAGTCATTGATTTCATTATTTTATTTGAGTAGTAAACCTGATGGGGATGTGTGAATCCTTTGTTTTAAGCATGCCCTTTTCAGCAGTGCATCATTATAAATCATTTCCATTTACATGATTTTTTTTAAATTTAATACTTAATGATGCGGCACTGTTTACGTAATTACGTATTTATAGTAAGTATTGATTAATTTAAGGTAATAAGGTGTATCACAGTATACAGGACGGACGTTGACTATACTTCATGAACATGCAGACTTGTTGAGATCTTACTCTATTTTCCTTTTTCTAATCACAGGAATTTTTGTGAATTACTAGGATTCTTTGTGGATTCCAAGGGCAGCTGAGGTATACTGGGGACTGTATAGTTATATTTAACAGAGCTAAAACAACTGGAATTGAGATCTTTAGAAAAGGGTAGGAGCAAACTACACAGGAAACAATGGGAATTGTGGGAACAATACACACAAGGGAGGAATGAGGTTTAAAATAAGGCAGGACGTAAATGAGCTATGTAATGTTTGACTGAAAATAATTGGGTAGATTATAAGTGATGTATAATGTTTGCAACTGGGAGTGTGTCATTATGGTTTGTGATGTAAAATACTTGCAACTAGGATTGTGTTGGTGTGGTTTGTTTTCATTTATATAAATGTATGATTAACCATGTAGTAAGTGAAGGTTTAATAAAGCTGTTTCTTGTTTAAATAAACATAGTTATATTTATGAGAGAGCCATAGGAAAGTGGCATGCATTCATAGGTGATTCCTTGGCTAACGACCGCAAGGGCCTTTATAAGCCTAGCCATGCATTCCATATCTCTGGCAAGTTCTGGTACCCTTGATAAGTGTAAGCAGGTGTTTGGGAGATGAAACATTTACATTCTGTCTGTGTCCATTAGAGACATAGGTGCCAAACCAAGGATGAATTGTTCTGTCTTGTTCCTCATCCAGTTGTCCAAGTTAAATTTGAATTGGGTTAGAAAGAAACTCTGTTTAATATGGATGTGGAGCTTGTTCCACAGAAAGCTAGTCTCTGGGTTACATACCTGTCTCTCCAGATGGTCCTATTTATATCACAGGCAAGGTTTATGTCTTATGAATGGGAAATTCTGGTGCTATTTGTTTTGTGGATGTGCAGGAGCTCCATCAGAGTGGGATCTGATAATGTCTTGTATCTCAGGCATAGATCTCCCCTCAACAGCCTGTAGGAGACAGAATACAAATATAGAGCCTTCAGGCAGTCTGCAAAGGACATGGTAATTCTGCCCTGTATTCTTTTAGTGAGAAACCTCTGTTGACATTGCAGTTGTTAAATATGCCTGGTTAGGTACATACCAAAAGGGGCACTATACTCAAGGATAGACCTGATGAATGTAGAATACAGTGGAACAATGACTTCCTTTGACTTAGATGACATACCTTTGTTTATAAATTGCATAACATGGAATGATTTCCTCACTACTCTAGACATGATGGTCAAAGGCTAGATTGCTGTCTATGTGTTTCCAAGGTCCTTGACTACTGGATCAGCACTCAGGGGTGTGTTGTAAATATGATAGTTACCAGGGGTGGATGACTTCCCAAAAGATACTATTAATGCATTTCTTACAAACTTAGAAAGTTGATAGATTAACAGGTTTTGCATTAGCACAAACTTTCTGAAGGATATGAAGGCTGAAACTCAAATGCCTAGGGAGGTATGTATTAGGTCATGTATATGCAAATGGATTATGTCTGAATCATACTGGTACTTGTGGTCCAATGACCTGAGTTTGTGTGTAATGTGGCAGATCTTGGCACTTGATAAGCAACTGACTGTGACTTTCTCCCCGGTGAGAGGGACATCAGTATGCCTCACAATGAAGTCTCCAATGACTAGAATGTTGGATTCTGTGGTGGCTTGCCTTATGGGCTTAGACGTAGAAGCTCCATGAGATGTGAGTGTATGTGTTGATGTGGGTGTTGTTTTGAAAGAGTGACTCTTAGGCTGCTGAGGGTATTTGTTATGTGTACTTCATCTTGGAGGTCTATTGAATTAGGAAGCTTACATGTGTGTGATGGATGCAGAGTGTGTACTACTTCCAACCTTATTGACATTAGGAGTGTTTTCATGTGACAGCTTTGCCTCCAGTGATATTGTGTAAATGTACCTCTCACACACCACATCAGTTTATTTGAGAATTAACTGGTTGTCAGAAAACATGATGCAACATCTACATTGCCTCAGGATGCCCATTTTTATTAAGATGGTTACAGAGATAGTGGGGAGGTTTGTATCCATGACAGCAGATCCTGTTTTATTGATTATACTGATGGCATGAGTATATAAAGTACTGTCAGGAGTATCTGGTTTGCAAAGAAACACTCAAGGTGTCTGTGGCTATACAGCACACTGCAAAACACTTGAGAAGAAACTAATAAGTACAGTCTGATGAATTATGGATAAAGTATTTAGACAGATATTCTGAAGCTAGAAGCAAATCAATCAGTACTTACTGAAAAAGAAAGAACTAGTGCTGGTCTTATCACAGCTTCACTCTGCTGAGATAGAATGCTCCATAGCTTCTTCTCTCATCAGAAGCAAAATAGAGGCACCAATCCTAACATGAGAAGCAGGCCATGGCATGTTTGGTGATTCATAGTCTTGTCCCAGGTGGTATAAGGGTTTATAGGCTTCGTGTCGCATTTTCCTACTAGATGCCTTAAATAGCAACCAGACCAACCAGAAAAAGTCAGGACTCTACGCATTCTGCTCCTTTTCTCACCAGGAGCAAAATATAAGCATTAATTCCAAACTGGCACCTATGAAGCAGTTATTAGACTTTCAGGTGATCAGCAGTCCCCAGAAAATAATATTCCTATGCTCCTCATCTCACCAGGAGCAAAACAAAAGCACTAATTCCAAGATGACGTCTGACAGGCAGAATGTGAGCTCACCAGTAATTGGTGGTCTTGGAGCAAATTATGCAGATTTTAACTGTAAGATGGAAAAATGGGTTAATACCCTAAGAGCTGCAGTGTGCACTAAGCAGTCAGATATGAAAGTAGGGGTGACTTTAGCTAAGTGGTGAGCCACTAATTTTAAAAAAGCAAGATAGATTGGAAGGGGTAAGCACTTTGTATTTTGGTTCTATGGAATACAGTGGAATGGCCAATACATTTAAATAGTTGAAGGGGAGTGATTTCACAAAATGGCAATTCTGTGCTTACTCACAATAGCCAGTGAAAGAGGGGGAAAGATATAGGTGATCACATTAACATAAGGGGCAGGTAATGTAATTAGAAAAACAATTGAGCTGAAAAACACAACAGCTCCAGGATAGGGAAAAAAAAATAATTTCTGTGAAGTCGTAACAGACACAGCTGTGGTCTCTTTCATAGTTTAAATATGGAATTAAAAGCAGAATACAAATAAAATACAGTGTAAAGAAAATGAATCATTGTATACAAAATAGAAGAAGGCAATAAACAAATGCAAAATACAAGAAAGCAAAAACAAACTTATCTTTCCCTCACAGCAAGTTGTGCCAGAGTCTGGGTGAGCTTTTCTAGCAAAGCCTTGGAATTCTTTATTCTATCCCTTAAATAGAAGGTTTAGTTACTAGCTCCACCCTCCATTTGCAAGTAATTAACCTTGATTCAAAAGAGCCACGGCTGTGGTCTCTTTTCTAGTTTAAATATGCAATTAAAATTCTGGTACTTATTAAGGGTACCAGAACTAGTCAGATATTTGGGATACATGGCTAGGCTTAAAAAAGGCCTTTGTGGTCATTAGCCTAGTAAACACCTATGAACCTATGAAAAACAGAATATAAGTAAAACACAGTATAAATAAAATGAATTACAATATACAAAAATAGAAAAAGGCAACAAAGCATTATAAAATACAAGTAAGCAAAAATAAACTAACATTTCACTCATGCAAGTTGTTAAAGAGTCAGGGTTAGCTTTTCTAGTCACTGAGTTTAATAGTTGGATTTGACACCCCATAGCATGTTAGTAACTCTGCAGGAAGTGATACTGTATTACAAAGGCATGCACATGGTGACATTATTATATTACAAGCTGTACAGGGATGAGACCCTATGTCCACACCCACAGGAATGCCTTATGGATATTCAGATGTAGCAGTGTCCACAGTGACTCCTTTAAAAAGGGGTGCCAGGTGCAGCCATTTGTCACATCTACCTCAGGAAACACACAAAGCACTGGCTGCCCAGCAAGAATGAAAAAACACTCATTTTGAAGAATATGCTTTAGGCAAACTTGGACAGCTTTTGGTTGACCAAGTTCACTGACGACTGCAAATTGGGAGCAAGCATCGGGTCCCCCAGTGATGTTAATATACTGCAGACAGGGTTAACACAGACAAATGATTGCTGCCAAAGGCACAGATTAAAGCTAAATGCAAAAAATGCATTATTATTCCTTTGGGAAAGCTGACATCCCTGCTACTTACATTATAGACAGCACCCAGCCCCAAGTGTAGACCCAATGGTATGTGATCTGGGTACTCAGGTTAACAGCAACCTGAACGCTGACCACCATGTATCCACAGTAGCAAGGACATCCTTCTATGTTGCACATCATATAAGTAAAGGCATCACATTTAGATCTAAGGATGTTATAATTCCATTATACTTGGCCCTCAACAGACCAACAATTGAGTATAATGCTCCCTTTTGCATTTACCTTATCAGACACCTGCAACAACTGAAGAGACTACAGAGGCTTCTCAGCAAGAAATTACAGGGTACACAAAACAAGTCTTATGCAGAAAGACTGAAATCTCTGTCACTGCATTCCTTCCCTACAGGTTGCTAAGGGGTGACCTGTGCCTGGCTTACAGGGCAGTCTCTGACCTGGCTCTGATGAAAATGTTATAGATTCATAAATAAAACTGCATGAGCGTCACTTGCTCCAGGGATCTTATCCTAGCCTTTGACATAAGCAGTTCATGCTATAGAGATAGATGCATCTCTCCATGACTGCCACTTCTCTGCAGCAAGTCTCCAATTCATGTGAAACAGAGCCCCACCCTGACCCTCTTCAAATGCAACCTACATCAATGGATGAGTGTTCACAAATTCATTCCTGGGGAGGTGCCCATGTCCCTCCTAGACTGAGGAAGTTGTTATTAACTTCCATAGACCCTTATCTCTGTGAACTTGACTCACTTAATCACCAAGAATCAGGGAAACTTAAGATAAATGTGGTTAGGCTTGTAAGGGCTTTAGGGCCATTAGCTTAGTAACCTTGTATGAACCTATGAACATTGTTAAGGCTGTATACACTGCCACAGATAGTTAGATACAGATTGTTAAAGTCCTCCAAGGTTTATATGAGGATTTCTAGCCCTACATGGAAATGACAGAGCACAGACATAATGCTGCAGTCATATTCAGATGTGTAGCTGGCTTTAGTAGCACCAGAGGCTACTCTACATAATGGAAACCTGCTTTCTTAGCTCTTCATTGAAGAGCAGAAAAAAATGGTCTGTTCTGCTTCTTTCACTGGCAAACCAACCAATTGAGTGGCCAGACAGATACACACCCCTTCTGACCCACCCCAGCTCTTCACTGGAACAGCACAAAAAAAAGGTCTGATCCTCACTGGAAAAGGGGGAAAAACAGGTTGCCTAAAAAATGCATGTCTCCTTCCTGTTTCAGCTCTTACATGAAAGAACAAAAAAAAAGAAGTCAGCAATCAGGAACCAAGGGCTCCTGAAATGCAGGAGCCACTCAAATCCTATTTCTGCTCCCTGCCCTCATCCCTCTACTTCAGATTATAATAAAAAAAATAAAGATTTTGTTTTATTTTTTATTTATTTTTTATTTTATTTATTTAATGTATTTAAGGGGTTTAACATTTAACAGCATACAGATTGAGCTACAGTAGTATTCCTGTGTGCAATGTTGTTAATTCAGTAGGTGAATGTGTTCAAGTGCCTTTAATCACAGATGTATCTCTACTGTATCCTATTTTTTATATGCTTAAGTCTGGAAATATTACTGTCTCTCACTATAAACCTTTTTTCTTCTGTCTAACCTACCTAGCTTAACTGCCTAGCCTGCAGTAAGACCTGAAATCCATTCTGCCTGGTCTGTAAGGACCCCTACAAATAAGTTCAGCTGACTCTACTACATCCCTAAAGAAACCTGTTGGCCAATACTCTTGCTCCTAACTTCCAAAGGATTTAAGAAAAGTATGTTCCACCCCTTGACCAAATTGTGCAGCTGTATTTGTTTTTAAATAATCCTAAATTAAACTACTGTCTGTTTCAGTCAAGCTCCTGAAACCAGGTACCCAGCAGCCATACCCAGCTCTATCCCATAGGGATATAGTCGTCTTTCCTTTGGTCCTTCTTTTCTACCTTTCTATACTTCACTAGCTTTACTGGATCTTACCTCTTGTCAACTTGGTGACATACTACACCAGGCTTGTGTTGTACCTCATATCCTTCCACTCTTGGATTACATTACAGTCTACAATCTAGTTTCTTAGCTCTAACTGACTGTTTCTATTATTTCTCCTACTACTTAGTTAAAGTACATTTTATTCCACTTTATCCACTGTATCTCTATTAGTTGTACTAGGACTCCCCACTCACCTGGATCCTCCTATAGTGACCTCAGGTATCAGCTGCTCACAGATTGTCTCTGGTAGCTCTTCCTTTACTTGCTCCTACCTGCTCCATTCGCCCTGTGGGCTCACTCCACTCCTCTACCCTACCCCCAAACACCCCCACCCCCAGTATAGCTTACCTTATACATCTGCAAGCACACCCCTTCCCCTCAACACCCTATCAGTGACTTATTCTAATTAAGTGCCCCACCTCCACTTCCTATCACTCCTCAAAGCTACTTTACACCTTATATGTCCCCTCCCTACCCTCTCCCCTCTAATCATCCTTTTAGATAACTATATACAGCTTTCTCTGCTACTGCCACCTTTATATTAGCCTATAGTATACTATTTCCCTCAACTTAACCTACCTACTTTCCTACTCATCCTAATGGCCTCAGTACAAACAACTAAATACACAAACCTATTACTCAACTACTATTCTAGCTTCTCTAACTATACCCTATACTCTAACCAGCTATGAACATTACTCACTGACTAAACATCACCACCCCCACCAGCAAACTCAATCAGTTTCTCATGTAAACTCCCTCAATCACATAAACATAACCTCCACTTCTAGCTATACACTTCCAAAGTATCACAGATCTACCCATGTTACTTACTTCCAAGACAGGAAAACTCTTAATAACTATCACAAAATTCTAAAGATTATACAAAGACCTGAACAACACCCCCTATTAGATGGTGATATTCATCCAAACCCTGGCCCCAATAATAAAATTACCCGTGGCCCACACAACCAATCTTCTCTGACTACCTGTACCCCAATAAGGCTCTCTAACTCTCTCCTGATAGCCCACCTCAACATCCATAGCATTAACATTAAAATCACCCACCTTCATGCACTCTTAGAAGTGCACTCATTCAATATCCTTTGTATTACAGAAACATGACTAAAGCCTTCAACTCAAGACCAGAAAATTACCCCTCCTGGATATAATATCCTGAGATGTAACCACAAAACCAAAAAGGGTGGGGGTGTAGCCATTCTCTATAAATCAAAACTCAAAGTTACATCCTTCAAAGTGCACCTACCCTCAGATATTAGTGCTGAAACCCTTACTGCTAAACTGCAAATCAACAACTATAAATCTATTTACATAATTTGCTCCTATCTCCCCCCCCCCCAGTAATAACATCAATACTCTTGAGAACATCCTCAGTTGCCTCTCTACTCACCTACCTCAGGAAACCATAGTGCTAGGTGACTTTAATATAGACTGGGCTACATGTAGCTCCCCTAATCCTATCTCCCACATATATCTATACAACTTTTCACAAATAATAACCACCCCTACTGGAATCCACAAACCAAGCGGTAAGGAAACCCACCCTAGACTGGAACCTTATAAACAGCCATCTTGACACATATAAACCAGGTACCCTTCCAGATGACATCAGTGACCACACTCTAACCAACATAATTAAACAAAAAACCCATAGCCCAAATTCAAATAATTTTAAAACCTCACGCTCTAAAAAGCACTTTTATCCAGAGAGTTTCCAAAATGAACTTAAGGCGTGTGACTGGTCACCACTACATCATCTTCAACTTGATGAAGCAGTGGCCTACTTTAATAGAAAATTCCTACAAATTCTAGAATACCATTTTGCAGTTCGCTCTACCCGAATAAAGATCAAAATTACCCCATGGCTCACAAAAGAAACTAGACAAATGATCCTCCTACGTAATAAAATTTGGGCCAAATGGAGAGCCTCTAAAAACCCATCAGACCACCTTTACTTTAAACAGTTAAGAAATGCCACAAAAAGAGCAATTCTGCTCAATAAAAAAAACTTTTATTTTCCCCTCCAACAAACCCACCAGCAAAAACCTCAAAAGTTCTGGTCAGGCATTAACAAAGTACTTCAGCCAGGTCACACAAAAACTCCAGCCCCATCAGGTATCAGCCATAATAACACTAAGCAAATTGCTGATGCCTTCAACATCTACTTAACTGAAGCCATTCAGACTCTAGCTAATACACTACCCCCTGTCAGCACTAGCCCTTTAATCACCACAAATAGCCGAGTTCCTTCTTTTCATATACAACCAGTACCTACATCCCTCATTTTCACCCTCCTTCAAAAACTCAAACCATGCACCCCTTCAGCTGACTGTCTACCAGCTGAATACTTATAAATAGCAGCTAAAGCCATTGCCTATCCCATTTCCATCCTTATAAATAGAACGATTACAGAAAGCACAATCCCTTCCATCTGGAAAGTCTCCCATATCATCCCTTTACATAAGGGTGGTACTTCTACTGAGATTTCTAACTTTCGACCAGTTGACTTACTCTCTCCAATAGCTAAAATAATGGAAAAATGCATCCACCAACAACTACTTGACCACCTCCTCCATAATAATTTACTAGCTAACTGTCAGCACGGATTTAGGCCATTCCATAGTACCACCACTGCCCTGCTATCTTTTTCTGACTGTATAAACAAAAATCATAACAATAACTCTCTTTCCTCTGCACTGTTTATTGACCTTTCAAAAGCCTTCGACATGGTTAACCATCACCTACTTATTGATATACTAAAAGCCCTTTCACTTGATCCACAAGCATTACTTTGGTTTAAATCCTATCTGGGCCTCTACTGAAAATGGACATATATCCAGTTAGACTAGCCCGGTCAACAAATGTAAAATAAAAATAAATAAATAAAATAAATAAAAAAGTAGTTTATAAAGTGTTCACCCCACCTGGAATGGTACAGCATTCAGATTTTACCTAAGAAAAAAAAGAAACATTTTCTTTTTTTACTTTGAACCTGTAGTAAACTGCTTGCTACAAATATAGCAAGCAGTTACTAAAGTTTAGACCATATATAGAGTACTACAGCACTCAGGTTTGACTGCAAATGTAATACCAGCTTTTAAAGACAGTATGCACTAAAAAACAATCAGGGTGATGGATTGGATGGCTGATTGCACCCCCTAACACTTTGCGCCTGGGGCAGTTGCCTCCTCAACCAACCCTTGCTACACTACTAGTCACATTGATCCACACTATGGTTGCACACTAAGCACCCATGTCGGCCTCCATTTGTACACTGGTGTGGACTTACCAGACTCAAATAGGCCTTACAAGCCTAGAAGCTGAGCCAAGAGTTTATCCCCAAAAAGAAATTTCAGTCAGCACCTGTCACCCCTGTCAATGAGGGACACAGGTGGAACCCATGGGACCAATATGTGGTTTCCCATCCACTAATCAAGGTTGTGCTTGAAGAGGGTTAGCAAGGTACTCTGTTTGACATGTATGGGAAGTCTATTCCAGAGACAGGGCAGCCTCTGGGAGACAAACCTGTCTCTCCAGCAGGTTTTGTTGATGTTGCGTATTAGATTCAGCCCTTTTGTGCAGGTAATACTTAAGGAGTTAGACTTATGGATATGGAGCATCTCTTGTAGGACAGGGTCCAAGATTGCCTTGTAGGTAAGACACAGATCATCTCTGAGCAATCTGCATGATTCCGAGTGGAATGATAGTGATTTTAGCCTGTCCACATAGGACAGATGTTGGAGGCCATGGATTCTCTTTGTGAAGTATTTCTGTGGCTTTTCCAGTTGGTGCAGATGTTTGGAGAGGTACATACCAAATGAGTCATTATACTCAATTATTGGTCTAATGTTAGAGGAGTACAGAGAGGTGATAACTTCTTTTTATCTGGATGCAATCCCTTTACTTATGAGATTAACCAAGTAAAAGGCTTTTCTGACCACTGCTACTACATGATGATCAAATGTGAGATTGTTATCAACTGGAGAACCCAGGTCTATCAACACAGGTTGTGTGCTTAGGGGATTGCCGTTGATGTGGTAATTAGTAGGGGCCATGTTTTTGCAGAATGTTATGATGATACATTTTTTTGTGTTTAGCTTGAGGACATGACTTTGGTACCAGGCATTAGTTGCTATGAAACCCTCTTGCAGTATGTTAACATAATTTGAGGAGTCAATACTCGGTCAGCCACAGGCCTTTTGTCTTTGCTGGACCTCTGAGAAGTAGATGCCAAACAGTAGGGGTTCTGGGACAGATCCCTGGGGAACTCCACTAATTAAAGGTCTCCTATCGGAGGTAGAGGTGTATATTTTGACCATGAGCATCCTGTTGGTGAATCAGTTTTCTACCCACCTGATGAGATAAGGATTTACACCGAGTTGTGTTAGCTTTTCAGTAATGCCCAAATGGGGGATTGCATTAAAGGCCTTGGCCAAGTCAAAGTAAGCTGCATATACTGACTTTACCTCATCCAGAGCCTTGGTGACAGTCTCAAAGAAGTCAACCAGGTTCATCAGGCAAGATCTACCCTTGGTGAATCTGAACTGGGTGGGGGTCAAGTGCTTGGAGATTGCCTATATCCTTGTTATGAGATCCATAATAATATGCTCCATGGCTTTACCGATCAGCTTATCAAACTAATGGGATGATAGTTTCCAGGGTCAGCAGTGGCACCACCTTTGTGCAAGGGGATGACAATGGCAGTTCTGCACTCTGCTGGAATGAAGCCTGTACTTAGGCTATGGTTGAATAGGGTGCTCAATGGCAAAGCCAGTTCTTGCTGGAGATGGTACAGAATACAGCCTGGGATGATATCAGTTCCCATGGAAGCTGTGTTCTTTGTCTTGGATAGGGCCTTTAACACCTGATCTATGGAGAAGTGAGCTGCAGGACAAGAATCAGGGATGTATAAATGACTTTTGGGGGGACAGGGGGGTGAAGTTTGCACCAAACCTATCCACTAGCAGGTTTGCTAAGTCTACAGGTTCAGTGTAAGTGATACTGTTAAGTAATAATTTGGAGGTTCCTGATATAACTGAAGAAGGCCCTGTGGTTTTCCTTTGTTTCTAGGCTAGTTTTGATTCATGATTGGTTTTGGAGGTTTTCACTAGTGATATAATTTGCTTGTTGAGGATAAGGAGGGAGTTTTTCCAATTTGGAATTTGTTCGTCTTTACCCTTGGACAACAGTTTCTTCCTTTTATTGTAAAGCCTGTTGATAAAGGATGTCCACCACACAGGTTTGTGTTTCCTTGAGAATTAGGTTTTAATTCTGTTGGATATGGCTGAGTCTCTGCATTTGCACAGGTGCTTGTATACTGCATTGGTATACTGTTCAGCATAGTTGTCTGCATCCTCTGAGAGGGTGGTGGTGTGAAGTTACAGATACCCTTCCTTAGGATGTTGTAGTTTATCTTGTTTACGGCTGGGGGGGTGTGTGATATAGAAACTAAGAATGAAACATTACAATGATCTGATCTCACCAGGGAAGAACATACTATGGGAGTGGTGTAGTGGTTGCACATGTTGGTGAGAACCAAGTCCTGAATGTTATCATCCCTTGTGGGGGATGAGGCAAGCTGGTCTAGTGTGTTAGAACTGATGAAGTCAAGGAGTAGTTGAGTGAGTGAATTAGTGCAGGAATTGTTCACCCAGTCTATGGTGGGGTAGTTGAAGTCACCAAGGATCAGGGTGTTAGGGAGTACCTTGATGGAATCAAGTAGATCCAGGTAAGAGGAGTGGGTGTCCTGAGTCATGGAGGGGGGTCTATATCTGGCTATAACTTGAATGAGTGCCTTGCCAACTGTCAGCTGCACCTGGAGTAGTTCCAGTGAATCATGCTAGCAAACCAGTCTGGAGGTGTGCCTGTCTTTAATGAAGATAGAGACTTCAGCACCCTTACTCTTCCCAACTTCATTTTGGGGTCAGAATGTGTGGAGTGAGCTATAGCCTGGTAAGACAGGGGAGCTCTCCGCAACCTTGAACCAAGTTTCCATGACTGCACAGACATTGGCATCTTCCAGTGCAAGGAGAGCCTCCAGTGAGTGCATTTTCAGGTTAAAGCTCCTAGCATTAAGCAACATGACCTTCAATTTGCTTTTTGACAGATCTTTTATGTTGGAAGATTTGTCTTTGGGACATTGCCTAAAAAACGTACAATGGGAGAGGTGAAAGCCTTGGCCAGGATCGTGAATCCCAGTGGTGACAGGTGGAGGCCATCTCAGGCAAAGCATCAAGGCCTGTCAGCCATGTTATCCCAGGCAGACAGATACTGGATACAGTTGGAATGACACCAGGAACTAAGACAATTGTTGAAGTCAATTATATTTTGTTGATATTGTGGCATCATTCTTGGCTAAGGCAGGATACTGCTTAGGACTTAGGGTCATACCTGGCTGGGAAACATACTCTGAAGGCTCAATCATGTCTCTCTTCATACAGTCCAGGGAGGTACATCTCAAGTTATTCACACCAAAATGGAAAATGACAGAGTCATACTTGCACTTGTTGTGGAGAGACTTAAGTGTGTGCATGATGTGGTGGATTCTGGCACCAGACAGACAACTGACTGTGACCTTCTCCTTGTCAACCCTGGTGAGGGGGACATCTGTGTGTCTCACAAATGAGTCGCCAATTACTAGAATGTTTGGTTTATTGCTATGCCTTGTAGGATGTGATGGTTCATTGTTTTGCCTTATGAGCTATGTTTGAGAGAGACTGGTGTGTTGTCTGCTGCTTGTGATGTGTTTGGTGTTGTATGTGGAATGTTTGTGAGTGTGTTTTGGAGGTCTTTGTGAACATCTACATAGGTGGGTGTATGTTGCTTGGCTATGTAATGTGAGTGGAGTGGTGTTTGTGCTGGCAATCTCCTCTTTGTCAGGAGTATTTACTGTGGTATGAGAAAGCATGGATTCCAGGTTACAGATGTAGATGCATTTCTCCCAATTAGAAGAATTATGTGCTAGGAGAAGAGGGCCGTCAGTAAACATGAGGCAGTTGCTACACTGTCTCAGTATGCCTATGTTGGCCAGGCTGTCAGGAGAAACTAATGAGAATTGTCCAGACATAGGACAGGATTCACGAAGCCTCCGTGTAAGAGATACAAGGCTTACACGGAGGCTGCAGTTAAACTGTGTGACGTCAGCATGTCATGCATATGCATGAGGGCATGCTGAATCACACCTAAGGCTAACACGTTCCGTGGAAGACAGTAGGGGGCATGTCCGTAGGCCGAGCCCTGCAAGCGGACACGCCCCCAGAAGAGTAAAAGTGCCCAAAGTAAACCCCCAAGACAGAGTACATGGAAATGTGAATAAACACAACACACAGACTATGAACATAAAATTATATAAATGAACATGTTATATTTTTTTTAATTCTAAAGATGTTTGCCCGTGAGTGCGCTCATTTGCGCGGGCGTGCCCGTAGCTCAGCCACAATTAGCAGTAAGTGGAAAAGCATATAAGAACTAACTATACAAAGTAAGTCAAAAAGCAATAGCGTAGTGGTAGAGATGTTAGCTGAAGAGCAGGCAGTCATGGTTCGAGCCCCCACAACATCAATTTTTATTTTTAGTGAAATAAGCACGAAACAAGTCCCTGACATATATGTACACATATAAAATTATATTTTATGCAAAATGTAATGAAATAGGCCATTCATTTTGAAAAAAATGTGAGATAACAAAATAATAAAAAATGTCAGATGTGCCTATAGCTGAGCTATAGTTTAACAAGTTCAGTGCATCTGCCCATAGGTGAGCAGTGGTTTAACAGGTGCAAAATGAGTGCCCGTAGGTGAGCAATGGTTCAACAGGTGCAAAATGAGTGCCCGTAGGTGAGCCGTGGTTCAACACGCTGAAACTGTGTGCCCCTAGCTGAGCTGAGCGTAATATGCGTGCTGACAGCCAAATGAAGCGTAAACCAGCGTAACCCGTTTGCGCGGAGCTGCGCACCGCACCAACAAGCTAACCGACGGGCAACGTTGAGCAAGCTGTAACAAAACTGCCTTTACACAGACACACCCCCTAGCCTGTCTAGATAGTCATAAAATATAAAAAGCAGTGACCAGGATCGAACCCAGGATACCATGCACCATAATCAAGGTACTGAACCACTAAGCCATGACAGATGTACTTAGAAATGCAGTAATAGCAAATATATAGGAATGAATAGAAAGAGGAGCATGACAAAGCAGGTTTTGTGAAGCTGATACAATTCCAAAATGGCCAGTGACAGATAAGTGCGGGAAAAACAGCATATATAAGCCCCATAGGAGGGAATACACAGCATAACCGATTGTAGAACTAACTTGCAGCCAGAATGTCAGGAGTAGGTGAGGGTAGTTGCTTCCGAGCACAGAGGTGGGGCGTTGAGGAGTCCAGATATATGGTCTGGCTCCTTGTCCACAATCATGAGGCCCAACTCATGCAGGGCCAGGTCCTGTGGGGAGCATATAGGGCTGAGGCGTGGGACCGGTTGGCTCATGATCTCACCAGTGCCACAGGGATTCCAAGGACTGGTGAGCAGGTCCGTCACCACCATGCGGACCTGAAGAGACATAAGCAGGACCAACTGAACCTTTGTATCCAGGAGGCCCGGCAAATGCCCAACGCCCCACTATTAAGTTACATTTAATTATGTATGTAAGAAATTAACCTAGCTGATATTATGGAGATGTGTATTCCAATATTACTTTATTTATATTACAGCTGCAGGTGTCCATTCTGCGAACCGCAAAGCCTATGGTGATAGGCTGGTGCGGTTGCGCCACCAGGCAGGTCAGTAATCCTCTCCCTGTAACTGTAAATAAATATAAAAGTATGACAGTTAGCAAAAGAGTGCAGTGTAGTCACTAAATAATAAAATGTGCAAGTAACAGTGTAAGAGTGTTTGCAAGTATTGCTTGATTACAAAAGTGTGTCGCAGTCTGTAATCCAAACAGAAAAATGAAAATGTCTGAAATAAAGTCTGAAATAAAGATGCCCCACCTGTAATATAATAGTACACAACCTGCAGCAGGCTGAAAAGTACAGCTGCAGAAGATGAGCAAATCACGTGTGAAATATATCCCTGTTGAAATACTGAAACATGACAGAAGTGAGACTGTTGGAAAGGATTGTAATAACTACAGGTAAAACATGTCAATAAAGCCTAGAAGTAAGTACCATCCTGAATTGTAAAATTAAAGCAAGTGAGAGAGTGTGAGAAAGAGTTATGAATTCACCAATAAAGTAGTAATAACCCCTGAATAAAGTATACTGCAGTTAGTACAGAATGAAATGAATGTGACAAGCAGAACCAAACTGCGAAATGTGTTCAAAATGTTCCTGCAGCTGGAATATGTATCCCAAAATCTGGATATGTTGCTCTCAGTCTGCAATATGCAGATAGTATGATTGTCTGAAATACCAAACATCCACTGTTGTCTATAGCTATATAAAGCAAATGTAGCAGGATGATGTAGCTGAACAAAGCCAGATATGAACGTGTATGAATAAAAATGAAAATGTATATTGATGTAGCAGTAATATTCCTATCACCAACTTGAAGTAGTTATCACATAGGAAACTGTAGGTAGAACTGTAGTGTGTATATATCTGCAGCTATTATAAATGTACAGCATATGTATTGGTATTTGAAGGTGTTAATTATATTTTCTTCACTCTACCCTATAACCACATATAATCCATTCCACATGAAATTGGTATGTGCAATCACAATTAACACCCCTGGACATTTGTCCTGTTGGGGCATACATATTTGCATGCACGTTGATGCATCTGCCCTGTTCATACATCCAAACCTGATGGCCTGTTGCCATCAATCAACCCTGCATGTTGTTGGACTGTGTATTGCTGTTCAAATTATGCATGTGTTATGCTCACTGTTCAATGGTGTGAATATCTGGGTGTTTGGTTAATGGGAATACTAATGCATGCTGTTACAACTAATTGCAAATGGTATTGTATGTTACTAACCCAAACTGTCATGACATAATGCAAAACATAGGACGACAGGGAAGGCGGGTTCCAGCGGACCCACCTCTCCCACCTCAGCTGGTGAGTGCACCTGGCAGTAGTGCCCAGTCTGGACCCTCCTCCGGTGGCCCTGTGCCACCTGTGGGTGGAAGCACTGCAGAGGATGGTGCTCGTCCCCACTCTGCAAGTGTGGCCGGAGGAGAACCACCACTCACCCTCCGTAGCGTCCGGACTGTGGTGCATAGGGAGATCCAGGAATCTGTTCTTGGGCCCCTATGCCAGCTTGAGGCACAGGTGGCACAACTTACGGGCATGCCTGTTGCCCGGCCTACACAGCCCCCAGCACAGCCCCGTCCTGGGCAGTGGAGGTACAGTGGCAACTGCCTATGGGTGGGGATATCAGTTCCACTGTTGCCATCTGTGGGCCCATGGGCTCTGGATATCCAAACATCCGTCCCCGTCAATTGTGTAATCCCCCCACATGTGTCATACACCGCCCCTGTATGCGTCTTGTTTGTCTTGTCTGTTGACCTACCCAACCTACCTCCCCAGCTATACCGACTTCCTTTACCTGACATACCACTCTCACCTGAAAAAAAAAAGGGCACTCTGTACCCACAAAAAAATTATGCCCCATACATAGCTGCCCATTTCGCACACATGTCTGCTGGACATGGAAACTGTCAATTACAATTGGCTGTACGACAAGTATTATTGTTGTCCTTACACCTCTTTCAAGAGTGGAAGGTATCAAATGTCACACCAAATTACAAACATATGCACAGCTGTTGCTGATGAAGAAATGGGCAGCTATGGGCCTTACCTACATCCCTCCTGCAAAACCCAAGCTTGTTTCCCTACTGTCTTACCCTCTTTGTGACCCCTTTTTCACCACTTTCCTGTCTCCCCATTTTCATTTCTTTCAAAGAAAATAGCGTGGGTGTGCGCACGAGTAAGCACTTTTAAGCGGTTGTAAGCGGGTGTGCGCAGAGCTGAACGCAAGTTCGCATGCGGGAGCTCCGCGCAAACCAGCGCTAACCCAGTTACAACTGCTTAAAAGTGCCTTAGTCACTCTGAATGACAGGTCCTGTAGTCAGTTCAAAAGCAAAATAAAATCCCACTATCAGTCCCGAACCCAGGACCTTGGAAACAGTAGTCTGCATGACTGACCACTAAGCCATGACTGTTATATAAGAACATTGTGCTACAATAAATATATCATGTAATAGTAGGAATGAATGTAAAGGGAATATAGGATGTGTAGTACACAAAACATGTCATGTATATTTACTGTCAAATCTAGTGGATTTCTATAATAGTAGTGTGTGAACAGAAACAGCCATGCTAGTTGGTAGCTAGTAGGTAATAATGTCAGTTATTATATATATATATATATATATATATATATATATATATATATATATATATATATATATATATATATATAGTTGTAGGTGTCGTCAGTGTACATACACACTTAGTACAGGAAACAGGAGAAATGAATGGAGAAATGTTAATCTACAACACAGCCTGAATTATGAGAGAGATACTAACCTTTACACTCACAGAACAGTGTCCACAGCATACCAGCATGGTCCCCGCCCTTACAATCTGAAAGGGCAATGCCTATCTCACATACCCTTTTATAGCACTGTCCTGAAATCACAGTGAGAACTGCAATCAGTACACAACTGGCTGCATGCAATCAGCAAATGCTGGCTAACAATTGGTGCAGAGGCCATCACATGGACATATGCAGATACCTACAAAAGCATCCTGTACTGCTAGTCCATGCATGCAATACTTTCATTGCACTGTCTGGAGGCAGAGAGAGAGAGAGAGAGAGAAAGAAAAAAAGGAAATAAAAACACAAACAAAAACTACACTTAAGAAAAACTAAGTTGAAGCTGTCATCAGTGACAGTATCAAGCTGGGCTAGCAGCAGCAGGAACCTATACTAAAGGTAATGCAACCAGCTGTGACAAACACAGGTAATGTAAAGTAACAATTTAATAGTCTACATACAGTGAACCCTCCATACGTGTTATTGCTCTGTATCTATATGTATGTCTATGTGATAAGTTGTGTGTACGTTGTTTTACCCAAAGGGGATGACTATACATTTCATGCCATTCAGTGTTAGGCCATGATTCTGTCACCAGTTGTCCATTTCAGTGAGGCCTGTCAGTAGGATGTGTGTGCCAGCTGGTGTAGCGACTATGGTGCCAAGTTTGCAGTCATCCGGGAACTCTGTCATCCACAACCTGCCCATGTTTACTTTCACAGCTGAGAAGTAAATGCCATACAAGAGGGGTCCTAGGACAGAGCCCTGTGGGATACCACTTGTGACTGGCTTTGAGTCTGACATGGCTCCTGCAATGTTGACTTTATGGATTCTGTTGTTCAACCAGTTTGCAACCCATCATGTGACATATGCATTAACATTTAAGCTTATGAGCTTGTCTATGATGCCTGAGTGGAGTATTGTGTTGAAGGCCTTATTCAAGTCCAGGTAGGCTGTATGGACTGCTTTTCCCTCATCAATGGCTGTAGAGACTGTTTTGAAAAAGTCAACCAGGTTCAAAAGGCAGGATCAGACCTTCACAAAGCCAAACTGGGTGGGATCAAATGTCTGTAGGTCCCCAATATCGCTGTATATGAGTTCCATAATGAATCTTTCCATAGCTTTGCAGATCAGGCTGGTTAAGCTTATGGGGCGGTAGTTCCCAGGGTCAGTAGAGGTGCCTCCTTTGTGGAGTGGGACCACTGTTGCTGTACGCCAGGGTTCAGGTACATATCCTGTAGTAAGGCTAAGGTTAAATATCTGTTTTATATGCGGTTGTACCTCCTCTTGGAGTTCACGTAGCACACATCCAGGGATACCAGCAGGTCACATTGATGCTGTGTGTTCTGCTTTGCTGAGGGCAGCCCTCACCTAGACATCTGAGATGACAGGGAGGTTACATTCAGCTGTGATAAGTATTTCTTCTTTTGGGGGAGAGGGAGGGGGGATATTTGCACTGAACCTGTCTCCCAGAATGTTGCCAATATCTGTGGGTTCAGTGAATTTTATGTAGTTGTGTACTAACTCTGAGCATATATGAGGCTTTTGGTCCATGTTTCTAACAAAACTGAAGATGGCCTTGTGGTTATCTTTAGTGTCCTTGGCCATGTCTCTCTCAGAGTTGGCCTTGGATGTTGTTATGAGAGAACTTAGCTTATTACTAGTGCCAACCACAGATGCCTTCCCTTTATGTGATTCTGCTCTGCCCTGCAGTAGCCTCCTTCTATCGTTATACAATTTGTCTTTGGCTGGGGTCCACCAGACAGGATGCTTAACCTTTGTGCATAGTGTCTGGGTTAGAATTGTGTGTGCATGTTCCATGCATTCTTGGGGATGTCCGTGGGAAGCATTTGCAAAGGGGTCAGCATTGTGGGTTGTGGCTTCCACTGGCCCAGTGGGCTGCATGGATACCATCTCAGTCCTAACAAGTGAAGATCTGCCTATTCACATATATTTCAAAGTAGTCTACTGTGCTGATGGTGGTGGTGGGATATGTATATCCAGGCCAATTATTTTGTGTCCAGATCACACTAGTGGATGACGTTCCACATACAGTACCTTGTTATGAACCCCTAGAGTGAGGTGGTGCATTGGTCCTGTCTCAGTGTGCTGACTGATGGGTCTTGGTACTATGTTGTATGGAATGTGGCAGGTATTGTTGCACAGGTGTTGGCTGAGCACTGATATCTGGCCATGTGCATGTGTATCCACCAAGAGAGACACATGCTACATATGGGAGTAGTAGTATATCACTACAGTTGAGTATCATGTATAGTATGTGTGCCATATTTTGCTGACATAGTTTGCTGATATCATGTTTGTGTTCTCTTTCGGGGACATGGCGCATCAGCGAAATCCTGCCTACTCTGCTGCAGAAGATGAAGAGATACACCAGAGCCTGGTGCGGGATTATGACATACTGTTTTCCAGCACCAGCCAGAATCAGCAGGAGAGGGCTGCACTGTGGCAAGACCATGTCCGTAGGGTAAATGACATTGGCATGCATAATAGGACATATGAGCAGGTACGACATCACTGCAGTGATGTAATCAGAAATGTCCGTCAGCGTGCGTCGGATATCTACAGGCAACAGGTCGCCACAGGAGGTGGGGTGGCCACACATCCCCCCCTCACCAGACTGGAGGGGCTACTCCTAAGTGTTGTGGCTCCAGCCCAGGAACATCAACAGCAACACACCTGCATTATGATGGAGGCTGGAGCCACACAGCAACACGACATGGAGCGTGCAGGTAATATGCCATATGTACACTTGACTGTTCTGTACACTGTTACCTTATGCATGTGTAAGGTGTGTCCTTGGTATGTAGCTGTCAACATAGTATGTAATTGTGCAGGTGTGATATTGCCAATATCAGCAGCTGACATGTGAAAGGCAACTGTTGTACTACTGAACTGTATCATACGCAGTATCAATGGCACAGTTGTGCCCACTGACACTAATCCCCTCATTTCTGCAGGTCCCTCCGGTGTTACAGCAAGGCAGCCCAGCCATGCTGGTGAGTGTGTTTTATCAATACCTATAATAGTCCTGATAGTGCTAGTAATAATAGTGTACCTCAGTAGTGCTCTGTGTGTATACTGCGGTGTGTGCATGTGTGCATGTGTCCACGTGTGCATGTGTGCATCACTGGCAACATTGTGTAGACATTGTAAACTGTGTTTCCTGTCTTCCTCCCACAGGTTCTGGTGCTGCTCTGGTGTCCTGCAGCAGGGAACCTGAATCTGGTGCCACAGGTACTGATAATGATGATATCTGTGTAATGGCACAGGAAGGTGTGTCAGGGTCCGTCATTGGTCAGCCAATTGACAGTACACAGCTGTCAACCCCATCATTGCGCACAGTCATCCTGCCAGTACATCCTATGTCACCAATGTCCCTAGGTGATGGACAGGCTTCAGTGGGCAGTGACCAGGGTAATGTGGTATCTGTGGCACATGCTTCCCCACACAGCAGCCATGGGCAGGGTCCTGAGATGGTACCACACAGACAGTTGTCCATGGGTTCACGTGGGAGCATATGTGGGCGTACTGCCTCTGGCACATGTGCCCAAAGAGGTCTGTCAACCTTAGCTATGTTTCGGGCTGTCATGCAGGCACAGTCATGTTATGGAAAGGTTCACCAGACAGGGTCTGAGGGAGCTGAGAGCATGTCGCACATCCAAGACTGACAGTATGCGTGACATCGCGGATGCTATCTGTAATTTCACCGATGTCATAGACAGATGTTGTGGGGACATATTACAGCAGTTCCACAACTACATGTCCATGAGCCAGGGCAATGGTGGACGGTTGCGGCGTCGACGTGGCCGTATGCCAGCAACAGCAGCAGCTGGCAGTCGGCCCGGATGACAACAGGCACGCAGACGCCCCCATAGTGCCAGCAGCAGCCCCAGCAATGCTGGGTCTGTGCTGTCATCAGACCGCCCCAGGAGACCACGTGCACGTGGCTCTGGACAGTCCCAACAGGGACCTGTGTCCAGTCAACGAACACCCGCTTCTGATGACAGTACCCAGTCTGGCTTAGTACCGGATATGGTCCGTAGCACCCCTGCCAGGCACAGGTACCGTGTCCGTGGCCACAGACACTGATCTGTATGACTTGCCAGGTGCAGTCTGTGGCTGTCCACAAACTCCAGTATATGGCAGCCATGAGGTGGAACTGTGTGCATGCATACACAAATGCGAAATGTTAACACCTAGGGCTCCCACATACATGCACACATTGCACCAACAGTGCCCCACCCTGTACTGCTGTCCCTCACCAACACACATACACATACATGTCAATTGGTGGTATCAGTGGCAGACTCAGGCATACCTAGTTCACACCCTGTGCATATGATGAAACTGTGCCACCTCCTGCAATCTCCAACATCAGTGCAGGAACAGGTTAACATGTTGCTGATGCACAGGGTGACTACATAGAAGTGTATTACTAGTATCATGTTGGTAACAGTACAGTGTGCTGATATGATTGTGTGTATATCCCAGCATGCCTGATGCAGTAACTGTATGACTGTCCTGAATTGTTATCTACACCCATAGTAAGTACCATAGTGTAACAGCTGCACATTATTGCATACCGGTGGTAAAGATGTCAACAGATAGCCACATACATAGGTAGCACAGGGGAGAAGGTAATGCAAGTAGTGATACACAATGATGGACATGTACACTAATGGTGGCATGTTGCCCACAACGACTATGCAATGTGGATGTTTGCGCATGTTGATATGTGTGCAGTACCAATTTAATTTAAATTAAATTAAATATTAAATAATATCAGTTTTACCATGGACATCTGAGCTGTGCATCCCTGGGTACATGTTTATAGTGCCTGCATATTTGCACTGTTACCTACTGGAAGTGGTACCCCTTCTTTGTTGTACAATGGACTACTTCCAGCCCTGCTTACTGTAGCTTTGTTTGCATGCATGTTTGCTTGAGGTTCCCTGGAACACTGATTCCACCTGCAATGCAGATTTACAGGGCTTCTGTGGATTCCTAGTGACATCTGCATAGCGTACTATACGTATGTCAATTTTCCACTTGACAGAATGTCACTGTCTGTCCTGTTCGCATGTACGTTGCCTGTAACACATTGCATATGACTTACCTGGCATTTACCCACGTGTGCAGTCATAAATGCCAGCGCTATGAAATCAGTAGCAGTACACCCACACATACTCACCTTCAGTATGTTGTTCCCCATTGGCCGTATGTGTTGGTAATCGCCATGGCAATCACACTACTATGGTAGCATGTGCAAAGGTAACCTGTGAATCACCTCTATGGTCCAGTTGTGGTATATGCGAGTCATGTGGCAATGTCACAGCTGCCACATGTATGCAGTCAACCCTCTCCCCTGGCCAGGAACGTACAACACATGTGTGAGATGCAACCACATAGCCAATCTGGGGACTGAGCACTCTGAACCCAGTACTGCCATACCCTGTCAGGTGGCATGACATACTACAGTGACTACAATACCAGTCTGACATAGACCTGTACTGACAGCAATCCGAACACACTGGGGCATACTTGGAGCCTCAGAATAGCATCCTGCCTGAGCATCACACACCTCCGCAGCTGGCACACAGGCATACGTTAAGTCGGAACAGAGCACATGCCACACATGGCACACACATCCCATGTGCCACACACTCACAGCCTGTAGGGCTACACAACACACCTGTTACAGATGTGTCAGGTACCTCTCTTGGCCGGTGCAGTGGGGTCCCGCTCAACAGGCTGTACATGGTTAATGTCACAGTGATATGCCCATGGGGCACTATGGTCCACCACATAACACATGCATACAGGTCAGTCAGAGGCATGGACACATATGACTCAGTCATTGTCCATGCCACTATGGATGACCTGAGATGTACCTCCCTGGACTACATGATAGGGAACATAGAAGGGCTCTCTCAGCATGTGGCACGGGCTGGTATGAGCCTGACCTTGGTTGCCATCATACCCTCACCAGGTATGCTACCACAATATGTAGGAAGGGTGTTCTATGTCTACATTCTGCTCAATCTTCAATGTCATTCATAGGGTATCCAATGGCTGTCAGCGTGTGCTTACATGCTAGGGAAGCCACAATGATTTGAGAGGGGCAGCTTGCACGTGTCACCCATGGGCCATTGTATATTGGTGAAGCCCCTTGATACACACATAGTGCCTTTTGCTGCAGGGCACAGATTACATAGCCACCTCCGCGGGTATCACACGGGATAGGACACTAACAGTAATGCTACACAACACCAGCAGTGTACACCGCAAGATGCATGCACTGGACACTGTCCTCAGCACGGTTAACTGCAATATCTGTGCAGTAACAGATTCCTGATTCACGGCTCACAGGTGCAACCCATCACTGCCAGGTTATACCTCATACCATGCCTGTCGTCCCCTACACATGTACCACACATGAACAGGGGGGAGGTATCTCAAGGCACCACAGATACGCACACCTCCAGGTTGTTGGCACAGCACAAAGCATCAGGGCCTATCCATGTGCAGCTAACAGTGTGTTGGACTTCCTTCTGGTTCATAGCCTGGCACACACAACCCTCCCATACACAGGAAACCCACCTGTCCACCATAACAACACTGGGAATATGACGGTCTCTAGATATGTCTTTATTTGGCTGGACTGCATCCAGCCTAACATTGTGTGTGAGCATTACTGTAGCTACAACACACTAGCTGAAAGGTTCCCAGCATGTAGTCACTGAATTGCAGTGGAACAACATGTTACCACTCCCACAACAGGTGGGAACATGCAGCACCTGTTCATCGACTACATGTAGACTATATGGCCCAGACCAGTTGTGTATCCCCCACTGTTAGGATGATACCATATACAACTCACACTGTATATACACATACCGCATGCAGCCCCTGCACAGTAAGACACAGTCATAATGTTATGCAGTGCAAATACCATTTATTCACTTGAGGCATGTGTCAGACATGGTAACTACTGAAGGTCACAGGTATATATGTGTATGTGTCACACACATACATCATGTGTGCATTGCCATTGCTGGTTTAAGCAATGTCATGCATTGTTATGAACAACAACCCACACATGGTCATTTTGTGTAACACAAACACACGTGGCAGTTGTGGGTTTCCAAAACATACCTATCTGTGCTCTGACAGTAGTAATAGGCCCAGTAGCGGAGCGCACTATTGGCATTACTGGGCAATTAGCCCTGTTTGGCTGTACTGATAGTGGGGTGACATCCCCTGTGTTTACTGGGGGAATATGCAGCATCTGGTGCATTGTAGTAGTTGCCGAAAGGAACTGTTCTCTTACACTTGCAATTACACACACCCTACTACCCCCCACACACACACACTTGCCATTTGCAGGATTCATACCCCTACCTAACTATGTTATGACACGTGAGAGAAATGCATTAGTGAAGTGCACTATTTGGATTACTGGGAAGTTTTTCTTCTCCGGCTGTACTTATAGGGTGCTGACATCATCAGTGTTTGGAAAGGGTAATGTGCATCATGTAGTGTGTTCTCCTGATTGCCAAAAAGCACCTGTTTTTCATACAGAATTGCACACACACAAACTCCCCTCATCCAAACACACACACATTTGCAGGATTCAAACTCCTACTTAACTATGTTATGACACTTGAAAGAAATGCATTAGCGGAGCACGCTATTCAAATTACTGAGAGGTTTTCTTTCTCCAGCTGTACTTATAGGGTGCTGACATCATCAGTGTTTAGAAAGGGGAATGTGCATCCTGTAGTGTGTTCTCCTAGTTGCCAAAAAGGACATTCCTTTCATACAGACTTGCACACACACTAACCCCCCTCCACACACACTGGGCATTTACAGGATTCAAACCCCTATCTAACTATGTTATGACACTCGAGATGGACGCATTAGCGGAGCGCGCTATTCACATTACTGGAAGGTTTCTCTTCTCATGCTGTACTTATAGGGTGCTGACATCATCAGTGTTTAGAAAGGGGAATGTGCATCCTGTAGTGTGTTCTCCTAGTTGCCAAAAGGGACATTCCTTTCATACAGACTTGCACACACACTAGACATTTGCAAGATTCAAACCCCTACTTAACTATGTTATGACACTCGAGACGGACGCATTAGCAGAGTGCGCTATTCGCATTAGTGGGAGGTTTCTCTTCCCCTGCTGTACTTATAGGGTGCTGACATCATCAGTGTTTAGAAAGGGGAATGTGCATCCTGTAGTGAGTTTTCCCAGTTGCCAAAAGGGACATTTCTCTCACACAGACTTGCACACACAACAACCCCACTCACCCACACTGAGAATTTGCATGGTTCAAACCCCTACCTAACTATATTATGACACTTGAGGGAGACGCATTAGCGGAGCGAGCTATCCGAATTACTGGACATCTGCTCTGCACCTGCAGTATTTCTAGGGTGCTGACATCTTTATTTCTACAGAGGTATGTACATCTAGTACTACCTGTCAGGTGGGGATAGCATATATATGCATTTGCAGCCACCTACTTCAGGGTCAGATATGCACATCGCACTGGCAGGTTATGTTCTATACCATGCTTCGTGACCACAGGACCTGTAACACACAACACAACCAGTCCAGAACACCCCTCCCACATCCAGGACACGCACTTTGCTTCCCTGGGAACAGTGCCAGGATATGCAGGTGTTCACATACATCATTCCAGTTGTTAACGTCAGGTACAGGCATATTGTGTGTGGGAACTTCTCAGGCCTCTACAACATTACCCTACAGCCACTACAATTTGTGGGTCCATGTGCTATGGCAGAACCACTCACCACAGCCACATGGGGGAATACATATTGCACCTGACCATCTGCAACATGGGTACTCACTGTTCCACACCAGAGGTAGACCACCATTGTTGATATCTGACCATACCCACCTTTCCCTGGACATCCATATCCCATCCCCACCCCCAGGCAAGGTTGTCACTGCAAACAAACTGTATTTATCACAAGCAGACTTTACACTTGTGAAGACTGGGGTGGAAGACTTCAAAGGACCCATGCTGGGGGACTATACTGGCCACTCTGCATAATCCTTGACAATTGCATTCTATGAGCATGTGGAAGGTTTGCATTGATCATGCTATCCCAAATATACCCATGACTGCTCCACAACAGGACACCTGTCAGGTGTACACCAGCCATATATGAGCTGTCCAACAGACAGAGTGAGCTAATACATTGCAGAGCTGTAGCCCACAGAGGGAGGACATCTCTGAACAATACCGGCAAGACACTTCCATCCCACATAATCATCACGACACAGTGTTGACAGTGAAATTGTCCGGACAATGCAGATAAGGCTCCCCTCAGTCTGTTATTGACGCCCACTTACTGTTAGAGGTCCTCAACAACCCTCTTCCAGCACACATCAACAACATGGATGTGGCTTAGCACATTCAAACCCTGGGATCTCCACTGTGTCCCTGCTTGACAGAGGCACAGCACACTAGCCTCACACGATGCCTTATGTGACCTACTTTACAGTGGCACAGTAGCCTACTGTACTGGGGAGGCAGACGCCAAGCACACTATGGCTAAGCTGTCATTCCCTAGGGCAAACAGCCTAGTATTGACCTCTACACCCACATGTTTAATTGTCAGATGCACATTATTTGTTGCTGATAGATTGTTTGCAGGTCTTTATTGCTATAGCATTCCCTGTTTGTATGAACAACGTGTGTATCTGTGGAAGATGTTTGCATATGGGAGGGATCCACTATATCACGTATGTCTCTGTAGTCATTTAACTGTGTGCACTGGGCAGATTGCTGTAATGTGGTTGGTTCCTGGGATAACACGTACACATACCAGATATGTGTAGCCAACTGCTAAACTGTGATTTGGCCTGTGTGAGCATGCCCAGTTCAGCCTTCCCATGGCATGTTGTCTGACATATGTCTCGTTTATCAAAGTGTGCGAGGATGCCCAGTGTGTGCTTTCCATATGTTGAACTCTGCAGCCCACCACATTTGTGGATGTGTGTGAACTTCAACAATATCTCCCGTTTATGGTTGTGTGTTGTGTGTCATGTTGTGTAGTTACTTTCCAACTGCTTTGTGTGTGAACACAACAGGGATTATAATGTGCCTGCAGGGTTTGCATGGGATACTTTGCATACAGTTGTCAACATCCTTTCATACTGACCTAACACTGTAGTACCATATAGTGTACTGGTTCAGTACTTTCACTGTGGTGGACAGTATACTGGGCTTTAGTCCTATCACTGCTTTACATTTCCATAGTGAGCACAACAGCCTGGTTAGGGGCCAGTTGTGCACATCTGACCATGTTGCATTATGTTCAGATATGAACTACTGATACCAGGCTTGTCCAACATTGGTAGTGTATACCACAACATAGGTGTACATTGGCAAACAGTAGCGATGTGCCCAAAGCCATATGTAATGCTAGTCAGAGAGTGTGTTTGTCCTTCAACACACATTGTAAGTGGAGTTTGCCATAACATATGTCATGGTTAGTATACTGTGCCTCCGTCTACCTGTGACATAACAGTGATACCCAGGGTAAACCTACCATCTCCCATCCACTCATCGCGATTCCTCTTGAGGTGAATCGATGAGTGACTCTATGGATAACCTGTACTGGGAGTTTACTCATGAGTGGGGGTGGTTTCTGTGTTATGGAACATGCAGTACAGCTTGTCCTATGTATGTCAATGCTGGGGATCAGGTCTCTCATGTGCATAGCTCACTGCCATTCAGATTGTACAAGGTGCAGCATGTTCATTGATTCCAGCTTGGACATGGCTTTATACATCAGGCACAGCTTGCCTCTGGGTGGGCAGTATGGCAGTGTGTGGAGCTACAGTTTGTTTAATCAGGCAACACATGGCATCTGTTCAAGCTTTTTGCTACTCCTGGTGAGGTACTGTTGGGGACTTTACAGTTGAGGGAGGTGTCTGCTGAGGTACATCCCACAGGGGCTATTGTAGTCAATTGTAATGCTGATGAAGGATGACTGCAGAGCCACAATGACCTCCCCTTATCTAGATCTGACAACCTTCATGATTAGGTGGGTATATGGTATGTTTCTGTGAACACTACAGCCACATGTTTGTCCAATGCAGGATATCTATCACCTTGTGTCCCCAGGTCTCTCATTACATGTTAGGTACGTAATGGGTTAACACCTATGTGGTAATTGGTGGGCACTTACTGTATATCCACGGGGGTTGACTATACACTTTTCTGCAATTAGCTTGCTGACATGGCTATGGCACCAGTTGTCTGTTTCTATGTGGCCCTTTTGTGGGATGCTTGTGTCAGCTGGGGGGGTCAGATATGGTGGGCAGTTTGTAGTCCTCTACATACATGTTCAGACACAGTCCTTCCATGTTGGCCTGTACCTATGGGACATATATACCAAATGAGGGAGGTCCCGGGATCAAGCCTTGTGGGATGCCACTTATATCTGGTTTGTAGTCTGACATGACTGCAGCATGTCTGACCATGTCAGTTCTGTCCTTGGTCTGGTTTGCAACCCCTCTACTGACATAGGGGTTTATATTTAAGCTGGTGAGCATATCTATACTGAACACGTAGGGTATTGTATGGAAGCATTTGCAAGGTCCAGCTACGCTGTGTGGACCACATTGCCCTCATCAATGACCTTAATGACTGTTTCAAATGGGTCAAACATGTTTAGGGGCAGGATCTGCACTTAAGAAAGCCACACTGGGTAGGGTCCGGTGTCAGTAGGTCCCCGATATCTTTATGTCTGCGGTACATGCTGATCCTTTCCATAGTTGTGCAGACCAAGCGTGTCAGGATTCTGGGGTGGTTGTTTGCAGTATCCATTCAGGCAACACCTTTGTTGAGAAGGACCACTGTTGTTGTACACTGCTCTTTGGGTACATATCCTGTGGTAAGGCTGACATTGAGCAGTAGTGTGATTTGGCATTCCATTCTTCTTGGAGTCCATGTTGGACTCAGCCCAGGACACCATCTCATACCATTGCTGCTGTGTGTTTTGCTTTGTAGATGCTGGCTGTTACCTCAGCATCTGCAATGTCAGGGGGCCAGCAGTCGGCTGGGATAGATATTTTGCATTCTGGGGGTTTGCACTGCACCTGTCAGGTTGTATGTTGGCAATATGTGTGTGTGTTTGGTATGTTGTTTGCAATATTTGTGTGATTCAGAGCATATCTGTGAATTCCCAACATGGTTCCTACCATCAGTTGAGTAAGCCTTGGGATTATCCTTAGTGTCCTGTACAATTTGTATCTTCATAGGTTCATAGGTTCATACTAGGCTATCCACCCTAGGGCATTTGTAAGCCTAGCCAGAGTGTGTGTGTCTTTCGCCCTTGCTATGTGAATATTATGGCCATTTATGATTTACTTTACTGTGCCTCTGTCTGGACGTGACACAGTGAAGACCCCCAGTGTACATCTATGATCATCCATCCACTTGGCAATATTCCTGTTGAAGAGTGTCAGTGAGGGGCTCTGCCTAACATGGAGTGGGATCCTTTTCCAGGGTGTGGGGAGCCTCTGGGTTATGTATCTGTCCCTCCAGCACATCCTATTTCATTATGTGTTGAGGTTGACATCTGTCACTCTCACAGCTCCAATGGCTTTGATGTTTCTGGGGTGGAGCATGTCCATTACTCCTGTGTTGGACATGGCCTTGTACAACAGACATACAATGCCTCTGTGTAGGCAGTATGTGACTGCATTCAGCTGGGGTGTCTACAGCCAGGCAGCATATGACATATATTTGAGACCCTTTATCCTCTTGGTGAGGTACCTTTGAGGTCTTTCTAACCGCTGCAGGTGTCAGGTAAGGTACATCCCAAATGAGGCATTGTACTAGATTATGGGTCTGATAAGAGAACAGTACAGGGGCACAATGACCTCTGTTGACGTAGATGTGAATCCTTTCATGATACAATGTCCAATATAGACAGTCTTCCTAGCCACATTGACAATGTGAGTGTCACATAACAGGTTACTGTCCACTTGTTTCCCTAGGTCCCTGATTACTCCTTCCATACATAATGGTTTACCACCTATGTGGTAATTTGTGAGTACCTTGTTTGGCATTTGGTGGGACATTCATACTGTCCAGTGTCTTCAGGACGTCTGGGTGGGGTTCCTGTGTGTGAGAGTGTGGTCTGTAGCATGCTACAGATTGCACAGCAGTTTTGACAATGGTTAGGTGCACATGGGTGGTCTCCAATGCTTCATGCATTGTCAGTTACCTGGACATATGGGTGTCTGTGCTGCATATGGATACTCCCCCTCCTTTTATGTTTTGGTCCAGGTTTTGGGGCCATAACGCATGATATGAGGTATAACCTGGTAGTGCTGGTGTGCTGTCAGTAGGCTTGCAGCAGGTTTCTGTCACTGCACAGACATTGATGTTCTCCATACTGGGGAGGGCCTCAGGAGCATGCATATTGCGGTTTACACATCTGGCATTGGTCAGCATTACCCTTATGTTTCTTACCACTTATGTTTTCTAGGGTGGTGGGTTAGTCTTTTCAGCCTTGCCTACATGCGGCTCTATGGAGGTGGCAAAGCCTTATCCAATATCCAGATGCCCAGGGTAACAGGTGCAAGCCATCCCTGGAACAGCAGCATGGCTTGTCATGCATGACATCCCAAGCAGACAGACATTAGATCCTCTTGGACTGACAGCTGTAATTGTGCCACCTGTTAAAGCTGATCATTCTGTGTTTATACTGTGGCATCATTCTTGGTGAGGGTAGGATGCTGCAAACGGCCAGTGTCATACCGGCCTGGAGTACATACTCAGAGAGCTCATCCATGTCTCTTTTCATGTAGTCCAGGGAGGTACATCTCAGGTCATTCACACCAGCATGGACAATGACTGCATCATATTTCTACTTGCTTTGGGGTGACCTGCGTACTTGTGTTATGTGGCGTATTGTAGCAGCCTACAGGCAGCTTACTGTACCCTTTCCCTTGTTCAGTCTGGTGAGTGGGACAGCAGTGTGTCTGCTTATAGAGTCACCTATTACAACTGTATCAGGCATGTTGTTTCTCCTTCTGGCCTGTGAATTTTTGGCACACCAGCTTTGTGTACTATGTGTTGCATGTGCTATGTTTGGAGGTTGTGGTTGCTTGGGGGTCTGCTTTGGAGGCCTCTGTTGGTGTGGTGTGTTTGTAATTAGGGCCTCCGGGTATGTTTTTCTGTGTTTATGTGTTTGGTTTGCAGTTGTGATAGGTTTATGTGGGACTGGGTTTGTGGTGTGTGTGGTTACCTTCTCCTCCTGACTAGTTTTGACAGTACTGAGTTGAGGGAGCTCAGCCTCCGGTTTGGATAAATGGTTGCATCTCTCACATATATTTGTATTTATTGGGGGGAGTTGAGGGTTGTCTGTGTACTTGGGGCAGGTGTAACATTGCCTCAGGATTCACAGATTCTACTTGTTGTAGCTGGCCTTAGTGGATTGTATGTGTGGACATATTTTAGTGCCATACTACTGATCAGTGATTACTTCCCTTTTTATGTTTGCTCTATCATGTAGTAGCTTCCTCATTCTCTTGCATGGTTTGGTAATGGCTGGAGTCCAGTATGCAAGATGCCTGCGTGTATGGCATTGTGTCTTGTTGTTATTTGTGATTGCATAATCCAAGCATTTCTGGCTGTGTTCATGGAATGCCTGTATAACAGGTTCTGCAGTGTGTCCCATATTTTGCACCTGCACAGGGCCTTTAATGGATTCCACATCAGTTTGGAGGGGTGCAACTTATGCTTTACACATGTTTTTCACTGTGGTTTTCTGGCCAGGGACTGTGGTCCGGATGTGTATATCCGGTGTGATTACTCTATGGTCTGGTCTTACCAGTGAGGGATACACTTCTCATCTTGCCATCCAGTACCCATGTTGCTGATTATCACATCCAGTATGCTTACCCCTCTTGTGGGAGTGTACGTTGTTCCTGGGCATTTTGGTTTATGGATTCTAGGAACTTTTCTCCTACAGTGTTGGTGCTAGTATAATGCTCACAGTGTATGTCTGGGTATTTTCAGTCAAACAATATAATGTGGTTTGGGGGGCTTGATATATTCATGTATTCCAACGTAGGCCAGGTGCAGTTCCTGGTGTTAGGACGGTAGTCTGTAGCAGGCTATAAACTGGGAAGCAGTTTTAGCCACTGTTACTTGACCATCGCTAGTCCATGCTGCTTCTTGTTGTGGTACCAACATGGGGGTGTGGTTATCCTTGACAATTATTGCTAGTCACCCTCCTTTTGTAGCTTGTTCCATGTTTTGAGGCTGTACAGCACAGTATGAGATGTAACCTGGTAGTGTTAGGATGCTGTCGTGAGGCTTGACCCAGTTTTCTGTTACAGGACAGATATCAACATTCTCCATACTGGGTGCGTTTACACTGCATGCATCTTGCTGTTTAGACTTCTGGCATTGGGTAGCATTACATCTAGGTTCTTATCCCTTGTGGTACCTATGGAGGTGGGTTTGTGTTTTGAGCCTTACCTATTCAGGGCATGCTGTGGGTAATGACAGCCTTTGCCAGTATCCATGAGACCTGGACTGATAGGTGCATGCCACCCCTAGCAGGTGGAGCATCATGTCATGCTCAGCATGTCATCCCAGGCTGGCACACATTGGCTCCCCTTTGACTAACTGCATTACTTCAGCCAATTATTGCAATTGATCATCCCATCGTCATATTGTGGCATCATGCTTGGTGAGGGTAGGATGTTAGTCAGGGTCCTCAAGTGTGCATATAGTACATGGTGTTACATTACTTAACACATGGCATTCATGCCTCAGGTGGTGCTGCAGGGCTGCCTCTGTCGGATGCACATATTACACTCCCTGTACATGTTTGAGAGCAGGTTATGTCATTTAAGGCATCCATGTTATTATATGAGTGAGTCAGAGAGGGGTATCATTCCCAGGGTTCCTACTGAGCCAGTGTATGTGCTATGCATTGCCTCTTTGCCAAGGCCAGGGCATACTGGGCACGCCTCCTTCTGCCTACTGGGGCAGGCTCAGGTTGTTCCTCCTCCGAGTCACGCTCTGCTTGTGATAGCCTTGACAATGGTGGGGGGCTGTTTGGCCCGGCCCTATGCTGGTCCTGCTGCAGCTGTTTTCACAAGATCATATTATGTAGCATAGCACATACCATGACAATTTGGGTACATGTAGTTGGTGAGTACTGCAAGGCTCCACCAGATGTGTCCAGACACCGGAACCATGACTTGAGCAGCCCAAACACACGCTCTATTACATTATGTGTTTGTGCGTGTGCCTCATTATGGCGTTCCTGTTCAGGTGTGTGTGCATTTCTGATGGGTGTCATCAGCCACGGCTCCAGTGCATAACCTACATCCCCCACTAGGTGTCAGTGTGGGATGTCCCCATTGGCAAATGTCTGGTACAGCTGCGTCAAATGCCAGATATGGGAATCATGGTAGCTCCCAGGGCAGCCAGCACACATATTCATTATTATGCCCTGGGCATCACACACGACCTGGCAGTTGAAGGAGGGGAAGCCCTTGCGGGTAATGTAGGCCCTACCCCGCTCACCGGCTGGTGCTTTGATGCATATGTGCATGCAGTCTATTGCACCCACTACCTCAGGGTATTCTGCTATTTGCTGGAAGAGACGCATATTGCTGGCCAATACCTCACGGGCATTGGGGAAATATACATGATCACCGACATGTGCTGACATGGCATCCAGGAACTGGTGTAGTACCCTGGAGGCTGATGCCCGTGATATCCCCATCATATCACCAGTTGGTCTCTGGAAGGTACCTGTTGCTAGTATTCTTAGGCCAACACATACCTTGGTTTCCACTGGGATGGGTTCCCCTCTGTTGGTTCTGTGTGTGAGGTGTGGCCTGCACAGCTCGACAATTTGCTGCAGGAGGTCTCTGTCCACTCTATAGCGCTCTACTATCTCCAGTTCATGTAACCCATGGTAGGTGACCCCAGGCCTGTACACTCTTCTCCGTCTCCTCACTGTGGGTTGTCTGGCACCATCTGCATTGAAACCACCCTCAGCAAGTCGCCTATGTCTCCTTATGACAGCTATGGCAGCCCCTAGCATTTCTGCTCTGAGTTCAGCTTTTTCAGTTTTCACTTCTAATAGCTTACTCCTGTCTTACAGTGTCTCTTGAGAGATACATCCTGCACTGCTGTTTGCAGAGTTTTAAGTGCTTGGCTGAACTACTATTCTGCCTGTGTAATTGCCTGCTTCTAATTGTTTTCACCTGCTAGCTCCAGCAGTATTCCCTGCTAGCTTCCTACTAATTCTGTTGGTTACTTTTTCCTTTCTGTTTCCTCAGGGGGGAGCAACATGCATCCCAGCAAAAACACGCTCACAGTGGCTTACATGCGCGCACACATGCTTACACGGTTCAGAATCTGCTTATTTGGGTTGAAACGTGCGCACATCAGCGCAAACAGTCTTACAAGTCTGCCAACAGGCTCCCACATGCTCAGTCTGCCCTACACGTGCGCACACTAGCGCAAACAGTCTTACAAGTCTACCAACATGCTCCCACATGCTCAGTCTGCCTTACACGCATGCACACTGTCCTACCCGCGCTTCATGGCATGCACACGTGCGCATGCATGCCCAACAAGAAACTTTGGTGTAAGTAACAGTGTACACCTTCCATTTCTTGACTTTCCCATGCTTATCTTGCGGCACTCCTCTTTCCCTGATCTGTGTATAAGTAACAGTGTACACCTTCCATTTCTTGACTTTCCCATGCTTATCTTGCGGCACTCCTCTTTCCCTGATCTGTGTATAAGTAACAGTGTACACCTTCCATTTCTTGACTTTCCCATGCTTATCTTGCGGCACTCCTCTTTCCCTGATCTGTGTATAAGTAACAGTGTACACCTTCCATTTCTTGACTTTCCCATGCTTATCTTGTGGCACTCCTCTTTCCCTGATCTGTGTATAAGTAACAGTGTACACCTTCCATTTCTTGACTTTCCCATGCTTATCTTGTGGCACTCCTCTTTCCTGATCTGTGTATAAGTAACAGTGTACACCTTCCATTTCTTGACTTTCCCATGCTTATCTTGTGGCACTCCTCTTTCCCTGATCTGTGTATAAGTAACAGTGTACACCTTCCATTTCTTGACTTTCCCATGCTTATCTTGTGGCACTCCTCTTTCCCTGATCTGTGTATAAGTAACAGTGTACACCTTCCATTTCTTGACTTTCCCATGCTTATCTTGTGGCACTCCTCTTTCCCTGATCTGTGTATAAGTAACAGTGTACACCTTCCATTTCTTGACTTTCCCATGCTTATCTTGCGGCACTCCTCTTTCCCTGATCTGTGTATAAGTAACAGTGTACACCTTCCATTTCTTGACTTTCCCATGCTTATCTTGCGGCACTCCTCTTTCCCTGATCTGTGTATAAGTAACAGTGTACACCTTCCATTTCTTGACTTTCCCATGCTTATCTTGCGGCACTCCTCTTTCCCTGATCTGTGTATAAGTAACAGTGTACACCTTCCATTTCTTGACTTTCCCATGCTTATCTTGTGGCACTCCTCTTTCCCTGATCTGTGTATAAGTAACAGTGTACACCTTCCATTTCTTGACTTTCCCATGCTTATCTTGCGGCACTCCTCTTTCCCTGATCTGTGTATAAGTAACAGTGTACACCTTCCATTTCTTGACTTTCCCATGCTTATCTTGCGGCACTCCTCTTTCCCTGATCTGTGTATAAGTAACAGTGTACACCTTCCATTTCTTGACTTTCCCATGCTTATCTTGTGGCACTCCTCTTTCCCTGATCTGTGTATAAGTAACAGTGTACACCTTCCATTTCTTGACTTTCCCATGCTTATCTTGCACTCCTCTTTCCCTGATCTGTGTATAAGTAACAGTGTACACCTTCCATTTCTTGACTTTCCCATGCTTATCTTGCGGCACTCCTCTTTCCCTGATCTGTGTATAAGTAACAGTGTACACCTTCCATTTCTTGACTTTCCCATGCTTATCTTGCGGCACTCCTCTTTCCCTGATCTGTGTATAAGTAACAGTGTACACCTTCCATTTCTTGACTTTCCCATGCTTATCTTGCGGCACTCCTCTTTCCCTGATCTGTGTATAAGTAACAGTGTACACCTTCCATTTCTTGACTTTCCCATGCTTATCTTGTGGCACTCCTCTTTCCCTGATCTGTGTATAAGTAACAGTGTACACCTTCCATTTCTTGACTTTCCCATGCTTATCTTGTGGCACTCCTCTTTCCATGATCTGTGTCTGACATCTGTCATGTAACAACTGACCTCCAATGAACTGCATTTCTATCTACCGTTCCCCCCTGTGATGTCACCTATCTCCTACTCTATTCCTCCCCCTTATGTATCTCTTACACTACTCAGACTGTGCTCATTTGCTATGTGACAGTGGAATTCAGTATCCTAACACTCATTTACATCAGATTGCCTACTAATGCTTAGTTACATGTCTTAGACTCAGCTTCCCCCCTTAGCAACCACTAAACGGTGGCCATGTTGTTTTTGGTCTGCTGTATCCTGCATTGTAAATCCATGTATTGCATAAAACCCACATTTGTGGGTTTATAACCTTCATTGTTATGTTTTATATAGCGCAAGCCTTCGTGAATCCTGCCCATAGTGTTCAGAATACTTGGGCAGACTTATGGAGAGAGGGCTTTGATAAGGATTTGTCCACACAGAGATGTCAATGTTTAACTGTAACAGCAATGAGTCATAAATAAAAAACTAAAAAAAAAAAAAGAATTACAGAAAACAGGAGTGCAGACTGTAACACATTATACATGTGTTTGAGCTCAATAAGGATATTGTTTAGAAGTAAAGGAAATATCTGGAAAAAAGCTGCATGTCATAACATGCAAACTGCACTGATTTAGACCAGTAAAGGTCAACTATTATCATGACTTTCAATTCAGCGTTGATAAAGCTGAGAAATAACCATATAATCCAAGTTAAAAAAGGGTGCCTGATTATCTTGCCAGGTTTGTTAGCACTGCTTTCACGCACCCTCAGCACTGCACAAGTGATGAATCTCTGATTACACAACTTCTTCAGTATAAGAAAATGAAATAATCTGATGTGCAGTGACTTAAGAAAGAAATAATAAGTTATTTTGAATATGCAGTATTAAAAGTGAAGAAAAATTACATAATACTAAAAATGCCTGTGAAATATTTTCCATTAAACTGCAATTCATGTTAAATAAAGAAATAACACTTTCTTTTTAATTTACAGTGTCAATAGTATCAGTACATGCATTCTAAAATATATCACCTAAGCAGAAAATTAGTTGAAAATATATAAGCATTCTTTAAATACTACCTTATGACATCACTGAATAGGCTCCAGTGAGAAGTCAGACATGACTTTCACTAACAATAATATCAATATCTGCTGTGAAAAAAATATTTAAACATAAGACATAATGTCCAATAAAAACTGACATTTGACCTTGCACGACAAAGCAAATCACAAACATATCACTGCTTGCATCAGTTATACTATATGCGTTTTTTACAAGAAAGCAAACCCTAACCTGAATGTCATGGTCTGTAGTCCTGGACTACAAAAACTTCTACACCTACACTTACATATGCTATGACCAAGCTTCAGCCATGGGGTGCCTTACTACTGCTGCTGGCTGGTCATCATTAGTCATAGTGTCACTGGAACTAGGAGCTGCAATGACAACATGGGTCACTTCACCATGAGATTGGCACATGACTGTGTTATGCAGAATGTACCAGCAGTAAACATCCTGCATACAGTAGCTGGGTCATACTAAAGAGCACTCCATACTTATCCAGGTATCTAAACCTATCTTTAATATTCCAAAACCATGCTCATTGACAATAAATGTCTGGGACGGGGCTGTATTGAAACTGTCTTCTCCAACCCCACTTAGACTTCTCATTGGAGTTATAAGCCATGACTCCAGTAGATATCTAGTAACACCTGGAAAAAAGAAAAAAAGAGAAAAGAGAAAGGACGAAACAAAGAAGTAGTTTACTATTAAGCATTACATTTTACAATGAATAAATACTGAAATGATAACAATAATAATAAAACAAAAAAATCTACTTACCAGCAAGATGACCACTGGGCATCCTACCATGCAGGAAGAGGAGGCAGACTGAGTTATTGTGTCATATATGGGAATCATGTGCACTGCCCGCATGTGGGCAGACAAATTTGTGATGCATCCCTATGTATCACAAATTACTTGACAGTTGATAGAATGGTAGCTCTTGCTACTGCAGTACCACCCCCATTGTGGACCAGATACCTGTCAGTTAATAGAATGGTAGCAGTTGCTATTGTGGTGCCACCTCCACTGTGGACCAGATGATTCCATTTGCAACATAGGTGCAGGCTATAGCACTGTGTACCTCAGGGAAATGTGCCACCTCATAAAAGGCATGCATTGCCTCTACTTGGTCCTGAGCTGATACCAGAAAATAGAGGTACTGATTCACAAGTGCCAAGAATACATCCAGGAAATGCTGAAGTATTGTCAAGGCAGAAGCTTGTCAGATACCCAGAAGGTGCCCAGTCTGTCTCTGAAAGGTCCCTCTAGCAGGTATAGCGAGGACTATACATACCTTTGTATCCATAGGAATAGGAAGGTCAGACATCTCACCAGTAACTCTATGGGGGTCATATATGCTCACTAAGACCCTTATAATATCTTACAATTATAAGGTGTTCTTCTCTGCCTATAGCTCCAGCTTCTTGGCTGGGTGAAAGCGATTATTCAGACAAGATAAGCATCTCATACCAGGAAACAGGTTAGCAGCAAAGACGAGCATCATCACGGACTGCAAAGTGGATACAAAAGGCATGATTCAGCCTTTTAAAATTCATTTGTGGACAATGTGGAATGTGTCAATTTTTGACTATGAATCGCAAACAGGAGAGAGAAGGAATTAATAGCATATTCAGTTTTACATAATTTCTCATTTACATCTCATTATAACGTCATTTGCTTACGCCTATTCATGGCTATCATACACTGGAGTAAATAGTCTCTAAGAATCACACTTTTGCTGTGCTTCTTCACAAAGTGCACTGATCGCTTTTATGCATTCACGTAATGACTACGAATCCCAACCAATGTTTACATAACCTGAGTTAGTGGGATTAGAAACTGATTAACAACTGAATAATTACTTGCTGCCAATAACATATTGGGATTGATAATGTCTAGTGTTTGATAGCTAATGTTAAACTTTTTAATGTTACAAACATATATATATATATATAGATAGATATATAGATATATATATATAGATATAGATATAGATAGATATATAATTTTACTTTGTAAGATGCTTTAATCCACTAAACTGTTATCTCGATGATGGAAGCCAATGAATATAATTCTGTATCTAGGATTCCTATTCCTATTAGTATTACAGGTTCTACCATGCCTTTAGGGATATTCTTGGTTTGTAGTTATTGTAGTAAAGCACATATTCGATTTATTTACTTAATTATTTTTGGCACTGAAGTAATATTTGTTATATATAAAAATATGTCTGATTACAACAAAACTGCTTTCTTACTTTGCCAAAATATTAAAAGTCCACCCAACCAAAATACCTTTTCTTTTCAAAATACTTTACCATAGCCTTGACCAGACATCCATGTACCCATTCATTACCTGTTTTTATACATCTCCACACTCTCTACAAATGTCCCTTTAACTCTTCCCTCAGACCTGATAGTTTACTCTTCAGCAAGCTTTCTGGTCCCTTATTCACGGGTCTATATTACATCGTTGAACTCACAGGAGTTCGAACGATGTAATATCGAACCAGGAAGTTCAAAAACCAAAAAGTACGAAAACACAGAACAGCAATTTTTTCCCAGGGAAGAAATTGCTGTTCCGGTACAAAAAAAAAAAAAAACACGTACACTTTAAACTTAAACTAATGTGGGGGACTTTGCCCTCCACACCCCCCAACATGGGGAGCCGTGCCCCCCAAACCCCCCTACTTAAATATACCAACCACGAGATCACATCACAGTAGAGGAAATAGCAATGCCGTAAAAATGGCCCACTGATTTTTTTTCCCTGGGAAAAAAATTGGTGTTTTCTGTGGCTTCGCTATTTTTGCATTTCGAATATATGGGTTCAATTTTACAATGTTCGGACTCCTGTGAGTTCGATGTTGTAGTATAGACCCCTTATTCACATCAACCACTGTAATTTTGATACCATTTTTTTTTATCCATGGTCTTTGTTCACCACCACACATGCATTTCCCACTCTCTACATAACGCACTTCCAATCTTTTTATGTTGTCTTGCACACATATGGATAACAACAACACAATTATTTCAATTACAAAAATGCTTTTACAGGACCAGTCACATCAAAGCAAAACCAAATACAAAACAAAAAAAGATCACTGAAAGGCAGTATATAAGTAAATACATAAATCATAAAAATGATGTGTGGCCTGACAAGAAAATTTTATCATTGACATTAAGCCAATACTTGTAATTTACAAATGCTGGTATATTATCTCATTCTGCTTCAACACCTTTTGTTGCTGTCTTTATAACTATTATTATTTATATTCTTTTTTTTTTTTTTCTCCTCTAAATACGTGCCCTAAGTTCATCTTATTTATTTTTTCAAACTAGTATCTTGTATTCTCGGTCTTGCTCATGGTCTCTGTACTGTAAATACAAGTGCTGATTGGCTACCGCAGCTCCTGATTGGTTGACAGAGTTGTAGATATTCCTTTGATCTTTATGGAAGGTGGCGGGATTGTTGTTAATAGGTGTCCTGATTTTGCAGACACCTGCATGACATACTGCTTTAGTGTTACATTAAAGGGGTCATGGTATCCCTATCTGTGACTTCAATTTGTGTATTTTGAGACACCTACCAAACTCATCAGTTTGATGATAATTTTTCTCTGGTCACCTCATCATTTCCTATACAACCTTCATGTCCATACCCTTTAGTGTTCCATCATACACTCCCTGCACTGCAACCTGTAAGAATGATGGTTCTGTTATACTTGTGTCATAGTGCAGGTAGGTTTTGTAGCAAACAATGTGAACAATACTGCAAAAAAAAACTGAAATGCATTGGTGTTGTTGTTTGTACATTTGTTTATTTATTTATTGCATTTGTTTACCAGGAAAGTCCACTGGGCCTGAGATGAGCAAATTTTCAGTGGAGGCCGGGGAGAAAAGCTCCACATTTAATTATATACAGAGAAATTATTACACAAACAGTACAGAGTATATAAGACAGTAGAAGCACATTAACATAAGACATTACTTGATATTCCTTTCAGTATCTCTACTCGATATTTTTTCTCTTCTACTTTACTATACTATTACACCAGATACACAGCCACAGACAGTGATATTGTTGCGGATGAGAATATTTATTCACTTTTAGGAGAACACCCCACATTTGTACATAAAACTGGAAGTAATCTTAAGAGCAAGTTTGAAAGGAAGGTGAAAACAATGGTACTTATAATAAAAAAAATGGGGGGTACACACAAATGTGGGCAATGCAATCAATGCTTTGCCGTTATGGAAGATGCCACTTTAACATTGAAAGATATGAATCATACTGTAGTAAGGTTTCGGAATAGGAATTGTAGGACACAACATGTGATATACTTAGCAAAATGTACAAAATGTTCCTGTTTTTATGTCGGCAAAACTGACAGGTGTTTAAGAAACAGAATATATGACCACTATTACTGTATTAGGAAGAAAGACATAACTAATGCCCTATACAGACATATGGTGAAAAGTCCATGTTGTGAAGTTTGCTATTTTAGAGCATATACTAGTCAATCCCAGAGGTGGTGATGTAAGAAAAAAACTTGGTGAGAGAGAAATTAAATGGCAAATTTTTCTGAATGCCAGAGTACACCCAGGAATTAATGACAGTATATCTATCAAGCCCGTATTATAATTAAAAGGTTAAATGCACATATGGTAGTGCTTACCATACATCTGAGTGGCAAACAGTATACAATTTTACTAACACAGTAATAGTATATGATTTTATTCATGGCATACGTAGGTTTTTTTATACACAAACACACATTTAAATCTCAATTTGCAATTGTTTTTAATGACAGCACTGTGCACTTTAAGGGACTAGCATTGTTTGATTACTTTTTAATTGACTTGATTATATTATGTGTTTGATTGGTTAGGGGGAGTATATAACCCTGGGTGGAATTTTTTATTGTGTTCTGATGAAGTCTACTATGTTAGATGAAAGCGCTTAACTGGAGTGTTTATGCATACAATAAATAGTTTCAAATTAGAGTTGTGAAGTTCTTCTTGGATCGTATCATCCACAACAGCGAATTATTCTTTGTGGACTGTTTTTATTAGTTGTCATTCGCTGCTTTTTGACTTTTTTACTAAGTGTAATTTGACCAAATGTATGGAATCCATATATATATATCTATATATATATATATATATATATATATATAGATATGTATACATATATATATATATATATATATATATATATATATATATATATGAGAATAAATAGAACCACTCTAAGGACGAACTTGCCTGATACGATGAAGTTCAAGTAATAAATAAAAGCAGGTTTCATACAGGCACGAAATAGCCGGTCACCTCCAGTACATTGTCTTAAACAAACATTAAATACGTATTATCACTTCCGATACAGACTCTGCTTCTCCGTTCCCAGGATATAACTGATCTCTCAAAATCAAACGACAATAGTCCAATAAAATGTAAAAAACAAATTTAATTCTGGAACCAGTGAGCGCTTTCACCCGAAGGCTTTATCAAACTTCTACGTTCACTTATATTCATCACACATTTAAATATTAATTAAAAACATCTGATAGGTTAACGTACCAGTGCGTAAACATTACACAACACTGTCTAATTTGAAACCATCCTATTTACGCTGGTAGTCATAATTCCCTTGCTAAAACGCATTTACTTAAAGTAAAACCATAGGGATCTCAGTGTAGTGCTTAGGCCTTGCATATAGGTTAGGTATGGTTAGGTTGAGCGCTTAAAAGTACGTTGTTGTTATGTGCATAAGCATATATTTGTTTTTGTTATGTATTGGTACACGATGTATTAACATGTCTTTTAGTATAGGGCTTTATTCTAGTTTAAATAGCTTGAATAGTCTAAATAGTTTAAAGAGTTTTTAAAGTCTTCATATACACATTAAGTATATTGATTATGAATTAATGTGTTTTTACATACAGTTATGATGTTTTTAAGTAAATGCGTTTTAGCAAGGGAATTATGGCTACCAGCGTAAATAGGATGGTTTCAAATTAGACAGTGTTGTGTAATGTTTACGCACTGGTACGTTAACCTATCAGATGTTTTTAATTAATATTTAAATGTGTGATGAATATAAGTGAACTTAGAAGTTTGATAAAGCCTTCGGGTGAAAGCGCTCACTGGTTCCAGAATTAAATTTGTTTTTTACATTTTATTGGACTATTGTCGTTTGATTTTGAGAGATCAGTTATATCCTGGGAACGGAGAAGCAGAGTCTGTATCGGAAGTGATAATACGTATTTAATGTTTGTTTAAGACAATGTACTGGAGGTGACTGGCTATTTCGTGCCTGTATGAAACCTGCTTTTATATATATATATATATATATATATATATATATATATATATATATATATATATATATATATATATATATATATATATATATATATATATATGTATATAGTACAAAAACAAATACAAAATAATTTTTCACAGTCCATTCTCTAGCTGGTATAATGCCTGAGGCATCTGGCCTCAGAACACTCCTGGGTGGGCATTATTTACTCATCAGCAAACACCCTGATGAGTACTATCGATTGCTTAACCTTAGAAAACTCTCTATCATTCACTGTAAAACTAAACTAATGAATGAGCACAAATCAGAGACATCTAAGGACAAAGTGGAATGGCAGAAAAGAGCTGAAAACCATAGTGAAAATCAGAACCAACAGCAGAGTGGATGAGAAGTATAGATTCCACCCATGTTGCTTACAGCTAGGTCATTCATCATTTATTACAGTAGAGAGTTGATTATCCAAACATCGATTATCAGAAATGTCAATTATCAGAACCAGCCTTCCAAAGTTTTCAGGTAGGAAAAAATCATAAAGTCTGAAAATGTAAACATTATACGTATTTGCTTGAGCATGTTTTTGAGCTTGTAACCAGCTTGTATGTGAAAAATATTCTTTACTGTCCATTGGAATCACTGAACGGTTGAAAAGTGTATACCTGTGTGCAGAAAAAAACAAGGCTTTAGATGTTTTTTATCCTGTTCAATGGTATGTTTGATTATCCGAACAATTTGATTATCCACACTAAACTAGGTCCTAATTACTTCAGATAATCGACTCTACTGTACTGCATACTTCTATGTGTTTTTGCCGTACCATGCAGGCTGACCTTGTAATTAGTCATTTTTTAATCAGTGCTCTACTCTGGCAAACAATAAATACAAACATACATACATGTTTGTTTGTCTTTTCCCGGTTAGGGGTCGCTACAGCGGAACTCCGGTCTGCTAATGATTGGCAGTAGTTTTTTATGGTGCCAAGTTGCCAGCCTGATGCCCAACCATCAGCAAAGGCACACCCATTCACGCTTGTCTTTTGGAGGCCACTTGACCACAAGGAAGATGTGCAGACTCCACACAGAAGGCACTCCAGCCATGGATCGAACAGGAGAACCTCTTGCTGTGAGGCAACAATGCTACCTCTGTACCACCACGTCTTGCTATACATACATACATAAATATCATGCAAAAACCTGCTTTGCTGTCAATAAACTCTCTGCTGCCCTCTGCTGATTAGACCTCATTTTAACATTTGCTGTGAAGTCTCAGCCCTTCCCTTTCCTTTTTATGTCAGCCCTTCACTTTCTTCAACAGTGAGTTCACTTCCTTTCTCAGCTTACTTGCTACCTACAAAAGTAAAAGGAAAAAAGGATGTCTGTAAGTCAAGTCAAGGTCCTTAGGAATCAAATAACTGCTATGTCAGAGGTATAATCAATGAGGCAAGTATAGGTCTGAAAAACGAAGAGTGTATCTATCAAACCTACAGAAAACCGATAGACATAAATGTACAGTTCAGATGTTCATGGCAGAATGTTTCCTGAAGAATATTATTTTTGTCGATTTTTTGCTTATTTTGGAAAGATCTTAGTTGACTAATTACTGGTGGCAGTGACCTGCCCCAAACCGTGCACCTTGGCTTCTTTATTAATAAAGTCTGGACTTCAACACCTAGTCTGTGTACTTCCCCAGACTTCAGCAACATGCTGCAATTCTACAAATGCTTTTTAATTCCAGATAAAACATGCTTTCCTCTGTTCTGATACTGTGGTTCAGAAGGTAGGGAAACTTTGAAAGGGAAGTAAGAATCTCACTCCGTGTATGATGCCCTCTGAAAATGGAATAAATAGCAAAACCCATTATAGCTCATTACCATAACCTGGATAATTCACTGGCTAATACATGAGGAAGTGTTTTTCAAACTATGGAAGTATCATGTGTTAGGTCTCCTATATAAAGGCATTAAATGATTAACCTTACGGCTTGAGAAGAATGGATTCCAGAGAGGAAGCTACAGGATTTATTTGGATCAGAAACTATCTTCACCTACTGCTAATATTACATATCTGGAAACTCTACCACAGCAGAAGCACATAGCTTCAAACCTATTCAACATACATCTATTTTTTTATTTATTTTATTTTGTTTTTGTTTACAGAGTTTGTCCAACTGGATTTAGTCAAAAAAAAACTTTTCAAATGAGGCCCAGAGAGAAAATCTCAAATATACTGCAAACATGTTAAATATACATTTAGTAATATACTTGAACAGGCATTAGATAATATACATTAACAATTACATATACATTTGCTATTTAGATTACATTCATATGAAAGTATTGGCAACTATTACAGTTTAAGATATAATTATGCAATAGTAGATGATGAACATTGAGTGTTTGAAGAGATTTATTAGTGAATTTGTCAGATAATAGATCATGTGATTAGTGCTTAGAACTTCAAAGAAATGTGAGTGAGGAAAGGAACTAGATAGTACAGAAAAGTTAATATTATAGTTAACATGTAGGGTGTAAAGCAAGCTCAGCGACAATTATATATGGCTATCATAAGGTTTATATTAGAAGTATAGAAGTGGGTTCACATACAGCTGGAAGATGCTAGTTAAACTATTCAGGTATTGGTGAATACTGGTTGTGAATATAGGATTCTGACAGAAGAGAAATGGTTTAACAATCTGGCAAACTACAGATAACAGTGGCGTTTATCCTGGAGATATACAGGAGCAGAGACATTGATTGCACAGGTAATGTTTTAGTTGTGTTTTAAATGAATTTGCATTCCAAAAGGATTTCCTTGGTAGTAGGATGGGGTTCCATACTTAACTACACTATTTGAATACAGACCATCACCTTTGTATTAGATACTTTCGTTATGGTGATTAATGATTTTTCTCTAGAGCATAACAATCTACTGAGGGAGCAGTGTTGTACTAAATAGTTCAGGGCTAGGCAGTTTTCTGGCTTATAGAGGTCTGTTTTTCAGTTACTTGCAAAAGAGTTAGGTGGTGTGGTAGTTCTAACCAGAATAATTATCTGAGAGCTAGGAAGTGCTGAGTAATAATATTATAATTTACTTCAGCTGTGGCTATGTTATTATAAGATTGCTCAAGTATGGAAAGTTGTGAGATTTTAATGTTAGTGAAGACTGGGGGAGCATAGAGGACAGATGGTAGTAAGAAAGTAGAGGCTATATCTTCTGGCCATATCAGTGAGTAGGTTTTTATTTCTTTAATTTCTCCAAGGCTTTTGCATTTCTAATACCATGATGGAAATGGACCCCATTACTAAGTCAAAGAATGCTTAAAGTTCATGAAATTAGTATTCTTTCAATCTTTGATGTAAGCCAAAAGTGCTCTTTGCAGCAATTGTACTGTGCCCAGAACTGACTCCTGGAATTCATATGGAGTTATATGCATCAGTAGCATACCTAAATAAGGCTGTAAATTTTTTTTTATGAGACCCTTTAATCCTACTACTATTAGAACTGTCTGGTTAGCCTTCTTCCACATTGCCTTCAATTTTGTCGGCAAGTTATGGTATCTGATGACTTTGTATCTCTCTGTCCATAAGACACTATAATCACTGGGTGTGGCAATTTAATGATCAATGCTACTTTTGTCTTCTTTTCATGGGCTACTATATTTGGTTTTCCTGCATTTATTTTTTGAACTGTTGGTAATGTGTGATCCTATGTGATATAGACTTCATCATTTTCTGCAAAGCTTTGTGGCTCATGTTTCCAGTGCTTCTGAGATACTTCAATACAATACTGTTTACACAATCCCCGATGCAACAGTCTTGCCACATCATTATGCCTTTCAGTATACAGGCCATCTGTTATTAGTGTATTATACCCAGGAACAAGATGTGTAACTGTTTCCAGTTCTGTTTTACAGAACTTGCATTTGTCTGTTTCTCCCAAATGTTCAATAGACTTTATAAACCAGCATTTGCATAGTCCACTATCCTGAGCTGCTAATATTAACCTTTCATCTTTTGGTTAAAAATTCATCTTTCCTTAACCATTCTGGCATCAGCTCCTGATTGACATGAGGTTGTTCCAAGAGTTTTCTGTCCTTGCAACTATATTTATGCCTTTTCCAAATTTCTTTCCTTCTCATCTGATCCTTCTCCTTATATTCTTTCTTTTGTTTTTTGGCACATTCAGTTGCTGCCTGACTTTTATCTGCTTTTGGTTTGGTTTCCATTCCTGCTTGACACCAATATGCCTTTGCTAAACTAAGCACAGAAGTCATCTAAGATTTGCTCTTTGTACATTTTAAAACATTCATTATGTTTGGATCTGATGAGGGCAGCAGACATGCATATAGGCCTATGATTGCAAATCTATACATGTAATCAGTTACAAGGAAGCCCGTACCTCCTTCAGAATGAGGGATATACAAGCGTGGTATACACTGATTATTATATATCATTTGATAAGTGTGAAGTGTTTTTCTTGTTTTCCTGTCCAAATGGTCCAATAACTTTTGGCACCTGTCAATCACCCCAAAACTGTAAGTGAAAACAGAAAGAGCAAATCAGTTTATAGCTTTGTTTCTAGATGTCAGGGCTGTTTTCATTATTAGTTTTAGTCTTTTAAAATAATATTTGCTGAGTTTTGCTTGCATTTGTTCATGTTTTATTGTCAATCCTTCATCAATCTTCAAATATTTCTACACTCCCTCCTGCTCCTTTATATCACATGTCTGTCCTATACTGATATTTTCTTTGTGCTTCAGCTTTTCTGCTTTAAATGTTGCATTTCTAATCACCTGAAAATGTTTTGACCACTTGCAGTTGTGCTTTCAGTTCCTCATCTGAATAACTACACAGTTTTAAATCAGTCACAAAAAGAAGCTAAGAACTCTTTACACCTTGCTGTTATCTGGGGACCATAGGTCCATAGGTCCATAGGTAGGTACTAGGCTATCAGCCCAAGGGCCTACGTAAGCCTAGACAGCAAAGTTCCATGGCTTATGTCACCCAACAAAGTTATTTTCCTGTGCCCCTGTCGAGCAGAGACACAGAAGTGATCCCCGGGGTGTATTTCCTATTTCCCATCCACTCATCCAGATTTTTCTTGAAGAGTGCTAATGAAGAACTTTGCTTGACATAGATGGGTAGCTCGTTCCAGAGTATAGGAAGTCTCTGGGACAGGAATCTATCCCTCCAGCATTTCCTGTTTATTGTGGTGACAAGGTTTAGGTCCCTAAAGCATGTAGCTTGGAGAGATTGGGATTTCTTTAGGTGTAGCGTGTCCAACAGCTATGGGTTTGACATAGCTTTATATGTTAAGCAGAGATCACCTCAAAGTAGGCGATATACTACGGAGTAAAGCTGGAGTTTTTTGAGGCGGTCAGTGTAGGGCATTTGTTTGAGGCCAGTAATCCTTTTTGTGATGTACTTCTGTGGCCTTTCCAGCTGCTGCAGATGTCTTGTGAGGTACATTCCAAAAGGGGCATTGTACTCTATAATGGGTCTAATGAGTGATGAGTAGAGGGGAACAATGACCTCTTTTTTCCTCGATGAGAACCTTTTATGATGAGGTGTGCCATGTAGAAGGACTTCCTGACTACTGTGACGATGTGACTATCAAAGGAGAGACTACTGTCCACCTGGGTCCCATGGTTTCTTATCATGCATTCGGTGTTAAGTAGATTGCTGCCTATGTTGTAGTTCATGGGTACAGTTTTTACCAAAGGGGATGACACTGCACTTTTTGACACTGAGCTTGAGGCCATGACTCTGACACCAGGCATCTGTCTCAGTGAGGCCCTTCTGTAGGATGTCCACATCAGTTGGGGACTTGACTATGGCTCCTAGTTTGCAGTCATCTGCAAACTTCGTTAGCCAGAGGCCTTCTGTGTTAGCCTGTACTTCAGAGAAGTAGATACCAAACAGGAGAGGTCCCAGGACGGAACCCTGTGGTACTCCACTTATCACTGCTTTGAGGTCAGATTTGGAGTCTGCAACTTTTACAGTGTGGGTTCTGTCAGTGACCCAGTTGGCAACCCATCTTGTGATGTAGGGATTTATACCTAGTTTAGTGAGTTTAGCTATAATTCCAGAATGGGGGATGGTGTCGAAAGCCGTGGTGAGGTCAAGATAGGCTGTGTGAACCACCTTACCCTCATCCACAGTTTTGTTGACTGCCTCAAATAAGTCAATCAGGTTCAGGAGGCATGATCTGCCTTTCACAAACCCGAACTGGGTGGGATCCAGAGTTTGGAGGTTACCAATGTCTTTGTTTATGAGTTCCATGATGATACATTCCATGGCCTTGCAGACCAGGCTCGTCAGGCTAATAGGTCGATAGTTCCTCGGATCAGTGGTGGCTCCTCCTTTGTGGAGTGGGATAACTGTTTCTGTGCGCCATTCAGTGGGCACAAAGCCTGATGCGAGGCTATTATTGAACATGGTGCTTAAGTGGGGAGCCAGTTCGTTCTGAAGTTCATGTAAAATGCAGCCTGGGATGTTGTCCGGTCCCATGGATGCTGTGTTTTTGGCTTTAGATAGTGCAGCTTTTACCTGCATAGTTGTGATTACAGGGACTCTGCATTCTTCCTGTATAGATATGGGCCCTTTAGGGGGTGAGAGGGGGTAAAGTTAGCACTGAACCGATCTGCCAGGATGTTGGCAATATCAGTTGGTTCTGTAATTTTCATGCCTTTGTGCTGTAACTCAGAGCAGATCGGGGTGTTGCCATTGAGATTCTTGACATAGCTAAAGAATGCTTTGTGGTGTCCTTGTATTTAGTGGCAATTCTGTTTTCATAGCTAGCTTTGGAGGATCTTATAAGTGATCTCAGCTTCTTACTGAGGCTGACCAGGGAGCTCTTCCACTCATGGGATTTTACTGTCTTTTGCAACAGTTTTTTCCTTCTGTTGTACAGTTTGTTTATGGCAGGGGACCACCAGATTGGCTTCCTTTTTTTGGAGGATAGCGTCTTGGTTCTGTTTGGGATAGCACGATCCATGCACTCATGTAAGTGCTTATAGAGTGCATTTGTGTAGGATTCAGCAGTTGTAACTGTATTGTCCATCTGCATGGGTGTCATGAAGTTCACCACTTCTGTCTTAAGAAGCATGAAGTTGGCTTTGGAGAAATTTTTTACTGTGGTTTCCTTAATGGGGGGTGGAGGCGGGATGTGGATATCAAGGGTGATAAGCTTATGGTCGGATCGGACCAACAAGGAGTTGACTTCAGGTGTGGAACACCGGTCAGTAATGACTAGGTCTAGGATATTGTTGCCCCTGGTGGGGGGTGTGAATAAGTTGATCTAGGGCATTGGAGTTTATGAATTCCAGAAAGCGTTGAGCTAAGGAGTTGGTACATGAGTAATTTTCCCAGTTAATGGTGGGGTAGTTGAAGTCGCCCATTATTAGGGTGTTTGGTTGAACCGTAATATTTTCCAATACATCAAGAAAAGAGGAGTGGGAATCCTGGAGCATGGTGGGGGATCTGTATCAAGCTACAATTTGGATTGCAGTTTTGCCCAGAGTTAGTTGCACTTGGATAACCTCAGATGCATTATGCTGAGCAACTAGCCTGGAGGTGTGGATATCCTTAATGAATATGGACACACCACCGCCTTTGGTGTTTCAGACCAAACTGTTACCATGACCTAATCTTTTAAGAACACCGCTTAATGGGTTAAGGGCAAGACAATAGAGCAGCAGTGACAAAGAGTTACTCTGAAATATCCCCGTTTGAGTTTTTATCCCTGAGATAATAAATTTGTCCTATCATGGCTTAGCTGCAAAGTGGTTTGCCACTGTTTCATGGTCACTGTAATAAAATTGATCAATGTAGGGTGTATCTTATATAGCTGTAAGCACTCCTTTATCAAGGAATATGGGATGCCGTCAAATTCTTTTCTGTACTCGATCCATACTATAGTTAGATTCTTTCCCTTTTTACAATTCTCCATTATGATTTAATTTATCAACAAATGAGCCTTTGCTCCATTTGACTTTCTTTTATTACCCTTTTGGTCTACTGCCATGATTGCGTTTTCTTCTAAATGACTATAAACTCTTTCGGCAACAATTTCAGTATAACGTTTATACAGTGTCAGAAGGCAAGTTATTGGTCTATAACTTGTAGGATAGCTTGCAGTGTCACTCTTAAGGAGGAGTATCGTTTTTCCTGTTTTTAGTCAGGTTGGTGTGTTTTCAGGGTGCGCATATAAGTAGTTCTTACTCAGGCTAAATATTCATATAACAATGTTAATATTTTTAGCCAGAAGTTAGGTACTGCATATGGGCCTGGAGTTTTACATTTAGGAGGTTTTCTTAATTTTGTTTCAATTTCTCTGGCCTTTACTTCACGCCATTTCATATCCTCTACATTTGAACATTTTTTTATCTTCTTCTATCCATTCAGCATTTTTGTTATGCTCCACGGGGTCTTCATAGATAGTTCATCACTTCTCTTTTGGTGGTGTTTCTGTTCCCTTTGCTTTTTTCCAGTTCTCTATAAAACATTTTTGGATCATCAACAAATTGCTTATGCTGTGCTTTTTCTTTATATTAATTTTTTTCTGGCTGTGCTGATATCTTTAATTTATTATTTGCAATAGTGCATGATAGGTTCTGGTCTGTTCTAATACTGCACATTGCTTTTATCATGCATTTTTATTGATCTGTTCCCTCTTATATACTCTTCTAACAGTGACACTTCTTGTCTTAATTGCTTTATAGTTTTCCTCTATTTGATATTTCCACAATTGCATTTGATTTCTTCCCTTCCTTTCCCTTACTATCCTGATTTTGTGATAAGACTTTATCTGTTAGCAATTTTGCTGCACAGTAATATATTTTATTTACTTCTGTTATATCATATGAATTTCTGTTAGAATTCTTGATTACTGTATTCATTTCTTTTCTTAAACTTCTAACATTTTGAGTCTTATTGAATTTCTGTAATATATTTCTTTCATTGATTATTTACATGTTTATCCATCTCTATTATACCAAGCAACTCTTCCCTCAGATCTGTTTCTTCTAAATTGAGGGCACATTCTTTATTCTCCATTTCCTGTGAGCATTCTACAGAAAGTTCCACAAATTCTTCCTGTCCAGCTGCATCCTGCATCATCTGTTGTTCTTTCATATGAGAACTCACTGGCCTATCAATGCACAGCATTGACTATGTCAGAGTTGCCACCCTTTTCTGTTCCTTCCCTTTCTGTGCAACTCCAGCTGAACTTTGGTACTGGTTTCCTACTGAAGGCTCCAGAATAACTTCATGTGGCAACTGATCAGATGCTTCTCATTCACCTGTTTCTCCCTAATTTGAGAAGTTGCTGTTCTGTCATGCTGTGATGTTATTGGATTTTCTACACTAAATCCTTCACTTCGCAGGTAATCCATAACTTCAGTTTCTGTTTCTTTAAAGTCTCCATTACTAACCCTCTTTTCTATTTCCCTGTTTGTTTTCTTACTTTTTGTATTGTAAAGTTTTCCAGGTCTGGATTCCTTTGCCTGCATTTCTCTTCAAATATCTTTGGTGCTGCGTTTTTGTATTGATTAGTTTTGCTTTCTCCTTTGCATACATAGTGTACCATATTAAATCTCTTTTTCTTTCCCATGTCCATATTTCTTCTTCAGATGTCTCCTTCTCCACCTGTTTCTCTATACTTTGCGGACTCATTGTTCCATCATGCTGTGACATAACCTGTGTTATACTTTCTACGCTAAATCCTTCATTTCGCAGCCACTCCATAACTTCAGCTTCTATTTGTTTAACTTCTTCTTTACCAATCTTGTGTTCTACATTCTCCCGTTGTGATCTTATTTTTTATATTGTGAAATTTTCCATATCTGGGTGCCTTTGTCTGTATTTTTCTTTTGATGTCTTTGGAGCTGCTTTTTTGAATTAATTAGTTTGGCCTTTTCCTTTGCATAAATATTACACCATATCAGGTCTCTCTTTCTTTCCCATGTCCATTTTTCTTTTTATAACTTTCAAAAACCTCTAGGTTTCCTTCTTTATATTTTCTCACTTCCTCAGTCACTTCTTTTGCCAAATGTCCTACTTTTTTTGGTGTATATAGTGTTTTTCGTGAATCTCTTGAACTAATGAACACAAACTTGCATTTGAAGCTTTTTTTCACATAATTTTTATTGTTTTCATAAATACAAATGCATCAAAAACGTTAAACAATATAAACAAATCTTAACTATATACAATGTCCATAACAGAAGTAACTTTGTCAATATATTCACATTTTATCTAACAATTTTTTAACTTTTAACCAAGCTAGTTTTTTATGTGTCATTCTTGTAGTTCTTAAAGTCATAGTCTAAATTCTGTATTACAAACTATTTTGCCAGTGCTATAAATTCCACAAAAGGTGTAATTGTCTTACTTTTGCAGTTTGAGGTAAGGAATTACAGTATTACATTTTATAAACATATGTGCCCAATCTGCATAGTCCGCTTCTTCACATCTCCAACATAATGATGTTTCATTACCTGGTATTAATGCTATTTTTTGGGGTGTGAAAAAACTTCTGTGAATAAATTTCCATGTGTAAATTTTCCAAAAGGGAGATTATGTAGTTTTACTGACTGATTTAAGTATTACTGATTTCTCTTTTTCTGAGAAGCTAGATTTATTATTTTTTTCTGCATAGCTCCATAGGGACTCATCTGGAGCTGGTAAATCCATTCACAATGTCCTATATAACCTTAACACTGATAGTCCATCATTTATGCATAGTGTATTGATTTCACAAAAAAGGGTCTAGGTCTGGATTTCACTATTTGATTTATTTTAAACTTATTAACTATATGTTCTCTAAAAGTGTGTATGTTTAGCCAGTTGTTTTGATTTATGTTATATCTTGCTATGAGAGAGGTTGCGTCCTGTATATAATTGTGATCAAGAATCTGATACCAGAAAACTAGCCTATTTACTTTCATTTCTTCTATTTTTATTTCATGTTATAAGAGTCCAAGCATTTATTTGTTAAAGCTATGGGAAACATAATAAACAAAAAGATTCCTCATCTTATAATCTTTGAACATTAGCTGTTTGAAATTGTTTACTATGTAATTAACAAATGGAGAGACATTTATTTGTGTTACTTGTATTAAAGCAAATGTTTTTTATGACAAGGTAAACTTGTTCCACTTCAGAAAACATATCATTGTTTATTGTTTCCTCACAATTGTCCAGCAATATTGCTTTATGTAGATTTTTCCAGTTAGAAGTATATTTGCTGTTTAGCCAATGACTTATAATGTTAAAAATAATTGATTCAGTATATAGTTCTAGATGTGGAAATGAGATTCCACCCTCTTCCCAACTTCTGTAATGCCATGAATGACTAATCCTTGTTTTTTTTTTTTGGAAACCATAAAATCTTTATTAATAGAGAGTTAAGTTGTTTCATTAGTTTTTTGGAAGGGGGTCCTAGGATGGTTTGAAAAACATACAGAATTTTGGGTAGTATGATCATTTTAAGTAATGATAGCCTTTCCTCTATGGTAAATAACATTTTATTCCATTTGTTTAAGTAATCTTTAATGGTGTCTATTAACATTATGAACTTTGTTTGCCTAGTGTCTTTCCAGTTTGCTTTAATGGTAATACCTAGATATTTAATCATATTGTTAGCCCAATTAAAGTCTCTATATCTGTCCAGAATGGGGTTTATTTTTTTTGTTTAACAAAATAGTTTCAGTTTTGTTTTGATTAAAACCGAGGCCAGATATCATTTCAAAGTGTTGAAGAGATTCTATAATATGTTCAATTGAGGTATCTATGTTCCCAATTGTTAATAAGATATCATCAGCAAAAAGCTTGATTTTGGAATTGTACTTTGCATTGACATAGAAGCTGCTTATTTTATCATAGTTCTTATGTAATTAGCTAAGGGCTTCACTAATAGAGCAAATAATAAGGGTGATGGAGGGCACCCTTGCTTGGTGCCTTTCATTATTTTAAGTGGTCCAAACAAGAAAGTTCCAATTTTAATGTATGATATAGAAGTAGTGTATAATTTCTTCAGCAATTTTAAAAGATCTGAGGAAAAGTTATACATTTCTAGACCTTTAAATAAATAGGGCCAACTCAAACAATCAAATGCTTTGTCCAAGACCAGGCTAATAATTATTAATTCTCTCTTTCTTTGTTTTCATAGTCCATTAAAGTTAATAGTCTGAGTAAATTGCCTTGGACATTCCTGTGTGAAATAAACCCTGCTTGATCATCTTTTATTATTTTTGGTAAAAATTGATTTACTCTATCTGCTGGAATAGATATACAAATCTTGTAGTCCACATTCAGAAGGGAAATAGGGCAATAAGATTTTGTAAAATGAAGGTCCTTGTCATGTTTCAAAATGGATGAAATCATAGAATATTTCCAGGAAGAGAAAATGGCATCATTCTTTTTGAATTCTTCAAAAGCATCTATTAGAATTTCTAAGGTATCATCTGGAAGTATCTTATATATTTCCCGTATTAGTCCATCAAGGCCAGGGACCTTATTATTATTAATGTTTTGTATTTTTCCCTTAAGCCCCTTTAATGATATAGACTTGAGAAGTCTAGAGTTCTGTTATTTTGTTAATCTTTTATCAATATTGTCTTTCAAAAACTTGTCTCTTATACTATTATCAGTATTATGTAGGTTGGTGTTATTTAGTGTTCCATGATGTGTTCTAAAGGCCTCTAGTATTTCTTTTAAATCTGTTACATGTTTAGGTTTCTTCATGGAATTGTCTATAATTTCCGTAATAAGATTAGCTTTTGTCAGGCTTTAAGATTTAAGTGCAAGTCTATGCATATTCTTTGGATTTATAGTATAGGTTTATAGCTTTACTTTTTCTAAGTTTATTGCTACTTTGCGATTTAAAATGTCTGTGTATGTCCTATTCAGTTGCACTATTTCAGAAAGTTTTGCAGCATCTTTTTTGTCCAAGTTCTTTTCTAATGTGTCAGTTTTTGACTGTATGTGTATTAGCTCCTTATCCCATTCTTTCTTTTTGTTTAAGTACCAACTTTTGATTTTACCATATAAGCATGATTTAAGTGTATCCCAAAGTATAATTCTAGAGGTCTCATTGTTATCATTAAAATCTAGAAAGGTTTTTATTTCTTTTAACAGCCATTCTCTGAAATATTTTAATTTGGTAATGTATGAAGGTAATCTTTGCCAGTATATCAGGTCTCTGGGTGTTATGTGGATTTTGAAAAAAATAGCGTTGTGGTCGGACAATGGGCATGTAGTGATCTTGACTTCCTGTATCTTAGATAATAAATTATAAGTAAAACTCAATAGTTGTTTGGGTGCCATACCTATAAGAATAATGTGTATATTGTAGGAATTCTGAGTCTCTTATGGTATAAATATCCCTCAAATTTGAAGAGGTAATAAAGTTATTTAAATTTATTGCTGACATTTTAAAGTTACCATTCTTAGTAGTGTCATTCTTGGAAATAATGCAGTTGAAATCTCCTGTGCATATAATATCTCCTTTACCTTCAAGTGAGATTAGTTCTAAGTACTTGTTTGCTGTTCCTGCTCTGATACCAGGTATTTAGTATGCATTAACTAAGGTGATTTATTTTCTATTTATTTCCAAAGTTACCATACTTAACATACTATTTTTGTCCGGATATGAATCAATAATTTTAGGTACTGGTAAGGATTTTTTTCCACGAAATTATAGTGCCCCTCCTCTTGGTCTGATAGTGAGATGCAACAAGTGTTGAATAACCATTAAAAAACAACCTATTCACATATTTTTCTATTAGGTGGGTTTCCTGTATAAATGCAATATCCACTCTATTTGTTCTAAGGTATTTACATAAATTTCCCCATTTTATATTGTTATTAAGGCCATTGATATTAAGCAAAATCTATTTATATATAGACATATTTGAAAATACATTCTTGCATTGTGTATTCTATTATGGACAAAATTTTAACTTTGCACATATCTAACAATTAATCAGAACTATATACAATACCAAACATGGAATTTAAAATTCCTGGTTCAATGAACAAGTCATTGAAGCCACCTTCTACCATCCTACAATCAATAGACATTGTTAGTCTGATGCTTCTGCCTGTAATTTCTGAAATGTACAATGCATTTTAGGATGTGACAACTCTCCTGGCCCATGGCATCATCTTCTTTCAGCTGTTCCCGTTAGGGGAAGCCACAGCAGATCATCTGTTTCCATTTCTTCCTGTCCTCTGCATCTTGGTCTGTCACACCAACTGCCTGCATGTCCTCTCTCATCACATCCATAAACCTTATCTTAGGCCTTCCTCTTTTCCTCTTACCTGGCTGCTCCATCCTTAGCATCTTTTTCCCAATATACCCAGCATCCCTCCTCAGCACATGTCCAAACCAACGCAATCTCGCCTCTCTTGCTTTGTCTCCAAACTGTCCAACCTGAGCTGACCCTCTAAAATACTGATTCCTAATCCTGTCCATCCTAGTCACACCCAGTGCAAATCTTAACATCTTTAACTCTGCCACATCCAGCTCTGACTCCTGCCTTTTTGACAATGCCACCGTCTCCAATCCATGTAACATAGCTGGTCTCACTACCCTCTTGTAGACCTCCCTTTCACTCTTACTGGTACCCGTCTGTCACAAATCACTCCTGACACTTTTCTCCACCCATTCCACCTTGCCTGTACTCTCTTCTTCACCTCTCTTCCACACTCACCATTACTCTGAACTGTTGATCCCAAGTACTTAAACTCATCCACCTTTACCAACTCTACTCCCTGCATCCTCACCATTCCTCTACCCTCCCTATCATTTACACACATATATTCTGTCTTAGCTCTGCTGACCTTCATTCCTCTCCTCTCTAGAGCATATCTCCACCTCTCCAGGGTCTCCTCATCCTGGTCCCTACTCTCGCTACAGATCACAATGTCATCTGCAAACATCATAGTCCACGGGGCCTCCTGTCTGATCTCATCTGTCAACTTGTCCATCACCACTGCATGTAAGAATTTTAAACAGTTCTTTTGACTGTGAATTGACTACCTTAATCAACAACTATGAAGATAAAATATAGTTTCAAACAGTTATGTCACAAACTATTCTATTTCAAGTAATAAGTACCTTGTGATTGCTAAATAACAAAACATAACTTACTGCCATCTTCACATCAAGTCCTTTATATTTTATAATTGGTAGTAAGACTTTAGAATAACATGTAAAAAAGGAATACAATCTTCTAAATTTAATCTTGTCAATAGCTAACACGTTTCAGAAGAAAACAATGAGAATGACATGTTAACAAGGATTTGTTAAATTAACTTTTTACAGAGAACATTGTATTAGTTATGAGAATCAAAAATAAGCTTTCTCTAAAGTTATGAATGTTGTCCTGTCTTGTTATTTACTCATGTATTGAACACTATGTTTGTCTTCCGTTATAGTTTATTATTATTTGTATATAAAAAAGGAGGGGTATATATATATATATATATATATATATATATATATATATATATATAGTTCTATACCATGTGTGTGACTGCATGAATCTTCCAGAAGATGCATACATGTAGATTCAGTAAAATATGTTATCATGCTTGCATGTGATTTTTTGCTTATCAAGTAGTTTGAGTAAAATAATAAATACACATATTGTTAGAACTATAAATATTATTGTGTCCATTCTTTTCCCATAAAACTTATTACATTGCAGATTTGTATGCCAACAGTAAACATAATACTTCATTTTTGTTTTAACAAGCAGAATCAGTTTACCCCAACATTACTAAGCATTAGAAGTATTTGAAATAACTTTATGCATTTATCCAGACAGTAAAATGTGATTACTATGTTAAAAGCACATCACTGAATACCTTTGTAAATAAAAAAAACACTTCTGGTACCTTTTTTGAGTAGATTCAGGTAGGATTACATCTCTACAGTGTACAAAATCTGAAATAGTTAGTTTTAGAGTCCAGCAGCCAAAATCTGATGTCTTTTTCATCGCAGAGCATCATACGATGATGATGAAAGTTCAAAGGTCACATATTTCCTGTTTTCATGAAGTAAATCATCTGGGAAGCTGTTATGAGAGAAAAAAACATCTGTACTGTGCTCAAGACACTAAATAGGTGAAGCTTTTTGCATTCTAGCAAGAAAATCATCTCGAAGACAGAGTTAGCAAGATTTATATCTGTTTATGGAGGGAAAAGGAAACTAAACATGCACAACCATTGAAATGAAGGTAAAAAAGAAATTGTTATACCAGAAATTTGCGAAATATCAAAACTGACAATGCCTACCCTATTAATGGATACAGTAAATAAGACAGTATGCTTTAAAACACATATACTCAGTTATAAGTATAAAATATAATTTTCTATACATTATTACTCCCATTACTATCCTATTATAATAAATAACAAGTCAGAGTAAACTTGGCAAATGTATTTACACTGTCCCAACCCCCCCCATGTATTTTCCAGTGTACAACACTATCAAGTTAAAAAAAAACACATATTATTACTTTCACCTTCTATCAGCAGTTTTACTAAAAGGATCTAGTGCCTCTAAGATGTTAATAGCTTGGTATTAAATATATTTTAATGCTCATAGGGGCACATATAAAATACACAAGCTGTTGACAATGCACTAGTTACATATAGTATTTATACAAGGTGCCACTCCAACAATCAGCAACTAGATCATGACTTGAACTGCTTGTTTTTATATAAGGCTTTTTATATATAGATATATATTAAAATAAATAAATATATATATATATATATATATATATATATATATATATATCTAATAGAAAAAGCTTTTTACCTTTAAGTTAGTATTTGTTCATTTGGGTTCAAAGTATTTGTATAAATTCTGTCAGATGAGTAAGGTTTACAAGTGACAATAAAAAAAACTGTACTTTCCTTTTAGTTTTTTCTTGGTATTTGTATCATTTATGAATGAATTACCATTGATAGCTTGTCTTTTCAGGCTAGGTAATGAAATGTCCATATCTTCTATTTTATCCAACAGTTTATTCTTTCTGACAAACTCTGCTGTTCTTCGAGGTTGTTGAATATTTTTTGTCCATCTAGGAGAGTAATTTTAATTCTTGCAGGGGAAAAAGATCTGAGCTTTTTTGTCAGCTTTCTTCAAGCTTTTGATGAGAGGGGCACATTCTTTCCTTTTTGTTATTGTAGTGGAGGTATAGTCATTATCAAACCTTATATTTTTCCCCTCAAATTGTATTGGATTTCCCGACCAAGCTGTTCTTAATACTAAGTCCTTGTCCTGTGTAGATAAGAATTTAACTATAATAGATCTCACTACATTAGGGTTTTTAGAAGCAGATGTGCTGGATAAAGACCTGTGGGCTCTCTCGATCCCAAATGAGAGAGACTCAGGAGGGTTTAATATTTCGGGCAGCCATTCATTTAAAAACTGGACCATGTTATTTCCTTCCATCTTCTCGGGTACCCCCTATATTCTGACATTTTGTTCCTTCTGATCTGGACTCCAGGTCTTTGACTTTCTCAAGTAAATGATTATTCTGTTTTAGAAGGAAATCAATTTGGGTATCATTTTCCATTTGTCTCCCATCAATGTCATTTACAATTTCCTCTATGGCTGCTATTTGTTCTGAATGGTTATAATTTCCTTCAGGTCTTCTGTTTGTTTCTTACTTTCCTTTTTCATGTTCTCCAAAATCTTTTCTAAATTTTCCATCTTCACTGAGAGGTCCTGGATGCTGGAAATAATTGTGTGAAGTTCCCTTTTCATGGAACTGTCCTGAGGAGAGGCTCTTGTGTGACTCATAGTTTTGTCCAATTGTACAGAGCTGCAGTACTTCTGACAGAAAATTTCTAGATACAAACTCTGAAAGTTTAATTTCTTCTTTGTAAATAGTCCACAGCACCAAGAAGTATAACTCGTGAAGAAAATTTTCAAAATTATTTAGGTTAGAACCCAAAAATCCTGTCAGAAACAATCTTTAGAGACTGAGCATCAGAGAAGTGCTGCAAACACCTAGGCATCTTGACCACGCCCCTCGCATCTGAAGCTTTTGATAGCTTTTCTTGTGCTTTTATTTTTCTTCCCTCTAATTTGTCTCTTAATCTTATTGCATATCTTATATCTGGAAATTCTGGGCTTCCTGCACAATAGTAACAATACATAATGTCTTCCTTATCCTCAGTAATCTACTCTATCATCTTTATGTTTTTTTTCTGGCCTGTCAATTTTTGTGTTTTTTGTGGACTACTACTTCCTTCTACAACCAGGAGGGGGGTATCATCTTCCTGAGTCTGGCCTATCCCCATTATAGTATTGTTTCAGTGTATGGAGGATTTTTTCACAATCTTGGCACCAGTGAGCCTATCAGGATTGGGCACTTTTTTATCCTGGGACTTGTGCACCCAGCTGTGTTTTTTATTTTTTAACCTACTTACATGCGTGATATATATAACCCGCGGTAGTGGTGCTGCAGTAGCGTTGTCGCCTCAGCAAGACGTTGTCGTGTTTGATTCTCAGCTAGAGCGTCTTCTGTGTGGAGGCATGCGTGAATGGCCGAGCCTTCGTTGAAAGTTGTGCGTCAGGGCTGGTAACTCGGCATGTAAAAATCCACTACCAAACATTAGCAGACCGGAGTCCCGCTGTGGCGACCCCTAACCGGGATAAGCCAAAAGACACAACAACTTACATGCATGATATAGGCTACATAAAATACAGACTATATATCAGTGTCATGTTGGTGAGATTTTGTAAAAACTGGGCCCACCTTGTGAAGGTACTCACCAAGACTTGATGAATTTAATTCCAGAATTACTACTCTCCTTTGCTTGCTAATTTTATCATCTCTCCATCCAGACACCTAACTCTGTTGCTCTGCATAATGTACCTGGTTTTAAATGAGTTTTTTTTAACCACATATGGTACATGGTGGTCAAGTTTTAACTAGTCATCTATGTTGACACCCAGTAACTTTGCATGATTTACTTGTTCTGTTATGGCAAATTAAATTGAGAGCTGATAAATATCCCGGCTTTAATGAATCTGTTAATATCAAGTGTTTTTTAAAAGGTAACAAATTAGGTATTGACAAAGATCATTTTATTTCTTCTTTTTTCAAATGATGAGTTATTTTGGTCAATAATGAGTATTTTAATTAATTGATTAATTGTTTAATTATTTATAGGGAGGGGTATTTAATGCCTGTGTTTTTTTATTGTTGTGTATTCTGAAGAAGTCCTTGGACGAAAGCGGTTATTAAAGAGTTTTATTACGCTATTACTTGGAGTCTTTTTGACATTCTCATTTTGGTTGGTTTCCTGTTCCTGTTTCTGTTCGTTTTTCATGGTTTTGGCTTACTACGTGGTTTTTTGACTGTTCTGTTATGGTGTTGTTGGCTGAGTTGATAGTGAATAGTGTTGTTTTGGCAGAGATATATTCTGGGGCAAAAAGCAGTAATTTAGTTTTTTAGGCTTTATTTGTATTTTTGAATTGTTTAGCCATGTTTCAGTTGATAAGAAGGATTGTTGCATAAAAAAGAAGTTCTGTACTCACCATAACATTCCATGTGAGTTGTTCATCTCACCTTCATTCTTTACTGATGTGTTCAGAGCCAATCCTCGGCTCCAACTCGGCCAACTGCAAAAGCTCCAGGTCTTCAACCAGCTCGATGCCAACTCCCTATCCCATGATTCCCCAGATCTTCCCTCAGATCTTGTTTGCTGCGTGGCTACTTAGTAGTATAAATATGCCACTCAGAGAGTTGGATAAGAGACAAAGCACTCTGTACGGACCTCAAGTAGACTGGATGAGGGTTGGAGGGTGAGACATAAAAATGAAGGTGAGATAAACAATTCACATCGAACATTATGGTGGGTACATAATTCTTTATGTGAAGTCGTTCTATCTCACCATTCATTCTTTACTGATGAGAAGCGTCCCAAGCACCATCTTCTTGGGTGGCTCATGGAAGTATATTCCTCAGAACTGTAGAACCAAAGGAGGTGCTGTCCCTGGAGGCCTTGTCTACTTTGTAATGTGTGATAAAGGTATGAGGTGTTTTCCAGGTAGCTGCTGCACAAATATAGAGTCTAATGGTAACATCACAGAAAAAGCTAATGAGGTTGAAACAGCTCTAGTAGAGTGGGCCTTTACTTTTTGTTGCAAGGGGGCATTTTGTGAATTATAAATGAAGGAAATGCAATCTGATAGCCATCTTGACAAGGTTACTTTTGTCACTGAGGCACAATTCTTTCACTCTGAAAAGGAAACAAAAAGTTGATCCATTGACCTAAATTGTTTTATTCTGTCTAGGTAAAATCATAATCGTCTATAAACATCAAGTTTGTGCAGCATGTGTTCCATCCTATTTGTGCATTGGAGAAAGAAAACTGGCAACTCAACAGATTGGTTAAGATTTGCCTCTGAACAAACCTTTGGTAAAAATGATAGATTAGTTCTGAGAGAAACTATGTCATTATTGAAAATCAGATAAGGAGGTTTGATGGTTAAGGCTTGCAGCTCAGAAATCCGTCGAGCAGAAGTAATGGCTATCAGAAAAATAGTCTTCAATGAAAGGAATTTCAAAGAACAGGATGAGGCTGCTTCAAAAGGAGGTAGTATGATTCTGGATAGAACAAAATTTAGATTCTATGGCATGACTGGAGCTCTGATTGGAGGCCTCAAATGAATTGCACCTTTAAGAAAGGCTTTAGCAAGTTGATGCGACATGATATTAGAGCCTTGGAAACCAAAATGAAAGTTTGCTATTGCTGCTAATTAAACTCTAATGGTAGCTGCAGCTGCTCCTTCATTGAAAAGTTTAGTTAGGGATTCCAATATAGACGGGATCAGAGCTAAATAAGGATCAACATTATTCTGAGAAGCCCATAAAGAAAATATTTTCCATTTGCTAAGATATAACTTTCTGGTAGATGATTTATGAGAGGATGTTATAATATGTCGGGCCTTAGTTGAGAGGTTGTAAATCCTGGCTATTGTGGGAATTGGAGCAGAGAAGCTGTCAGCTTTAGGGAATGAAGGGAAGGGTGAAGAGCCCCTGAAGAATGGGTCAACAGATCTGGAAATGGGTCCAGGATCCAGGGTTCTTCCAAAAGATGAGGCTGGAGGAAGGGAAACCAAATTTGCTGACGCCAGTAAGGGGCTATTAATATCCTGGTCCTTCCCAGCAGTTTTGCTTTCTGTAATACCTTGGGAATCAGAGGGAAGTGTGGAAATGCATAAAGGGGATCCAGGGGCCAATTGTGCATGAGCACATCCCTTGGGGCTTCCCCCGGTTGGGGGATTAGGGCAAAGTAGCTGCTGCATTTTGCATTTGTTGGGGTGGCAAAGAGATTGCAGCTAGGCTGGTCCCACCTGCGGAAAATCCTTTCTGCTACTTGCAGCTTCAGGGACAACTCATGAGGCAGTAAGATTGCCCTGCTCAGCTTGTCTGCTATCACACTGGATTTCCCGTGATGTGCATTGCTAAAAGAAAGCAGTGGGAGGAGATTGCCCATTGCCATACTCTCACGGCCTCTCGACACAGGGGGTAAGATTTGGTTCCTCCTTGTTTGTTGATGTATCAGACCACTGACATGCTGTCTATCTGAATAGCAGTAGATTCCAGAGGTAGAGAGTCTTGAAGGGACTGTAACACTAGAAGTACCACTCTCATCTCCAGGACATTTATATGCAGATGACCCTCGTATTTCTTCCAAATGCCTTGGGCTGTTCTTCCCTGAAAATGCCCCCCCACCCAATCAAGGAAGCGTTCGTGGTCATCGTGGCTATGGGATTGGGTTGAACAAATGGACATCCCTGAGATACATACTGAGACGTCAGTCACCATTGAAGGTCCTTCTTGCATGCATTCATTATGACAATTTGATGTGACATTGGAAGTTCCTGAAAGGACCATTGAGGGAATAGGAGCCATTGTAGAATTTGCATATGCATTTGTGTGAGAGGAATGGCAATGATTGCCGCTGCCATTGATCCTAGCAATTTGAGTACCATTGAGACTGGGTCTTTTTTTTCTGGGAAGCAGGTCTGATACTTGTTCTCGTAAGAGAGAAATTCTTTCTAGGGGTGGACTTAATGTCATAGAAAATGTGTTTAGTTTTGCTCCTATGAAGACATTCTGTTGTGATGGCAATAAGGCAGATTTTCCTGAGTTGATGGTAATCCCCAATTGATTGCAGCGGTGCAAGGTTGTGCCCCTCGCTTGAATGAGTTGATGCTTGGTGGTGGCAGTGAGGAGCTAGTCGTCTAGATAAGGAACCACCTGGAATCCCAATCATCTCAGGTGAGTGGTGACTACTGCCATACATTTGGCGAACACTCTGGGGGCTGTAGTGAGACCAAAGGACAGAGCGCAAAATTGATAATGGCTGGCTCCCAGCTGGAAGCATAGATGATCACTGGATGGTCTGACCATCTTTATGTGGTAGTACGCATCCTGAAGATCTATAGAGCACATCCAATTGTCTTTTCCCAGAAAGGAAATTATTGACTGAAGTGTGACCATCCGGAACTTCATCTTTTTCACTGACTTGTTTAGTCTGCTTAGGTCCAGAGTAGGTCTCCAGTCCCCTGTTTTCTTTGAACTAAAAAGAACCTTGAGTAAGTTCTGGATCCTCTTTGGTCTAATGGCATTGGCTGGATGACTCTTTTGTCCAGCAACCTTTGGGCCTCTAAGGCTGCTAGGTCCCTGTGAGTGGGTGGAACATCTGTGATTTTCTTTACTTGAGGAGGTGGGGTGGCAAAGGGAATAGAGTATCCTCTGGATATTATGCTCTGTACCTAGCTGTCTTTTGTTATTTTTAGCCAGGCATCTAGTTACAAAGATAGGCATCCCCTGACTGCCTCCAGAGATGGACAGTCAACCCTGCTGTCAGGAGCACTGATAGGGCTTGCTAAAGAACTGCTCTCTGTCACCCTGGTTCTGTGGACCCTCCTGCCACGTGGACAGCGTCTTCCATTATTACCCCCTCCTCTGCCTCTAGAGGGGGTGTCACCATGAGTGTTTTGGAAAAATCCTTGAAACTTACAGAACCATATCTTTCCACCTCCCCTCCCTTTGAGGTATGGTCTGTTCTGGGTAGCGAAACGTACACCAATGTCAGACAAGGTCTTTTCATCTTTCTCACTCCTGGTAACAGTTTTCTTAACCTTAGGTCTGAAAAGGGATGAACCGTCAAAGGAGGTGTTAATGAAGAAAGACTTAAAGCATTCTGCAAAGGAAATAAGCGCATCCAGGAATGTCTCCTGAGAGTGATTCCTGTACCTGCTGCCCTGCTCATACCATCAGCAGCATAAGACAATGGACACATGGAGGAATTCACTATCAAATTAAGAGTGAAGAGCTGGGAAGTTACCTTGTCCGAAACTCCTGCAGCTACTGAACCCTGTAGGGTATCTCCTAGCTCATTCAGGAAATCCCTTTGTTACCTGGTCAAATGTGTGAGGTAGTTCAGCGATTGAAGAACGAAGGCTGCTGAACTGAAAATACACTTCCTGTATCTGTCTTTAATCCTAGATTCCCTATTAGGAGGATGAACAGATGAAGAAGTCTCCAATAATTTATTCTTGGTGGCTGCCGCCACCACCATAGCATCAACCGGTACTCCTTTGGTAAGGTATAGTCTGTCTTGTGGGCTGGTAATAAATTTGTTGGGCCTGCTAGGGACAGGCTCCATTTTGTCTGGGGACTCCAATGCCCTTTGAGTGGGCAATTCCAGCAACTCATCGAAGGGTGGAAACACTCAAGAGGTGGAGGGTTGAGATCCGAAAGCCTTCAGGAGAACTGATTCATCATCAGAAGGGTTAAGGGATTTCCAGCTAACCCTCTGTTTAAGAGTCTCTAAGATATCTGCAAAGGAGATATCTTCTGAGGGAGACTGTGGGGACCCTTCTGACTCATCCAAGTCAGTATCCAAAGTGACTGACTCCTGTGGGGAGACCAAGGGCTTCCTCTTGCAGAGTCTCTTCCTAGGCACTTCTTCAGTGGGGGCTACTGGAGAGGTCTCAGAAGAACATGGCTCACCCAATAGAGTTTCCCGAGGCTCAGGATCTCTATGCTTCAAAGGAGCATGTGATGAACAGACAGACACCGCTGCTTTCAGGGAGGGAGCTGCTCGAACTGATGGAGTGGTTGTCAGGGTAGACAAAGCCCTCCTCATAGCTTCGAAGGCCGATCAGTCCCGACAAGAAGAGTCCTTCGGATCTGAAGAACTGATGGAAATCATCTGCTGTGGTACAGAGGGCTCAGAGTCAGAGGTCTGGGCCAAGCTCAGTCAAGCCAAAGCCCTGAGAGGTAAAATCAGCACTGACAAGTCGGTCCAACTGTACTCCCCGGACCCGACCGTTGAGTGTTGTCCCCGAGATTCCTCGGCCAGCGCCGAGGGTATCAGGGCAGTCGGGGCCAAAAAACCTATAGAAGGTGTTGGACCCGAAGGGTCCACAATCATCAGTTCCATGCTTTCTGACTCTGAAACATCCATGTGAGTCAGAGGAGGAACAGAAGATATAGGAGGAACTAAGATTGGCTCCGAAGCCCCCTGGGTCAGTGCCAATAAAACTTTTGCTAGCGCCAGTATCTGTAGGAGCTTCTTCACCACACAGTCCACATCCAGATCAGACAGTCTACTTGAGGCCCGTGAGGAATATGATGAGGGCAGACTGTAGTATAGGAGAATTTAAGGTTGGAGATACCGGCTCCAAGGTCAGGGACCGGCTCCGAACCATAACAACAGTTGGTTCTGAAGGCTGTGGAACCAATCTCGATGCTTTACTGGAAGCTGACTTTGCTGTAGATGGAGATTTTGATGGCTCCGTCTTCTTTGAGTGTTTGTCTGGCTTATCCAATGATTCCTGAAATGATGATTTAAGCAGACCTTTATCCATCAACTTTCTCTTCCTCTCATGCAACACTCTTAAGCTGAAGGAGTGGCATATAGAGCAGCTTTCCTGCAGGTGAACCTCACCCAAGCAGTAAACACATTCAGTGTGTCCATCAGTAATGGACATCTTTTGCCCACATCTAGGCACTTCTTGAAGCCAGACTTGGCTTTCTCTTTTTCCTGGTGTGACATCTTCCACAACAGCAAAAATAATATTCACACAACAGCTATTCAAGTCTTAAACAAATCAGTACACGCAGAAGTTATATATGTACCCTGTGAAAAAAGGGCTATAATTGCACTCTAATACACCACACACAGTATACTAACACTAATAAGAAATAGAAACCCAATGGCCTAAAAAAAAACGGCCACTAACTTCACTAAACAGGAAGTAAAGGTAAGTATACACTCTGTAAAAAAGAAGGGCTAAACACACACTCTAAAAGGAAAGAAACTCTGTGCCCTATGAAAATTATGGGCTAAAACTATTAAGCACACTAACTATGTTAGAATATATATCTATATGCTCTAGGAAAGAACTAACACACACTTTAAACTAAGGATAATGGAGAAATAAAGGGCCTAATAAAAAACGCGGCCACTAATTTCTCTTAAACACACTTCTTCTTCTCCTTTCGGCTTTTCCCGGTTAGGGGTCACCACAGTGGATCACCTGTCCGCTCATGACTGGCAGTGGAGTTTTACAGTGTCGAGTTGCCAGCCCAGTGCCCAACCTTCCACAGAAGGCACACACACACACACACACACACACACACACACACACACACACACACACACACACACACACACACACACACACACACACACACACACACACACACACACACACACACACACACACACACACACACTCACACCTAGGACCAATTTAGAGTGTCCAATCCACCTACTGCATGTCTTTGGGATGTGGGAGGAAACCGGAGCACCTGGAGGAAACCCACGCGACCACAGGGAGGACATGCAGACTCTGCACAGAAGGCACCCCAGATGAGGATCAAAGCGGATAATCTCTTGCTGTGAGGTGACAATGCTAACCACTGCACCAAATTTCTCTTAAACACACTAATTATACTAATTCAAGAGAGATAGGGAGAATAGAAGGCCTAAGTATAAAAAAAGTCCTTAAAGGCTAATTATCTAATCTAAAACTAACTATAAGAAGAAGCTACACACTCTAACTAAAATATTAATACTAAGTTATTAAATTTTTACTAAAACTATAGCTATAATATTCAAGAAGAAAAGTTTTTCACTGGCAAAAGTTGGTGAACATCTGATCTAGTTGCAGTGGCAAATGAGATCTGAAAGAAGATCAGGGTGCATCATGGGATAGGGAGTTTGCCTCGAGCTGGTTGAAGGCCTTGAGCTTTTGCAGTTGGCTGAGTCAAAGCCAAGGATTGGTTCCAAACCCATCAGTAAAGAATGAATGGCGAGGTAGAACAATTTCACATTCTCAGAGTTTAGAGAGACAGATTTGGCACAGCAGATTAGGGTAGAGTCATCAAAGTACTGAACAAGGGTAGCAGTGAACAGAACATTGCTGAATCTGTTGAAAAGTATGGGGCTTAGTTAAGATTCTTGGGGGGCACCAATCATTCTCGATTTCATGGCTTGTGCTCTATTTGAGAGATAGCTGTGGAACCATTGCAGTGAAGAGTTGATGAGTACTACAGTTGAGAGTTTATGCAACAGTTTCTGGTGTGAGACATTTTCAAAAACTTTTGCTAAGTCTAGGAAGATGGTAGAGACTAGGCCCCTACATTTTTGTATGTGTTAACATTATTAAGAAAACTCAGCAAAGCAGCAGGTATGCTGTAATGAGGACAGATGCCATGTAGGACTGAAGAAAGATGTTGGTTATCTGTTAGACAGTTGATAAGCTGATTATGAATAGATTTTTCTAATAGTTTTGACAGGGGAGATAAAATGGTAATTGAGCTACAGTTTGAAAGATCTAAATTAATTCCACCCTTGTGCAGTGGAATAATGAATGATTTTTTCCAAAAAAGGAGGACTTTAGTTCCAGATATTGATCAAGTTATCTGAAATGAAACAATATGAAATGGCCTCAGCAGTCATTTTAAGATATTCACCAGGTAGATTGTCAGGGGCAGTTGTAGTAGGATTTCAATGCTTGAGGTATTTTTGACAGTATGTGTGGAAAATGGTTGGAAGGAGAAATGTAAGGATGTTATTTGATTAAACAGGGGCTTTGAGGACTTGATTAGTCAGCTGGTTGTTTAATGACTGTACTGTCTGCATAATGTGGGTATTGAATTGATTGACTATGGTATCATTTTGTTTCTGTGTGTTTGGTGTTGGCTGTGTAGCTTGTCCTGGATTTAACAATTTAATGACTGAGGCCCAGAACAGTTTTTGATTATTAGTGTGTATGTTTTGTTTGGCTGAGTGGAAGGTTTTGTTGTCTTTGAGTTAGCTTTCTTAATTGTCTGTATTCTTCCAAAGTGGGAGCTGGTTTATTTTTTATCAGGACCTTCCATTCTTTGTTTCTTGAGTTTTTTGTTTATTTTCTAAGATTAGCCAGGAGAGAATGTTGGCTGTGACTCTTTTTTTTTGGAGAGGGGGCTTGCATATTTAAAACACCTAGGAAAATTCTGTTGAACTCAGAGACAGCATCATCTATGGAGATACTCTTTAGTGACTCCTAGTTAAGAAGATGTAGTTGTATAAGGAAAAGTGTCTTCAGGAAAGGTAGTAAGTTTTCTTAACAGTATGTTTTGGGGCTTTTGCTTTGGTATCTTATAGGTAGAGTGTAAGTTATTAGACTATCTGTCAGAGTTGCATGGGAAAAATTTATTTGGAAAGGATGTAAGGAGGGTTGATTTTGTGACTGTGGCTTTGTTACATCTAGTTAGTATACCCACAAGTTGGGTGACCCTGTAAATATGCATATTATTGGATGGATATTCAGACTGTATGGCTTGCCATTCTATATTATCGCCTAATATTATGGTTTCATAAGGGATTTTTGAGTAGGCCCAACAGATAATATCTTCCAGTGTTTTAGTATTGTTAACTGGGTGTATGTATATATCCATGATTGTGTTTGTCTTGTGAATGTTTAGTTTTAGCATGGTTAGTAGAATTCCTGATTTAGAGAAACTTGGCAGGGTGTCAGGGAAAAGGAAGACATCTAGTGTGTTTTTGTATAAAAAGAGCAACACTGCTACCCATTTTGTGGGCTCTGTCTAATCTGATATTGTTACAGCCTATTAAGGAAATGCCTTCATTTTTTGTTTCCTTGTGGCACAAGGTTACTGTGGCAACTAGTTGTCTGGAGGGTATAGTGCCATACGTGGATGTAAGTGGGTATGGTATATATGAAGGCCGGAGTGGGACTGTAGATGAGGTGTTTGTGATACAGGAGTTGATGGGGATATACTCTCTAGTATCTGTATGTGCTGAGTTGGGCCTGAGTTTGTGTGGTTTTCATCACTAACTTTTATTGTTATGAAGGTAAGATGGTACAGGTGGAGGCATTATTTGCTTGATTTTACATTTTATACACAATCTGTGAGTAAATGGCTGTTGCCATTTATATGAACTGACACTGGACCATAGCAAAATGTTTGTACTGCATCTGGGCTTCTTAAAGCTCCCTTCTGTGACATCCGTGGTAGTTGTAGCTAAGTACCATTAATTTGTTTATAACATCTGTACATGGCAATGTCTGCAGCCAGGTGCCAGCAGTAGGCTGTGTGGTAGAAAGGTGCTTTAGTAATGTACCCAACATGCTGCAGTGTGTCTCTTTGAACCGTTCTGCATTAATGTTAAAGTCACAAAGAAGTCTGTTTGACTGAATTTAATTAACATAATATGTTGAACTGAATTTAATTAATTTCTGTTATAATTCATAGCAGCTGCCAACTCATTAGCTGCAGAACAAGTAGCTTGAATGTGTTCATATAATTTGTTTCTGTATGTCATCAAAATTGAAACGGAATATTAGCATAGTATGCACAGCTTTGTTTTTAGATGTTAAGGCATTTGTATGCGATCACATCCATATCGTTTCATCTTATAAATATATCAAAATGTATCCTGCATCCTTGGCTATGTGGCATAGGGGGCTGGAGACCTGACTCTGTCCAAGATGACCTGGCATCAAATACCAGATTGGGTGCTGGAAGAGTTGGGCTAGGACTGGGGGAGAGGGGGCTCAGCTCACTCATCCTGGGAAAGTATGCTTGCAGCACTAATCAAGCTAAGCTGCTCCCATGCAAATGTGGATTTGCACGGGACCAGATGAATTAGACTGCCTCTTTGTGACGATTGTTTGCAAGAACATGCACAAATTGGGGGGGGGGGGTGCTTGGTGACATGGGTACTCTCATCATCCACATACCTTCCTGTATATTGCCCACACCACTAATCGCTGCAATGCAATAATGAGGAATAATGAATAGTGTTGGTGACTTGTTAGATAAATGGGCAGTGTTAGTGACTTGTTGGATAAATGGGCAGTGTTGGTGACTTGTTGGCTGGCAGGCACAGGGACCAGGCAAAAAAATATACAACGCAAATTTATCCTGAGCCTGTTGCATCTCCCTATCAGAGGTGAAGTATGTGGTCCATAACTGTTAATCCTCTGCCCCAAAAATAAATAAATAGATGCACAAATAAATAAATAAATAAATAAATAAATAAATAAATAAATAAAGAGCTATTAACAAATACATGAACTATTGAAAACACGCTTGTAATGCCAGTAAAGTATTTTTCCATTTCCCCTATGTGAGGAGTTGTCCCTGACATTCTACTACTTACATACTCTTGTCTCCAAGATCACTAGTACTTGGAGTAGGAGCAATACATGACAGTAGTACAAATTCAGACCTAGTGTGTATTCATAATGTTTGCATTTTCAGCATAACTCTTCTGAGGATTCCTTGTAAGGTCCACAGCATTTCAACAGGAGTTTGCCTCTCACATGAGCGATGTTGTCAAAAAGTAGGCACCTCGTACAAAAACAATGGGCAGTTTCTTAGCTTTGATACATGACAGCACTGGATGTTATATTTGTTAGTGCTACTGCAGAGTTCTAGTGTGCTCATATTCCTGAAACAGAACAATACTGACAGGTCGCTGCCATCTCATGACAGGAATCATCACAGGGTCGGGGAGGAGGCTCGTTTCTGTGTCTTCTTGCCTTACATTAGTGGCCTGAGCTACAGCAATCGATCAGCTTAGATCTACCTATAGCATCCTGTAAGAACAGTGCATCAGTGGGTGTCAATACTATCCCAGGATTCCTTCTTAATAACATGAAGCACAGCCTATCAGGACCACTAGAATCACTGTTTAACCACAGCCTTCGCACAGGCTTTGTGCCATGCAAATGGCAGACTGCAGCTGCCATCCCTCAGTATAAGGGCGAGCCATATAATGACCTGGGTAACTACAGACCCATAAGTCTGACTAGTCTCATATGCAGAGCCATTTCATTGAGGGCAGGTCATGCCTGCTCAGTCTAGTGGACTTCTTCAAGAAGGTCAGCAATGAAATGGACAAGGTTAAAACACTGCATGCTGCCTACTCTGACCCAAGCATTCATCACAATTGGACATTGTAGAGAAACTCAGAAAATTAGGCATAAAACCCTATGTCATCTGCTGGATTGACAGTTGTCTCAAAGATAGGACTATGAAGTTAAGAATGGGAGAGTCTACCTTCACAATAACGCAAGTAGCTAATGGAGTTTTTCAAGTGCTGCTGCTAGAGCTGCTCCTTTGTAGCATCTACTTCTCTAAAGTTGAGACCAACATCAATAATTTCTGGCTGACCAAGTCTGCAGATGATTGTAAACAAGGCTCAATTACAGACCCCCTCAAAGACACAAATACCCTCAAAAAAGGTCTGACATAGACCAATAATTGGTGCCAGAGCCACAGTCTAAAACTGAAAACCAAGAAATGTATAATATTATCTTTTGGTAAGATCTCTACCTCTGGAATCTACTCCACTAAGAGTAGACACAGTGATCAGGGATTTGGGAACACATGTAGACATTATCCTGGCCTTTGACCGTCATGTGTCTACCATAGTAAGAAGATCATTATGTATATGCCATGCAGCTTATAACCAAAGGTATGGCGTCTAGGTCCAAACATGTCATTGTTCTGCTGTACTTGACCCACATCAGACCAATTATTGAGTACAATGCCCACTTCGGTTTACTCTTGACCAGACATATGCAACAATTGGAGTTTCTACAGAGGTTCCTCACAAAAAGAATACAGGATGTAAACAACATGTCCTCTGCTTAGTGCCTTAAAGCCCTACCCCTATACTCAGTCTTCTACGGACATCTGAGAGATGACCTATGCCTGGCCTACAAAGCATCCTCTGACCTTGATCTGATGGACCTGTTACACATCTGCAAAACAAATAGCATCAGAATTATCTGATCCAAGGAACTAAACCTTGTCTGCAACATAAATAGGGCATGTTGGAGGGTCATGTATATATCTCAGAGACTAACTGTTCTCTGGAATAGGCTTTTCATCCATGTGAAACAGTGTTCTTCGTTAACACAATTCAAGCATAACTTGGACTCCATGGAGAATTGGAAACATACCCCTGGTATGGCACCTATGTCTCTAGTAGGCAGAGGTAGCCTGTAAATGCTCGACTACTCATGCCAAAGCCTACAAATGCCACTAGAAATAACTCTAGGATATTAGAACTTGTCAGATATATTTGGAAAGTGTGGCCAGGCTTAAAACGGCCCTCTGGGGTCATTAATCTAGCAGTCATTTAGAACCTATGAACCTACGTATGAGTATCCAATTAATATTGTTACCTGGTATGAGCCTGCCATAAAAGCTGAGAACTTTAAATTAACTCATGCAGCATGCCTAAACAAGAAATAGATACAGGCGTGTTTCTCCAGTCTAAGCAAGTCATTACTATCAGATATCATAGCAATATGACATGCTTATGATGAAAAATACAAATTTATAAAGATAACCTGATTTGCATACTCTCCATTTCATGGTCTATGGATAGAATGTTCCTATACTCTACTGATATACTATTCCTCACCTGGAGAAACCAACTCTTATGCGTGCTAAATTAATATAACATAAGCATTGCCTATAAATATGGTTTTACCTACTAGCTTGATGTGCAAGCACAAACAAGGATGTGCCACTCATATTATGTTCTCTGAACTTGAAATGATGGAATACAGTGTTATATGAATACCTCTCAACCTCTTATCACAAGAAATATGGAAAAACCTAACATAATGTGTGTGTGTGTGGGGGGGGGCAAAGGCCCAAAAATATGGACATATTTTAAACATTGCTCGTATAAACTTAGAAAGTTGCTAGAGTAACAGGATTTGTGCTAGCATGCATTTTCTGAAGGAAAGTTTCTAGAGTAACAGGATTTGTGCTAGCATGGATTTTCTGAAGGAAAGTTTCTAGAGTAACAGGTTTTGTGCTAGCATGCATTTTCTGAAGGAAAGTTTCTAGAGTAACAGGTTTTGTGCTAGCATGCATTTTCTGAAGGAGAGTTTCTAGAGTAACAGGATTTGTGCTAGCATGCATTTTCTGAAAGATATAAAGTATGAAGCTCAAATGCATGTCATCATTTAGTGACTTTAATCCATAGATCATCCCAGTGATTTGTCAAAAAACACAATTTCTATGAGTATGAGATCAAAAATATGGAGCAAAAATCTGGGCATTCTGCAGAAATCTCTACAGCTGAGAAATATAGGTATGCTACATTTACTATCTGATCCTGTGACTTTATTCATTATTTTTCAAAAGCCGGCTTTCCACAAAATAATCTGTAAGTATTTTTGCTGATGTCTAAGCTTATGTAACCCCCTGGAAAAGGACCAGTGAATCAGGGGTGATAAGGTGGTCATCAAACTGTATAAATAAATCACTTCTTTCAAAAGAACAATTTAATCCAACCTGTAATTTGTTTATAGACTAATGTTAAAGTCTGTTTTAGCACAGTCGTACAAAAAGTAACTGACACACTTACAAAAAATGGGGAAGTGCCTATGGATAGTGTCATTAAGTTGCCACAGTGGTTTAATATAAGAACAGTAACTTCAGCAAGAAGAATTAGACCTTTGGAGGGGCACTTCAGAAACAAACAACACACATTATATGAAATAGCACAGCTGGTGGAGATGCAGAAGTTTATTCAGAGACATACATAGCATGGGCACTCTAACAGACAAATGCTGCAGTGTGTACCATATGCAAATGGCCATGTAATGCCACACAAACGTCTGTCAATATGCCAATAAGGGCCATCAAATATGAAAATTATTACATTAAACATGGTGTAGTGATTCAGAAGCATATACAATTAGCCCAATGAACCACAGAGATCATTGATTCTGGACGCCAGGATTTTCTATTGTACAGGCACTTCAGTTGCTTTATGACGTTAAAATTAACATCAGCTTAAGCAGAGCAGCATGTGTTAGTGGTCATATTCAGAGTCCGCATCGACAGTGCTTCATATTATCACCCTCTAATTTGCAGGTGGGTCTGCCAGCATTCAACCTACCATCACATCCATGACCAGCGCACTGTCAACTGCTATTGTGTGGAGAGAGAAACCATACAGGAGTGGATAGGCATGTGTTGCCCTCACATGAAATCAAGGGGAATGCATGGAATCCCTACCCCAATGGGAATGTAAGCTTATGTAGCATTCACAATCCTTTCTGCAGGGGCATTTCAGGGTCATGCACTGCAAAGAGTCGAGCAGTGTTAGGAGTTTTATAGGCATCAGCCTTGCACATTCTACACTTATTCCTTGACATAATGTTGCAGCATGTGGAAGAGGATCTTTGGTTTCCGCAGACAGAAGAGAAGAGAACTATCACTGTGCAGGCATTCTTTGACATAACCTCTTTCCCTGAGATACTGGAGTACCACTGACTGCAGCCATATTATTATCACCAAAGTCCCACCTGCTTCACATGTCATTTAGTATGTCAGTCACAAGGTCATCCACTCCATTAACAGTCAGGTGTTAGGCAGCACATAAAGCATTACATACGGTATGGCTGTGCTCCATCCAGATGATTTCCATTATTCTCACATCTGTGGCGCATACAACCTATACCAGCATTTTATGGGGTGACTTTCCACGTGGTCATCTAGCCGGTAAATGCACACATTGCCATCTTCAAGGCCCTTGATATACTAATCCCATAAACGTAGGCAGCACGCCACTTGTGTTTTGCAGATGATACAGGATAAGCCTTGGAACCATGGTTGATGGCGCCCATCTGCAAACCCCAGACCAGTGTGGCGACAGCATATATCACTGAAGTATCACAGAGACAGAACATCATCAAATATGTGTTCAGACTTCTGAAGGCCCACTTCCACCGCTTGTATATATCTGGTGCATCATTGCAGTATGTTTTGGAGACCTGCAGCAAGATATCTGTGGTATTCATCATGCTGCACAATATAGTGCTTCAACACCATTTACAACATGTAGACATTATAAGACTTACAGACATACTTGTGGGAGAAATGGAGGAGAAGTGAGATGAGGACTTGCCAAAGAAATCAGCTGTAGTGGTACCCCTTGCAAAGCAGTGGCAGGGACAATAGGTTGTAGCCATGCTAATGGCTAGGAGGCTGGGGGGTCAAGGACTACAGCTTTTAGTGACACAGTGACACTTCCATGAACTGAACAGTGTTTACCATGTAGTTTTCATGATTTGAAATTGAGGCACCATATCCAGAGGAGGGTGTTACAGGAAGTTTGATGACACTGAACTGCAGGTCCCTGAGTGCCTTGTCTAGTGGGGTGTCCACTGCAGTATCAGATATAGGGGCATCATGTCCATTGGAGGGTGTACCATGACAGAAGTGTTTATGGAAATCAACTGTCCTTCGATTGTATACATGACCCTCTGAATGGTCAGGGTAGCTGCTGCACTCTGTAGGATTATAGAGAAGGTAGATTACGTGTATGCCTCTTCTAGTGGGGTATCCCCTGCTGGTGACATAAGTGTAATGGCCATAGCAATAGGAGTTTTCATGTCAACTGGAGGGGGCAAACATTGGCAATGTGGACAGTGATGTTGTCTGCAGAATGCGTCATCTATGTAAACCTGGCATGTGTCAATGTCCAGTGCATCCATCTCCTAGTACAGCTATGGTGCTGGCCATTTGCTAGCATACTCATGACTTAGCAGTGTTTGCTATGTGGGCCACCACTGCCCTCAACAGGCATGTTTTCTCCAAGTCTCTACATGAAATGTCAAAATGCATGAGTGGCGAGATATCCTGCAGTTTGTGAAGAGATTGCACTTCCCCATTCAGGACATACAGCACACTCAGTATATCTGGCATGATGTCAGTTATGGCCAGCTATGCCCAGATCATCTAGATTGCATATCTGCTGATTGATGGCAAGGGTGTCAGCCAAGTCAGGAAATGTTCTGGGTGAATGGCATCCAGTGCCATCTTCAAGTACCTCACCTATGCTACGTGCATAAACCTAGAGACATGTGACCTTCTGATGACAACAATGGATAGGATGTTCATGGCTAAACTCAAGGAATGCCAAAGGTTCATCTTTTACTCCATCATTAAAGCTGTTAGTGATGTGCTTGTGCACTCTTATTATTACTGACTGTGCCACTGTGTCATCAGAATGTGCTGTGGGAATGTTTCCAGCAGCAACAGCAGTCTTAAGTGAACTGTTGACATCAGGCATATTCTGAACTGACCTTCTGTGCTGGAATCTCTACCAGTGAAAGCTCTCAATGCATGCAGATACCATATTTGTGTTAGACTGTGCCATAGGTTTATGTCTGGTAGTTGGCATGGAGTTTAAGGCTGTGAGATGTAGTTCCTGTAGGTTAGACTGTGCCATAGGTTTATGTCTGGTAGTTGGCATGGAGTTGAAGGCTGTGAGATGTAGTTCCTGTAGGTTAGACTGTGCCATAGGTTTATGTCTGGTAGTTGACATGGAGTTGAAGGCTGTGAGATGTAGCTCCTGTAGGTTAGACTGTGCCATAGGTCTATGTCTGGTAGTTGACATGGAGTTGAAGGCTGTGAGATGTAGTTCCTGTAGGTTAGACTGTGCCATAGGTCTATGTCTGGTAGTTGGCATGGAGTTTAAGGCTGTGAGATGTACTTCCTGTAGGTTAGACTGTGCCATAGGTCTATGTCTGGTAGTTAGCATGGAGTTGAAGGCTGTGAGATGTAGCTCCTGTAGGTTAGACTGTGCTATAGGTCTATGTCTGGTAGTTGGCATGGTGTTGAAGGCTGTGAGATGTAGCTCCTGTAGGTTAGACTGTGCCATAGGTCTATGTCTGGTAGTTGGCATGGAGTTTAAGGCTGTGAGATGTAGCTCCTGTAGGTTAGACTGTGCCATAGGTCTATGTCTGGTAGTTGGCATGGAGTATAAGGCTGTGAGATGTAGTTCCTGTAGGTTAGACTGTGCCATAGGTCTATGTCTGGTAGTTGGCATGGACTTTAAGGCTGTGACATGTAGTTCCTGTAGGTTAGACTGTGCCATAGGTTTATGTCTGGTAGTTGGCATGGAGTTGAAGGCTGGGAGATGTAGTTCCTGTAGGTTAGACTGTGCCATAGGTCTATGTCTGGTAGTTGGCATGGAGTTTAAGGCTGGGAGATGTAGTTCCTGTAGGTTAGACTGTGCCATAGGTCTATGTCTGGTAGTTGGCATGGAGTTTAAGGCTGTGAGATGTAGTTCCTGTAGGTTAGACTGTGCCATAGATCTATGTCTGGTAGTTGGCATGGAGTTTAAGGCTGGGAGATGTAGTTCCTGTATGTTAGACTGTGCCATAGGTCTATGTCTGGTAGTTGGCATGGAGTTTAAGGCTGTGAGATGTAGTTCCTGTAGGTTAGACTGTGCCATAGGTCTATGTCTGGTAGTTGGCATGGAGTTGAAGGCTGTGAGATGTAGCTCCTGTAGGTTAGACTGTGCCATAGGTCTATGTCTGGTAGTTGGCATGGAGTTGAAGGCTGTGAGATGTAGCTCCTGTAGGTTAGACTGTGCCATAGGTCTATGTCTGGTAGTTGGCATGGAGTTTAAGGCTGTGAGATGTAGCTCCTGTAGGTTAGACTGTGCCATAGGTCTATGTCTGGTAGTTGGCATGGAGTTTAAGGCTGTGAGATGTAGTTCCTGTAGGTTAGACTGTGCCATAGGTCTATGTCTGGTAGTTGGCATGGACTTTAAGGCTGTGACATGCAGTTCCTGTAGGTTAGACTGTGCCATAGGTTTATGTCTGGTAGTTGGCATGGAGTTGAAGGCTGGGAGATGTAGTTCCTGTAGGTTAGACTGTGCCATAGGTCTATGTCTGGTAGTTGGCATGGAGTTTAAGGCTGTGAGATGTAGTTCCTGTAGGTTAGACTGTGCCATAGGTCTATGTCTGGTAGTTGGCATGGAGTTTAAGGCTGTGAGATGTAGTTCCTGTAGGTTAGACTGTGCCATAGGTCTATGTCTGGTAGTTGGCATGGAGTTTAAGGCTGGGAGATGTAGTTCCTGTAGGTTAGACTGTGCCATAGGTCTATGTCTGGTAGTTGGCATGGAGTTTAAGGCTGTGAGATATAGTTCCTGTAGGTTAGACTGTGCCATAGGTCTATGTCTGGTAGTTGGCATGGAGTTTAAGGCTGGGAGATGTAGTTCCTGTAGGTTAGACTGTGCCATAGGTCTATGTCTGGTAGTTGGCATGGAGTTGAAGGCTGGGAGATGTAGTTCCTGTAGGTTAGACTGTGCCATAGGTCTATGTCTGGTAGTTGGCATGGAGTTTAAGGCTGTGAGATGTAGTTCCTGTAGGTTAGACTGTGCCATAGGTCTATGTCTGGTAGTTGGCATGGAGTTTAAGGCTGTGAGATGTAGTTCCTGTAGGTTAGACTGTGCCATAGGTCTATGTCTGGTAGTTGGCATGGAGTTGAAGGCTGGGAGATGTAGTTCCTGTAGGACAGCACTTGATTCCCTCACCCCTTGTTTGTCTACTGCATGACCTTGAGCAAGTCCCTTATCCAGACATGGTTCCTGGGTCATCCATAAAAAGTGACTGTATGTCGCGTGGACCTACCTGGTTAACAGACAGGATGCAGCCAGCATTTGGCACACAGAATACTACATGCCAATTTTCTGCATATTCTACGAGCACATATGTACCTTTTGGGGTAGGTTGGCACTCTACAGCCCCAATGTCCCTGTAAGACAGGTACGCATACACATTTTTATGAATAAGCTATTTACAGTGTAATGGAACATACTAATACTAATCAGGTACATCACCTGTGGACACTCAGATAGTTCTATCAAGCCCAGCTCCCACTTCCATGCCACTATCAGGTATGAGGCTTCTCTCATCTTCTCCAGAGAGCAAGGTAGCATGAGTTATTTCACTTCCATGAGATACGTTTGCTGTCGGGCTGTCTCTGGCAATTTCATGTGCCTTGATCTTGGTATGCACTACCCTATCAGTAATCCTATGACTTACCTGTACAATTATCCAGTCATGTCCACTGACAGTATCACTATCCTCATCAGTAATTGGCATATCTGGTCATAGAAGTTACTTGTCTAGTTTACTATCCTCAAGGATAGGAATGCCATGTAAACAGAGAGCATGCTGTACTTTCTGTACCCTGATGAGACATGCACACCTGTAATGTATTAATGTACACACACACACATGGCTGTCCCTGCCATTGAACAACTGTCTCACTACTGTCCCCTGTCCCCACTTTATGGCCACAATCCTATGTGCAACTTTATTGTCACCATTCTGACATTGTGCCATAATGTGCTAGCAATGAGCATGTTACCAGTGTTTGCTGTCCATCATGACTGTGCTGACAGCACAGTGTGTGACTAATATAATGTGGATCCCATAGAAGTTATTATAGTTCATATGCTCATAGTATGCTGCTGCAAGTCTTACAGAGCAGGTCAGTCACCTCGCCTTATCATGTTCTCTGTATTCTGTCAGGTTGAGCCTCCCCACTGAAAGCATGTCAGTGCCGTGCCACACCTTGTGATTTCTTACCTCACACACTCCTCTACTGACTTATTGTCTTTGTTGTCTCTGTGATCCCTTATGTGGCCACGACAGTCATGAGTTCCACTACCAGTAGTCTTGAATGCTGTCAGTTTACCTGTATGGTAGTACACTCTACTGTATTTGGATTCCTAAGCTGCTCATTATAATACATTCTCCTACAATTTGGAGACTGCATTTATTTTTTGTCAAACAGAGCAGTAATTATGCTAATGAGGTGATTTAAAAAGGTCAGCTCTGAAACATGGCTATAATTGGATATGCTATTAGCTGCAGACAGCACTGTCATTAACTTGTCTGCTCATTCCTCAGCTGGGAGGTCATGCACTGCATGCACACGTATGGCCACTGTGATGGCGCTCCTTTGCATCTTGCTACCATGCTAACCAAAGATTTGCATCCTGGAGTTTCTAGCACATCATGATGCTAAGCACTGGACTGCCATTTTCCTCTTTCTTTTTTGATCTGCAGACTGGATATAGCATCTGCAGGCATTGAATTCTGCATGATGCTTGCCTGGTGCAGGCAGAAAACCAAGACCGTTCTTCATATGCTGCTCAAGGAACATAAAGTATGATGGCACCCTCTAAAAAACAGCTTGACACCAACATACCAGAGCACTGCTTGACACTACTGACACCATCGGCTCTGATGAACACATGGGTGATGATTGTCAGCAGGAATGGAAGCCATCTAGTTATCGTATGCATTATGTACTTTGTATGGCACTATACCTTCTAACTATTATCCAGTTATCCATAACTTTTGGTGCTGAAGGTATGCTGTACTAATCGGTTTGTTTTACAGTATGCTTTACAACATCTAAGTTGATTGAAACCAGCCAGATGGTCTCCCTAATCAGATAAAACATGCTGTGCAAATGGGATAAATAGAGTTTATTGTTGTCTGTACTGAACTATTTTAACAAAATATCATGCACTTTTATCAATCTATTCTGTGTATTTCTCTTTTTTTCTCATTATGGAGGGTCAGCTGTAATCCAGGCTTAGATGAGGCAGTAGCCAGCAAGCTCTACCCTTAACACTCTGTCTGCTGTTCAAATTTCAGCTGTTCACAGGTCTGTGACTTGGAAGGGGCTCACTGGCAGCCTCCATGACCATGTTTTTTGGGGGAGGCTTCTCCTCTGAGAGTGGTCTGAAGTGGTCTTCCTGAATCATGTGGCAGCAAATGTAGTGTTTGGTAAAGACCAAAGTAGACCAGCAGTTTGACGCCTACATTAGCACCCTGGAACATCTTCTTGTGTGGCTAAGTTGCATGGGCAGCTGGTCCTGTCTATCAGGCCACCAGAGGTGGCTACTGCCCATGATCTCAGCCATGGAGGTTACTGACACCTGGGTAGGTTACCCTCTGGGCAAGCTAAGCAAACCATATGTACCTCTTCTTATTACCCATCATTGCATTACCCTTCATTATGTGTCAAATGGGGGTAAAACCCTCCATTTGCAACTGTTGTAGGCGAGACAGCGTTTTCTAGATTGGGACCTGCTCCCTGCAACCACTTGCCTACTGATATTACAAACCCACAAACACTTAAAGTCTTCCAAGATGCACTTAAAGGGCAAGTTTTTACTGAACTAGTCTGGAACTGCTACCATGACAACTGTTAGATAACTTACCACCACATATTATAGACAACAGTATACTTTAAGAAACATTTTGCAACCTAATAATGTATTATTTGATATGTGTATATCAGAGCAAATGCTTATATAGTATACGTATGGAGTGCATTGTAGTTCACTGATATCTTAGCTTATATTTATGTACTTTTTTGTTGTTGCTCTTCTCCCTGTGTACTCTTGCTGGATCTTCTTACTTGCACCCTCTCTGTATTGAATCATATACTTATGACACAAAAATGTAACATTTACACATTATGTAAATGATAATGTTGCTTAGTATGATCCTAATGTATTATCTGGTCTGTGAGCTGTGGTTGGGGCTGAAAAAGGTCAACAGACCAGCCTCATTGCCTGATGAACAAATAATCATGAATACATTTCCTGTCCCTTATATATAGACCAATTCTCCGCATGACAAGTTGTCCACCTTTTGTCAGTCTGTATCTCCACTCTTGTGTCCACACCTTCTCTGCTAGTCTGTCTTGTATGTTTGTTTTTCTGCCGGTGATTCGTTATATGTACCCCCCCACACAATGGGTTTTTGCTACTTTCCCAGAATTCTTACACAATGGAGGCAAGGTCCTAGGAACACCAGTAACTAACTTTTTAACAAATGGTAGGAAGACAAGTCTACTGAAGCCTGCAGAAATACAGATCTGCAGTCCTTTTCACAAGCATGAGAGCAAGACAAAGGCTGTGAGTCATAGATGAGCTGAGTTGCTACGCATTATTACCACGTGCCAAGCATCACGTGGACAGCAATGCCTGGTAGTGGCTCATATAGGTATCAAGGCTTTTACAGCACAGATACACCGAGAAAAGTAGTGCTTCATAAATTAGAAAAGCAGTGTTACAAGGACAAATAGTTTTAGAAAGCATCCAGGTAAGACTTGTGCTAGCATGGTTTATGAGATCAAAGGGGTTGACATCACAGAGAAGGCAGGTGTGCCTCGATGTGCTTGAGGCTGTACAAACTAACAAGCATGATGAAGTGCAACATTACTGTCACGACAATAGGAGCAAACATACTAAGAGGGGCAGCAAAGCAAGGTGGTAACCCACTTCATTTTATATATATATATATATATATATATATATATATATATATATATATATACACATATATATATGGAGATATCAAAGTTAGAAAAGGGGGATTAGCAAACAGAGCAAAGAACACAATGGTAACATAAAGAATTAGAGGAAGAAGGGAAGAATGTATGTCATTTTTGTGGGAACGATTCCCATTTTATTTATTCAAGAAGAGCATGGCTAACTAGAGAAAGTAGTGAAGAGTAGTTAAGGGAGAGATTGTGGAAGAAGGAAATACTGCAGAGGTGTGCAAACAAATAAACACTGACAGACAGACAGGGGTAGTCCTGATACAAAAAGGAGGGTAAACTCTAAGTGGACAGAAACACTCAAAGAGTGGACACTTCAAGGTGGAGAGTACTGGACAGCAAACAAGGTATTTGGCTTGATACACAAAATAGGGGATAGGGCAGACGTGTGCAGAGAGGGACCATACTGCACACATATTATTCACTTTTATGTCTGATGTCATGTCTAGGCTATGCCTCTGGAGTCCTGCTGATCACGTTCTGCCAGTTGTGCAACATAAGTAGCCATGCTGGGAGGCTCCTCAATTGTGAGATGAACTTTCAGGTGTTGGTGCACGTCACTTGGCACAAGCCTATGCAGCTTTCCCAGGAGACCACAGGGGATTCCTCTTGGCCACAGTAAGTACAGAACTCACCACTTCCTTCCTGAGTAGTTACCACAGAGACTACCAGTGAGCCCTCCACATCACCTGCAGCAGTATGAGCTCCATTCCTTTGCTGAGATGCAGGCTTAGTGACAACTGTTGACCCAGTGCAATGAGCATTAATCTACACATGCTGAAGTGACTGTCACTGCTCCTTTGCTTTCATGACAACTGGACCTGTAGAAGGAAATAAACAAATCCAGAGCACATCAGTACACACATATATTACACATAATATAAAATATGTACAGTAAAATAGTGCACACTGCATACACATCTCACTGCTGGGAAAGGTCCTCTTCTCTCCTGTGACATCCATCTTGATTAGCTAACTAGACTTTAGCTGCTGAAAGAGAAAGTAGGAACAGCTTAGTACAGTGGTGAACCTTTGAAAAAAATGGGAAAAAGTTAAAAGTAAAACTTTTGCTGTATGTCCCTAACCTCTGATTTTCTCTGCTAAGAATTTGGTGTAATGCTAAAACAGGTCAATGTAATGATGTGTGCACTGCTCACCATAACATCATTGACAGTGGCACCACACACTGCCCTGGCAAGATTATGCCAGGCATCAGTCCAGTACAAAGGACCATTCTATTAACCCAGCATGCGTTCATAAAAGTATGTAAGGAAGAAGAACAGGAAAATCCTGCTACGTTGGTGAATACTAGACTAACTGCCCTGAAGGGCCATTTTAAGCCTAGGCAATAACCTAAGGTTAGAATTAACCCTGCACTTTGATGCTATTAGGTAAATACCTTAACAATTATGGGGAAACCCTACTCCTGCAACTGCTGTCACAACCTTGCTGTGGGGCATAAGCTAAGATTATCAATGCTGCCCTATTATTAGGCTGATTGCCATGAGTCTGTCACTAATTATGAACACAACTGGACACCACACAAGAGGTTAGCTGTCCCCAGTGTCTAAAGCAGCCATGGTCATTCTGTCAGGTGCACTCAGTGAGCAAAGTGGTAGCCACATACACGCAGATGTGTGGTCAGACATCATGTGACATGCACGACAGTGCAGCAATGACCAAGACGATAGAACTTCAGAGATGCTGTGCACATGGACATTGTACACCTGTGTCCACAGACTTGGGATGGACAGGGATGAGCTGGTTAATGCCATCTAATTTGATAGCATGGGTGTATTTAAAGTATTGATTCAAAGAAAGCCTTGATGAATTCCATTATTAACATACTCACCATGCTAAGGAGCCTGATTTAGCATAATGTTAATTAAGAATACCATATTGCAAGAAACCGCACTAATATGAGCAAATATAGAATTAAGAGTTTGCTACATTAAATAGACAAGACATCTAGTACTGTACCCTTGCAATATACTGAACGCTCATGGTGGGTGACCACAACAGGGATGTAGATACTGAACGCTCATGGTGGGTGACCGCGACAGGGATGTAGATACTGAACGCTCACGGTGGGTGACCGCGACAGGGATATAGATACTGAATGCTCACGGTGGGTAACCGTGACAGGGATATAGATACTGAATGCTCACGGTGGGTGACCGCGACAGGGATGTAGATACTGAATGCTCACGGTGGGTGACAGCGACAGGGATACAGAGCATTGAAAGAATGTGGGTGCAAGAACAAATGATAAGCTCATGGTGGCACAAGTTCATAGGGGTATGCTAGACTAATGACCACTGGGGCCTTTATAAACCTAAAAAAGCATCTTAACTGGATGCTACACATTTATATGCCTTAGACGTAACTTTATGAGGGTTATTTTCATCAAAGGCACAGATTATGCCTACTCATCCTGGTGAACTTCTTTAAGAAGATCACCAAGGTAATGGGTGAAGACAAAGCTGTGCATATGAGACCACCAACATCAAATTGTTCTCAGAGATATAAGTGTTCCTGGTGTCCCACTCTGCAGCTGGGGACCAGAGTGGGACACCAGGAACACCTATATCTCTGCAGAGTGGGACACCAGGAACACCTATATCTCTGCAAAGTAGAACACCAGGAACACCTACATCTCTGCAGAGTGGGACACCAGGAACACCTATATCTCTGCAGAGTGGGACACCAGGAACACCTATATCTCTGCAGAGTGGGACACCAGGAACACCTATATCTCTGCAGAGTGGGACACCAGGAACACCTATATCTCTGCAGAGTGGGACACCAGGAACACCTATATCTCTGCAGAGTGGACACCAGGAACACCTATATCTCTGTAGGGTGGGACACCAGGAACACCTATATCTCTGTAGGGTGAGACACCAGGAACACCTATATCTCTGCAGAGTGGGACACCAGGAACACCTATATCTCTGCAAAGTAGGACACCAGGAACACCTATATCTTTGCAGAGTGGGACACCAGGAACACCTATATCTCTGTAGAGTGGGACACCAGGAACACCTATATCTCTGCAGAGTAGGACACCAGGAACACCTATATCTCTGCAGAGTGGGACACCAGGAACAACTATATTTCTGCAGAGTTGGACACCAGGAACACCTATATCTCTGCAGAGTGGGACACCAGGAACACCTATATTTCTGCAGAGTGGGACACCAGGAACACCTATATCTCTGTAGAGTGGGACACCAGGAACAACTATATTTCTGCAGAGTTGGACACCAGGAACACCTATATCTCTGCAGAGTGGGACACCAGGAACACCTATATCTCTGTAGAGTGGGACATCAGGAACACCTATAACTCTGAGAACAATTTGATGCTGATGGTCCACTCTGCTCTGCAGCAGGGGAGCAGATCTTTGTACCTGTTAGTGTGTAGATGTGGACACTAGGCTGCTGATAACTGCAGGAGTGTCTATAGGGTATGCATCAACTTAATATTAGCTTTTGCATTGCCATATTGTATGGTATACTGCATGTAAGACAAAACTTACTCACCAAGATGTTCTTTAGTATCTGTCCTTCACGTATCTCTGGCCTATAGACACAAATTCCCTGCATAACAAAGTATGTAATATAGTATTGACAGATTGTCTCACCTACCAGATTTTCCTGCAATGGAGGGGTTAGACATTTATTTCAGTGTTGCCACTGGTATGTTGTTGATATGCATTCATAGAATTGTCTGGTGGAGGGTCTGGCACTGTAGGACATCACATGTATGATGTAAGCAGGCCATCCATGGCTGATGATAATGGCATCATGCACATGGTGCAATCTGATGACACAGTATCACTGTCAGCACAAATATTGGGGGGGGGGGTCACACATCAATCATACAGTAGGAACTCAGTGCAGGGAAGGGTCAAGTTTCCAATCTCACCAGTGCTTGGCAGACATCCTGTAACTGTGAACTGCACCCAGGCTACACATAAAGGCCCAGCCCAGATGGCATCCATGAGCCACACTACTTCTGAAATGCACCTGCATCCTACAGGTGAGAAGTGTGCTGGTTTGTGATTCCACCATGACTCCATGTCTGCCCCTGGCCTAAATGCAGGACTTGACATGAATTAGTGGATATACAAGTTAGTTATACAAGAACAGGCAGTTACTTTCTACAGCGTTGTAGAGATGGTGAATATGCTATGTGCTCTATGGAATTACTTTCAACACCTGTGTGACTGTTGTAATGAATAAATAAATTAATAACCTTTTATTAAATGGATAAGGCCACTGGATACACTGTCAGTTTTCAGGGATGACCCAGGAGCAATGTCTGCTTAAGGTACTTGTTCAGGGTCAAACATTAGATAATTGGTGGCTGTGGGAATCAGACCCAGGACTGTGCAGTGGTCAGGCCTAGCAGCAGGTTCTCTCATATATTTGCACCAAGTTGCCTCAGATGCACCCAACAGCCAGACATCAAGTGCATGTGCAGTGACATGGAGTACAGGAACAGGGAGCAGACAGTCCTTCTCAGATTAATGGTAGTGAACAATGCATCCACTGATGTGTCCATGAGCCAGATGATAAACATTTTCTAGTCTGCCTCTGCAGACCATGCTGTCCATAGCTATGGAAAGTTCCTGGTGCAAGGTGGCCTGTCACAGATCAGGCATACTCCAGTGACACAGACTGTTTCTGACACAACATCACTGTCAGCTCTGACACAAAGGCCACCACCTGTGGCCATAGTCAGTCTCATATCTCTTTCTCTATGGAAAAAGTAACACATTATCCCTCGGCACAAAGGAGAAAATTCAACAGATGGGAATAACTTTAGACCTATAGCAATCTTATCTCCCCTTGTCAAAATACTTGGAAAATGTATTCAAAACCAATTCCTAGACTATCTCCTGCAGGAAAAACTCCTATCCCCTACACAACATGGCTTCCATCCTTCCATTAGTACTAGCAATGACCTTCTAACTTATACAGATACTGTCAATAAAGCTAGAGATAATAGCAAACTAGTCTCTTCTTTATTTCTAGACTTGCCTAAAGCCTTTGACACAGTTTATCACAGCAAACTTCTTCTTCAAATGTCCTCACTAGATCTCTCTCAATCCACCCTTCTGTGGTTCAGAAGCTACCTGTCTAGTCAATAAAATGGCACTCCACCCTCTCTCCTTACCTCCTAGTCACAACCGGTGTACCACAAGGCTCTGTCCTTGCTCCCATCCTCTTTAACATTTTCACCAACCATCTCTAGACTTTCACCCAACAGGTCACTCTAATAAAATACACAGATGATTCCACTTTCATTTGCACATCTGACAATGTGGTACATCTCCAAAAAATTTACTCAAGAAGCTTTAGCAGTCACTGAAACATGATTTCCTAATTCTCAACTCATGCTAAACCCAAAAAAGACCAACATACTGCTTTTTTCCCTAAATCCCTTTCTTATGAAAAAAAAACTAAATTTAAAGTCCTCTCTCTTGATGATACATCTACTGAAGTCACTTCTCATACTAAGCTACTAGGGGTGATAGTGGATGATAATCTTACATTTGACTTGCAGACACAGAATTGCATAAGAAAAACTCATCAAAATCTAGGGATGCCTTACAGAGCCAAACACTTTCTCACTGATGAAATTAAAACTGCACTTGCCACTACTTATCTCCTCTGCACTCTTCTTTATGACACTCCCATCCTTACTAACCTCCAGGCTTCACAAAAACTGAAACATGAACAATGCTATAATAATGTTTCCAAATTTGCAGCACATACCCCTTTCAGAATCCACCACTGTATAGCACTGAAAAAGCTTAAATTAGTTAGAACTGCTACATCAGCTAACATATAGACAATTTTTTAAACCTATAAAATTATCCAGCGCTCATCTTCCTGTCCAGCACTAAACAATATTCAACATTACTATATTTCCAGTCAGTCATTGTGATACAGTGACCAAAAACTCCTGTCAGTCTATAAACCTAGCAAATCTGCTGCACATTGTCAAGGTTGATAAGGCTTGGAACTCCTTACCTGTATCTAGGCCTGAGTACATGTGTGCGTGCCTTCTGTAGAAGGTTGGGTGTCAGGTTGGCAACTTGACAACGTAAAACTCTACTGCCAGTCATGAGCAGACAGGTGATCCGCTGTGGCGACCCCTAACCAGGAAAAGCCGAAAGAAGAAGAAGATTAAATGATTGTTGTATACCTAGTATCGATTCTTAACCAGTGTTTTTATAATGTATCTACTTTGTTATAATTTAAACTGCATATGTTTTTGTTTTATTTTTGAAGATTGTAAACTTATATTATTAAAATGCTTTTGTAATAATTTTGAGCTTTTCTTCCCAGGCCTCTGGTGAAATGTGTTTCTACCCAGTTGGACAAGTAATCAAATGTCAATATCTATCTATCTATATATATATATATATATATATATATATATATATATATATATATATATATATATATATATAAACCACTGATGCCCTGGGACACCTCTCCATGCTGTGTGGTCTTGCCTCATAGCATTCTTTGCTTGCAAACAAACTGCCATACCTAGTCATATCCATCATCCAGGTCACAGGTGACATATGACTGTTGTCTGACAACACGGCATACATACGCACTCCCTTAGATCTGTGGTATCACTGCCACATGTAGCATCAAGCTCTGAGACTACAGGCCAACATAGTATATATGGTCAGTTTTTACAACACTGCAGCTCCATCTCAACAATGAAGGATATGATCCCTAACTGTACTCAATATCCAACCAGAATGCAGGGCTACAACATCCACATGACCCTGGCCCCTAGGCTAGTATTATTTTCACAGGTCACAGTGTCACCAGTGTATGAAAATTACAATGGCCGCATCATAGCTACCCCTTAACCTATGTCCGTGAGGTACTGACTTATATACAGTATGGCCAATCCATGCACTGTCTTGTACAGCCTGGCTCTGATAAAGTGTGCATCATTTTATTCTATTTTGCTAATGGACCATATTAACAGAACAGATGCTGGTTATCTGCCAGTGGCACCATGTGCTGCACCAGATTGTGACACAGATGGGGCAAGTGTTGTTGCTTATTTCTCACCTGAACTGCTGCCCTGTTTTTTCCTCATTGCTTCAACAGGTTTGTATGATCCTGCTGAGATTTTTCTTTTCCACTGAAGCTGTTTCAGTATAACCGTGTCATGCAACAAACTACAAACGTCTAACTACAGAACTTGGATCAAACATGTAGTCCCCCACTTGATGCATCCAGAAAGTGCAGATATCCCTTTAGCTGACAGAAAATGCCTTCCATCACTTCCCACGTTCCTACATGCACATTATTATACATAATTACTGCTGTGGTCTGAGGTCGCAGATAGGGGCCATTAGTCACTGTTCCACTGTAACCCTGCGTTCCCTGCAACATACATAGGTGACACCATTGGCCTGTTACTTGATTGCAGGAAACTATATATACTGGCCTATGTACTTGTCTACATGTGCATCTGTCCATTATATGACTCTGTGAGAAGTCACCCCTCTTAAAATGTCCATATGATTTGGGCATGTGCCAGACATTAGAATTGTAGGAACTGCCTGTATGATTCAGAGATATTACAAATGATACCTTGGGCATAGCATACCACCTGGCATTTAATGGAATGGAAGGCCTTCCTGTTGATGTATCTGACAGCCTTTGGAACAATTGGGGCCTTCATGGCAATGTGCACGCGAACAGTGGTCCCTCAAATCTCAGAGAAATGGACAGTACTGTAAAATAGCATAACAATTATTCTCTCCTCTGGAGTCTTTGGGAACCATTTATGATCCTCTGTATGTTGCAGCATAATGCTAAAAAACTGTTGTTAATATACACAGTGCTGACTCCAGTGAAATTCCTAGTCTGCCTCTGTATGTCACTGAAAAGTTCCTGTACCTATAATGGCTAAAGCTGTATATATCTTAGTGACCACCTTGATTCTGCATGTAGGCAACACAGTTCAATAAGCTTCTGTATGGCATCGCTAGCCACATGAAAGAGGTCCATGATCTGCTGATCAGCCAAATGGTGTTAGGTTAGACACTGATGGTACTGTCTGTCTCTGCACAGAGGACTTCAGCATGCCAAACCATGGGCACTGGCTCCAAAACAGCCACTAATACAAGCTAATCTACTGAAACTACTACTACCACAAACATTTTAGCAATTTGTCCATGGCAATTCCTGGCATTCGGAGTCAGTGAACAATGTAGCATGTGTCTGCTTTATATATTTCTGAGTCCCTCCACCATATTTGGTAACCATTGACCCTCATTTGTATTAGAAGACTTGTTTCCATTATGTGTTGATTTGCATACACTGTGCAAGGATATATTTTTACACTAAAGAGGCCACACTATTTGTGGCTCTGAATTGTCTCCTCACTGCACATCAGCGTGTTCCAACTGTTTTGCACAGCACAATATTCTGTTAATACCAGACACAGACTAAAAGTATTACACTGTAATTATAACTGAAGGAAAATCAGGCAGTCACTACAGAGTATAATTCTTTTGTAATAAGTGTTATTAAGTGGGTCACAGGAATCAAGGCAACATGGATTCACAGCTCTTAGATCACATAAAACAAAATCTAATGTTTAGATACGTAAACAATGGCATCAGGTTAAGAATAGCTTTCTCCTGTAGGACTGATAGTGCTGTGGATGTCTTAAAATATAGTTGTAATATTTGCATGCAATGAAAACAAAACGCAACACTACATTTAAAATTTTAGAACATTTGAAGGATACACAGATAAGAAGCAAGTGCTGTAGTTTTATGTTTAAATGAAAAATATTTAAGGATCTCAGAACGTTTCTCTCTTCCTATTCGGAAAAAGTGGAACAGCTCAGTAAAAGATGAAAATATTAAACCTCTACCTGAAGGAAAAAAACACTTTTTATATAGTAAAATCTAACATATTGTATACAATAGAAATATGTGGAGAACTTAACTGGAAGTAGTTTTTTTTTTTTGACAGAATTGCTGAAATGTGATTGGTTAATGTCATACTTATACTCATATCTCTCAACCTCTTAGTGCAAGAAATCTATACAAAGCTTAAAATAATGGGGGACAAAAGTCCAAAAATAGGGGCAGATTTTAAATATTGCTATTATAAATTTAGAAAGTCCCTGCAATAACAGGATTTGTGTTAGCAAGCATTCTTCTGATAGATACGTAGTCCGAAGCTCAAATGTGTTTCATTATTTAGTGACTTTAATTCTCAGTGGTTTTCCAGCAAATCATAAACTTTGAGGAAATGATTAGAAATCTGAGGCAAAAATCTGGACAGTTGAGAGTTATGCTCATACTATGTACTGAACGCATGCACCACTGCTTTAAGGAGCTCTTTGTAAACTCCCAAGAAAACAAAATGCCAAGGCACCAGAGTTATGATACAATAAAACTGACTGTTTGGTGGGCTGTTCTGATGTATGATTTTTGTTAGGGTTATCAGTGCAGCAGAAAAGGAAGTGCCTATACATACACTGTATTTACATTTTTGTAAAGCATTTGACAGAGTATTACACAGGTCTGTGAACAAACTACATAGAATTGGAGTGTGTCATAATATGACATATTAGGTAAAATGCTTGCTAGACAAACGTAAAAACACAGTTAACTCAGACAAAATGTACCATTGCAAGTACCACAGGGATCAGTAGTTGAGATACTCACTGATAATGTTTTAAACAAGTGATATTAAATTTTTTTTTTTAGTAGGTACAGAAAGGATGAGATTAATATGGCAAGATCAAAAGATCAAATCTCCTCAGTTCTTACTCTTTTTTTATCCTAATCTTATCCTGTAGCTGTATTACTCATCCACTCTCCACTACATCTATTATTCCATTCTTTAATTCTTCTCCCCTCTAATTCCACATCCTCTGTTCTCACCACTCCCTCACCGAATTACTTCCCTCTAATACCCACCCTTCGTTTCAACAACTTTATTTCTCCAAACTCTACTAATTTCCATTCTGCCTCTATCATATGTACCCACACCATCTATATTCTGTTCCCATTCCAACTCTCCTTTTCTATATTTAATGGCAACCCCCCTTCACTGTTTACCTTCTGTCTCATTTGCCCACCTTCAGTCTCTGATTAGCTGTTCCCTATTCTGCTTTTCTTTCGGCTTTTCCCAGTTAGGGGTCACCACAGTGGAACTCCGGTCTGCTAATGATTGGCAGTCGATATTTTTATGGTGCCGAGGTGCCAGCCCAACGCCCAACCTTCAACGAAGGCACGCCCATTCGCGCATGTCTTTTGAATGCCACTCAACCACGAGGAGGACATGCAGACTCCACACAGAAAGTGCTCCAGCCGAGAATCGAATGGGAGAACCTCTTGCTGTGAGGCGACAATGCTACCGCTGCACCACCGCGGTTACCTAGCTGTTCCCTAATCAAAAAGTGGAAATTATCTCTATAACCAACTGCTTCTTCTCCCTTCACTCAGCTCCTTCCATAGCTTTTCAACATTCCTTGTATTTATTCTGCGTAGTGTTTACTCTTTAAAATTGGTACCACAGTCTGATGTTGATATATTCTTGATGCTATACTGATGCTCTTTCATTTCACCAATGTAATGAAAACTATTCTTGTGTGTGTTAAGCAAAAATTGGGACTCCTGTACCAAGCAGAAGAATTTATGTCTCACCATGCACCCCAGGCTACAGCCAAAAGATACTCATCAGTCTATTGCATGCCTCAGCTCCTCGCACAAACCTCCACTTTATTCAATTTTCATAGCTAAAGCATAACAGGGTCTCAAAGTCATGCATCAAAATGCTCTCCAAAGACTCATCAGTGGATCTCCCTGAGACAGCTATACATTGGCGACAACAAAACACTATCTCACAAAGATATAGTTAAGAACTGCTCACTCCATTCTGCACTAATTAAAGGAATTGGTTTGCCATATTTTTTCTAAAGAAAGGCCTGTTCCAGCTCATAGTCTAAGCTCAATCAGTTCTTTCCTCACATATCCCTACTCATTCCATAACTTGACATGGAGACTGTTTTTCTTGCTGTGGTGTTCAAATTAGGGAAAAGCCTGCTTTCTCTTGCTCTCTTTCTGAAACATTTTCTACACAAATCTTCATTTAAAACAAGAATTAGAAGTATACTTTTTTGAAACTGGAATTGCACCTACATCTTAATGGATCTCCAACTCCAGACATTTTTTCCAGTTTAAACCATTACCTTCTCTTGCCTATTACATATCATATAGGCTCTCTCCATCTCCAACATTCCAGTATCTGATACTTCCAGTGTCTGTTAATTAACTTATTCTACAACTCATTTTCTCATTTTGACATCTTTGAAGATTTTTTTCTCTAATAACTGATGCCCCTTAGCTTTAAAAATCTGTGCCTGAATGTCTGCTTACTAAACACATGTTCCATAGTAGACTGGTTGATACATTAACACCAATATATTTGTTGTCGTAGCTGTGCACGCTGTTGTGTATGACTCAGAAATCTTTGTACACATAACTTTTATGTATTTAGGATAAAAGTACTGTGCATATGTTTACTGTCTTATATTGTATGTGACTCAGACAAATGTGCATGCTTGCAGACATGCAGTTAAGAATAATTCCTATAAAGTCCTTACTGCTTATTAGCAAAATCTCACATGGTATTGTTTAGCTTATGCCTATTTGTAACTTCTCAGTCATCAAATACAAATAAAAACAACTAAATACTTTGTTTGCAAAACTGGCTTTGTATATTTTGTGCTGTGTTTATGAAACATATTTCATTGGGTATCTGATGTAAATAGATCTGGCAGAGTCTGCTGTCCCATTCAACAACAACAACAACAAAAAAAATAAAATAACACAATTTAAGATGCAATCTTGTTAAGAGATACAGTCTCTTTTTTTCACTGAAAGGGTGGTGGATGTTTGAAACGCCATTTCTCAAGTAGTTCTACAGTCAAAAATAGTAACAGTATTTCGGACTGCATAAAGCAGATAAAAGCAGTTATTGGAAAACATATGGAAAATGGTGTTGTTGTTGCCTAACAGCAAGAGGTTTCTCTGTTTTGATTCTCAGATGGTGTGCCTTCTGTCTGAAGTCTGCATGTCCTTCCTTTGTTTATGTGAGTTTTTCTGGGTTCTCCAGTTTCCTCCCACATTCCAGAGACATGCAGTGGTGGTTTGGAAACTCTAAATTGGGCATGGGTGTGAGTGTGCACGTGAATGTCCAGTATGGAATTACAATCATGGCAGGGCTAGCCACCCAGTGGTCTGAACAATGGCTGTAAATGATTGCCACTTCTGAAGTGATACTCCAGCCTCATGTATAAAAATGAGAAAAAGGGATTGTGGATGGATGGATGAAGCATGGAAAGTAATTGTTAGTTAAAAATAGATTTATTTATGTAGCAGGTAGGGAAGGATACACTATCATTGTAATCCATCCACAACCCCTTCTTCCCATTTTTGCAGATGGGGTAAGGGTGCCACTTCAATGGTGACAATCATCTAGAGTCAAGGTTTACACCAACATGCTAGCCCAGCTTCAGTTGTTCTTCTACACCACATACTCGCACAGACACTCACACCTATGGCAAAGTAGGTGTGTCCGATCCACTTACTGCATGTCTTTGGAATGTGGAAGGAAATGAGTATATCTGGGGGGACCTACATGAACATAGGGGAGGCATGCGGACTCTGCACAGAAGGCACCACAGCCGAATCAAACCAGGGAGCCTCATGTTGTGAGGCAACAATGCTATCCGCTGTGCCACTGTGCTGAGTGTTTCAAACCCAACAGCTGAAACCATCTCCAAAGTAATTGTTTGACATGCGTTTTGTGTGGTCAGCTTTGCTCTTCATAACCCCAAGTAGGAGTTTTGCACCTGTAACCTCTAATTATTCCTCCTCTTGAATCAAAGATTTACGCTAAGAATATCTACAGTACTTACACCTGGAATGATTTCCTGATTTTGGAGTTGCAACACTCACGCATCTATATGTTTCCCACTTCAGAAACAGACAGACTGTATGAGTCAGGTAGGCATTATCTGCTATCACTCTATATTTTATTTTTCTACAAAAATATGCAGGTCAAATTTCTGACCTTACTGAAGGGTGATAAGGAAATAAGGGTAGAACATGGCTAGGCTTGTAAGGGCCCTATGGCCATTAGCCTAGTAACTTGCTATGATCCTATGATAAATTACTCATTCAAACACCAGGCTCATGATGCACAAAGACTGTACACTATCTTCATAAGCACACAATTGTGAAAAGTTTGGAATGCTCACTACACTTAGTGAAATGTAGTATGTATAGTAGTGTGAGCTGTCAGAGAATGGTAAAGAGTAAATGGCAGATGAGTATGTGATAATACAGAGAAATGGCATGAAAAATGTCATGTGACTAGTGCTCTGACACTGTACAGGCGATGAATGGTAAGTAAGACTATTTCTGTCCAGGATTTAATGCAATTTGTATAGTTACAGATTTCCAGGCTTCTGGGTTGTGTTAGTGTAATGTCAATGCTTATATAGTTACATTCTGGGGATTTTGATTGTCAAGCTCTGAAGCTGACAAGTGTAAGGTGAAGACCCACAGAAAATAATGGTTGCACCTTGTTGTGATTAACTATATTATGCAAAAACACCAACACTTTTTGGCACTGCAGCCTACTGATGGCATATATTCCAAGTAATGTTCTACTCCACAGTACATGAAATTCTAATTTGTGTAACAACAGTTGCAGATTTTATAAAGTGAAAAATGACTTTTGCTGCATGTGACAACTCCATCCAGTGTATACTTATGATATTAATGCAGAGTCAGTATATAATTATTTTGAAACACTAAGATACTGCTGTATACACATTTCATACTGCACTGAAGATTGTTGTTCTTTCTTACAAATTCTGATTTCAGGTTCTGGTGTTCAAGTTCGTCTTACTAACGGTGATGGGCGATGTGATGGAAGAGTTGAGGTTTACATTAACTCAACCTGGGGAACAGTCTGTGATGTACAATGGGACATTTATGATGCTGATGTGGTTTGCAGGCAGATGAAGTGTGGGACAGCCATACTGGCAAGCAGTGCTTCAGACTTTGGGCAAGGAACCGGAAACATCTGGCTTAGTCAGCTAGGATGTAATGGAGCTGAATCAAATATATTCCAATGTAAGAGTGCAGCCTGGGGAAAGAACCAGTGCTCACATTCTCATGATGCTGGTGTAATCTGCACAGGTAAGATGCATTTTGTCAAAATCCTTGCAAAGTAAAAGAGGTAGGAAGATAACGCTGCTGTCAATATTTTTTTACATGTGCATTACGAGGGCTGCAGCTGATATGATATACTCTGTTTCTAACAGGTTTGCTGCATCCAGGAACTTGTTATCTTACCAGTTTGTCAAAATGTAAACCATTGCGGTATCTTTATCTTAATCAAAATATTTGATCAGTGTTTACAAAATAAATTAGTGCCATTAAAATGTAGCTGTAAAAGGGAATTGTATCATTTATGCTAAAATATGACTTTATGATAATTCCTTTTGAATATGATCAAGGAAATTATTTATATTTTTATTTTAACTGCTTATGAATAAGTGTTGCATGTTTCCTACCATTCCTCATCAAATAAAGAACCGGTATTATATTATTATTATGTAATTTCCATGAAAATTTATAGGACCAGCACACAAATGGACTGGGATTTTCCTCAATGACTTATTACCTAACCCTACACATGGGGTCACCACCTTCTGCTTGTCATTATAATAACTCACAGTACAGCAGATGGGATTTTGTCATAACTCATTCTTTTTAAGCTTCTACTTGTCTTATGCAGAGAAAGCCCTGTTTGTACACCTCATGATAATGGGGAATTTAGTTAGGAGCTGGCCATGAGATCATCTCCTGCTGCACTAAATATAACTGTTGTCAGACTAATCCATGATCTCCAGTACTGCTTACAGAATTAAGGCAAAAATGGCAATATCAAAACCATTGCTTGCTTTCCTGTAAAATCTGGACAGGTAAGGAAGACAGAAATTAGGTACTTCTGTTATGTGACAAAAGTCTGTACAATTAATTGCTTCTAATATAATGTAAGGGGTATCAATAGAGGATGCAGCCCTGGCACACTGACTAACATTGTTGTCTCACAGCATGAGTTTCTCTGGTTTGGTTTTCAGCTAGGGTGCCCTCTATGCCACACTTAAATGTCCTCTCTTTCTAGGTACTTGGGTTTCTACCTATATCACAAAGGCATGTGGACTGACATCCCTAAATTGTTCACAGATGTCCACGATATGGAGAAAGGTCCTGCAATCTACTTCCATTCCTATTTGCACGGTAATCTTTGTGCATATCAGGGGCTGTTCAAAGGGTTACATAGGAGTCAGACGCAACTCAACAACATTAAATGCACGGATGTCATCTACAGACAATAAAAACATCGCAGATCATATTCTCTTTAAGGGATGTAAACTGCACAGTATAACCATCTTAGATTCCTTGATTGCAAGTATATAAAGAACACAAGTTACAAATTTCAATGATTTTTAATATTTATAGAGCAAGAGTATTTCTTGAATTAAGTCGTAGAGCAAGGTCATTTCTTGAATTAAGTCACTATATGTAAGCAATTTTTACCATTCGGTAGAAATGTAAATTCTCTGCAAAGTTGATTATTAAAGCTTTACAGTCAAAGTGACAGCACTTCTTAAAGACAATGACCTGTTGACCAAGACCATTTGTACAGGCAAATTAAATATGAGTAGACCAGCTAGAAAACTGTCTTTAGTGTGGTGCAAATCTGCAAGCTCTAATTGCACATGACCAGAGCACCATAGCCAGATAAACAGAACTTACTCCAGGTATTTAAAAACTGTTCACTGGGCAGAAATAGTTCAGATAATTAATGTGATTAAGCAGCAGTTATTACATAATGTAATAATGAATGTTTAATACATGTGTGTAACGCTCTGCAGTTGGAACAACGTAAGTGACTCTACACAGCAGCATTGGCTATACTAAGTTATTTAGTCACATGTGGCAGTGCAAACAAGACAGCAAATAAAAAATACTACAAAAACAAAATTATATTCTGTTTTTCTTTTAATCCCATCCCAGCACCTAAGGACAAAAGATGGCTTAAGCTTTATAAAAATTAATATTTGCGCAAACATTATCCAGAATATATCCCATGAAAGCTAACTTGAGGACATGGGCTTCCACAACCACTCATTTCCTTTAGAGAAAAGATGTCGGAGTTGTTATTTTGAAATAAGAGTGTCATACATGGATAGTTTTAGAAATGACAGTAGAAATGCAAGAAAAAATTAGATCACTACATAAAATATGTTTGGTAAAAATACACCAAAACGGCCCTTCTCTGCAAAACAACAATTCCCAAATAAGAATAGTAGATCATATGCTTCAAAACATGATAAATTATAGTTGGGTCAAAAATTTGCTTCTGTGTTCTGTACTCCAGAATGGATCCATATTTCTAAGCATTGCAACATTTTAGCAACAAAAACAACATTTAGAAGACATTAAAACAAGTAACAGTTATGATGCATAAAATGTATACCCATTAGTTGCTATAGTATGAAGAAGAAATTTGCATACAGTATGGATCCTAAAAGCACAGTAAATGGATAAGTCAAACTCGTCACACAATACACCAACTAAAACTGTGGGTGAGATTATTTTAGACATTGTTTTTGGAAGGTGAACGATACTACCTTTACCCCCATGTGGGGAACTTTTCACCCAAACCCCTGTCCTTGTATGTGCTAATCACATAGTTGCATAGCCATAGGAAAAAGAGAAACCCCTAAAAAGAAAGAAAAAAAAAATGGCCTGTACAACTGTGTTTCTACAGAAAAGTCAAAAACAAATTAAATTCTATCAAAATGAGATCACAGGGATTGCCTTCCCTGAATTATTTAACAGTATATCTCTTGTGAAAGGAAGCACCTCTGATTACATCATAGTTTTGGCTGAGATTTCTAAGTAGTGTTATAAACAATTACATCAGAAGTGTAGCAATTTCTAATCCTTTCCTACAGATGAATCAGCCAGATATTCATATGTGCAAAAGACAGTTCTGCAGTAGCTGATTTATCTTGTCTGAGGGATTCCAGTAAATTCAATTAAGCTAGCTTGGGATGTTCCAAAAATGTTAATAGGAGATGACCAAAAAACAACAGTGAAAAAAATGAAAGCATTGAGAGAACTTAGTCTATCATTTGTTATAGGAAACAACAAAGGTAGGTTCAATTCTAGATTGTTTCAAGTACTGCAGCAGTGCCACAAAACATGACAATAACCCAGTTCCCTGACATAGAAGGATAGGAGCCTTGACAATAACCCAGAAAACCACTGTTCAACTAATGATTCAGATTCTAGCAAGGAAGGGTAGAAATGGGCAGTCAGCTTCCATGGTGCTATCATCCAATGCAATGTTGACACCTACTGGAGAAAGAGGTGTACTGCTTGTATCATATGTGCTGGGGTAAGGACTAAGGTTATAAATGCAATGAATGAATAACCACGGGGCTTAACATGTTTGTAAATGGAAGCATGTATGCATCCTCACCAGCAGGTGACTCTAGAAGTCACACCTGCAATTTAGAGTGGGAACACTGGCACATAAAGCAATAACCCTAATTCCTCAGTGGATTACAGCCCCACTCTTACAAGCCACATCTTGTCTCATAGGTTAATAGAGGTATTAAACGTCAATGAGTTTTTATGCTAAAGAGGAAGAAATAGGCCAACTGAGCAGCTGAGACAAAAGCTTGATAAGTACGAGTTGATGAGATAAAACAATTAAAAGGTGTGATCCTGATGAGCTTGATAGTATTTTTACATTTATATATAAATATAAATATATATATATATATATATATATATATATATATATAAATATAAATATATAAAATAGTAGTGCACAAACTATTACGTACTTACAAAGCTACATTTCTCAACAAATAAGTAAGGTGTGTCAAACTCAGACTTTAAAATGGGGCTTTAAAATGCTCAGAGCTCTTCAAAATATCCAAGAAGGAAAGTAATTGTTTTGCCAAAGGACTTGGGTCATATCTGAAATGCACCAGAGTGGTCAAATGCTGTAATAGCTTATGCACAATTCTTCTTTCTCCATTTTGGTTCCTTTCTAGGGAGTGGTTCTATGCGGCGTCAGCATGTCTTTTCTGGTTCCACAAAGGTTTTCACCAAGTATTCCAATTTCCACCCACATCCAAAAAAAAAAAAAAAAACATGCAGAAAGTTCAGTTGTCATTACTCCAACCTGCCTATTGCTGTGTGTGTGTGTGTGTGTGTGTGTGTGTGTGTGTGTGTGTGTGTGTGTGTGTGTGTGTGTGTAGACTGATTCACTACTTTTAATGCATTGCTTTACAAGATCTGTTTCTGTTGCAACTTACAGTATGATAAAGTTGGTTTCAAAAAATAAAATAATGAAACCTACTAAATTAGACTGCATGTATTTTAATAAGGTTTTCTTATTTGTTAATCTGTGGCTTGATGGATGTATGCCTGCATTTATTTATTGATTGTTTGACTGAGTCAGTGATTAATTGTCATTTTTACCAGGTTAGTGGATTGCTTCCAGCCACACTCAATCATGCTAAATAAAGCAGGAGTAAAACAGAATTAATATAGTGTATTAACTCATAATACATAGAAACAGGGAAATAAAGGAGGAAAATATGTCAAAGCATACAAATAAAATATTATTCCTGAAATTCACAAAGAATCTAATTTTCATAGTGTAGCTAGCAATATACAATATAGACCTACCAATGGTTGAGTCGTGTATCAGTGTATGAATAAAAATCAGTTTGCCCTGGGAATTATGTAAAAAAAAAAAAAAACTCAGTAAACTAATGTGATCATCTTTACTAACCATAAAGCCTAACAGGACATATATACCCTATACATTTTATTCTCTCCTTGTGGCCTAAAAGCAAGGGTCATAACTGCCCATTTCATTTTCCATGTTATGAAATAATCAGTATCTTCTTCTTTTGGCTTTTCCTGGTTAGGGGTCGCCACAGCGGATCACCTGTCTGCTCATGATTGGCAGTGAAGTTTTATGGTGTTGAGTTGCCAGCCCAGCGCCCAACCTTCCACTGAAGGCAGACACATGCACACATTCACACCTAGGGCCAATTTGGAGTGTCCAGTCCACCTACAGCATGTCTTTGGGATGTGGGAGGAAACCAGAGCAAACCCATGTGACCACAGGGAGGACATGCAGACTACGCACAGAAGGCACCGAAGCCGAGGCTCGAACTGGAGATACTTTTGCTGTGAGGTGACAATGCTAACCGCTGCACCACCTTGGCCGCCCCCTTATGAAATAATCAGTATAAATTAAATAAAAAAACCAGCAGCAGTATAAATAACACATCTGTGATGTGTAACGTTAAACTAGTACTCATATCTAGAATACAGCTTCCACCCACAAGTTACTTATTTTTGGAATAGGCCCACATAACATTTCTCACAAGGATGACCATTGCCCAAGAAGACAGCAGTTTCAGCACTTTCCCAAAAATTCAATTATGTTAGCCATAAAAATAGTCTAACAGTGCAATTTGTGAATGAGGCACTTATACTGATCATTTTCACATGGTCAGCATTGCGCCATATACATATCCATTGCATGTAATAAAATCCATTTAGCATGAGGGCATCCCATAGCAAAGCACCCTGAGTCACACTGACCTTCCCTAAATGACAGAATGGCAGACATGAGTGAGGGCAGCATTACTGGTGATGCCTCACTCTGGTGCTATATAACATAATAATGTAGTGCTAGGAGCACCGCAAATACACCCTGAAATCAGGAAAATTGCAACTTTGTTAATCCTCTTTCTGATGTAAGAGAGGTGCTTACAATGATCTGTGAAGCCCCTTCCAGCACTGTTAAGGTCTAGTTCCTTACTACAACATTAACAGTGCTCACCACAGAGCTGCAGTGAAAAACTAAACAACTTTAAAATCTGTAAAACACTTTAGACTGCCACACTTCTTTATGTGCGTGCGTGCGTGTGTGTGTGTGTGTGTGTGTGTGTTTGTGTGAAGGAACATATTTTTAGGCCTGGTTTAACCCTGTGCAGGATGTCCCTATTTTTGGAGGTATGTCCCTATTTTCAGGCTCTAGTTACCCCTTTACACAATTTTCTGGACCTTCTAATCATATGTGATTTTTGAAGCTGTCTAATACCTAGAAAACCACAATACATGACCAACATATGTGGCAACAATGATTTAAAGAAAGAGGACACACATCTCCCTATTTCTGATGCAAAAATAAATTAACTCAAATCGTAGACTGTTGTAATGCAGTTCATTAAAATCTATAAATTCTACACTATCTCTTTGATAATGTGCTTATATTTTTTCGTTTTTGTCACTCTCTGGTTATTAAACATGGTTCTGAGTATTATCTTGCGTTCTTACTAGAAATGGGAAGAGTTAAGTGCCTTTTGGTATTCATTTTTTATGCTAATTTGGTGCCCATGTTTTTAGTTGGGTGTTCCTACTTTCAACATCTACAGGCTGAGAGGTGTGTGTTTGTGATAGAAAGTGTGAGGCAGCGAAAAATGTATAACAATACTTAAAGCCTTTAAAGGATCACAAATTCAAATTCTTTCTGCCTGCTTTGTGTAAGGCAATGCAAACATTTAGGTCTCCCACACTTTTTTCTTTTTTCCCTGTAACTGGTAGCATATGAAACAGGTAAAGCTCTGCACACTTTGAAGAATTAAGATCACGTTCTCCAATAATTAATTTGCTATATGTTCTCAAAATTTGTGTCAGGATTCATCTCTTGAACTTCACTTCACTTCATTTTTGCCTTTGAAGCAAATTTCTTGACATCCATTTATCAAAAAATTTAAGTCTGGTTTGTGATCACTCAGTCGTAATCCTCTATGTGGTGCAGAACAAGAACCACTGCACTGTGCAACAGTAAAACTAGTTACAGGATGTAGAAGGCAATATGTTCCTTATGCTTCCAATGGTTTTAAATAGTCATAAAATATGTCATGTTGAGAATGGCACAGGGGCTTACACAATCCACTGTGTTTTTTATGAATTGGAGACTGTATATAAATCAAAATGTTAGGCAATGTACAAAAACTCTTACAGCATATGCCCATAATTTCGACAATGAGATAAATAATATCAGAACTCTATATTGCACATTAACTCTATGCAGCACGATTGAAAATGCTAAGACTGTTCTCTGTTGCATACCCCTTTCTTAGAGGCGATCTCTGTCTAACGTACAGAGCCATGTCCAACCCAGAATTGTTGAACATGCTCCATCTTAGCAAAACCAAATCTACTTGAGCTACATGCTCTACGGATATAAACCTCAACATAACAATGAATAGAACATGCTGGAGGGATAGATTCCCTTCGCAGAGACTTCCCTTACTATGGAACAGGGTCCCGATCTACATAAGACAGAGTCCCTCTCTATTACTCTTCAAGAGGAACCTTGATGAGTGGATGGGTAACAGAAAGTTCTCACCGGGGATCACACCAACAGCACTACTAGATAGGGGCCAAGGGTACTAGCTGCTAGTACAAGGGTCTAGAGAACTGTTAAAGGGGCGGTGAATACCGCACAACGTGGCTGGGCTAATATATGCCTTCGGGCAGATAGCCCAGTATCAAACTATGAACCTATTATGTACATATAGCATTTTATTTAGTTATTCTTAAGTCATTATGTAGTCTTATACCTTTCCAGCCATGTTCAAGGCAAGAAGTTTAACAAAAAAACATTACCTATCAACAATGTGTTAACTCACGTGGACCAAATTTCCTAGACAAGCCATTCCCCGGCTAAAAGACAAATACGTCATCTGATAACAGCAGAAGCATATTAGTGTGTCCTTACCTTTGCTGAATACTTCTTTCTGCATTGCAGTGTAACTGCAGAGTTAATATAATGTTTAATTAGTGACCTCCATACTTTTGTTGATACACATAAACGTAGACAAATTGAACATTCACTAAGCTCGGTTTTAACTCCTCATTTATTACTGGCATTATTTTAGGATGCATTATAGAAAAGACAGAAAATAATTTCTTTATTAGATTTAAAGAAACAAGTGACAGTAAAGTCAGATGCCAAAAAGGCTGTTAAGTGTCTGCTATGTCTTAAGGAATGAGGGACTGATGCTTACTGAGGCAATAGAAATTAATAGTTTAAATTATTGTTTGGGAGAGGCATTTAAAGGTATCTTCATCATCTCATGGATTAACAGATGTATATAAATCATCTTATTAGGGATGTCTGGTTGCAGACTGCTTAGCTGAAGCATTTACGTATAGTGTGCTCATAGATAAGTACTAGGCTAGCTGTCCTTGAAGGCCATTTCAAGTCTAGCCATTTTCCCTCAAAGGCAAGAATCAAAGCTTATACTCTGTATCTGGGAGGTAAACCCCTTGACCCTTATACCAGTCCCCAGCTACTTAAATGTAGAACAAGTAGCTGAAAAGAGAGATACCTATAGATCATTTCTTTTTACAGCTACCTTGTACCCACCCCCTAAGAAACTAACATCTCATATCTTAAACGTAAAACTGTAAAACAGCTAGCATTTTACTAAGTCTATATCCCTTTAAATTTCCAGAAATGTTTGTAGAGGACACACGTTCACAGTTAATAACTAATACCAAAGGAGAGGTCATCGCTGGTGACTTCAGCATTGATTAAAAAGCACCCTTTGAATTTTTGGGGCATCTTCAGATGTTCTTTTCTTCACTGTTGTAGTATCCTAAACAGAAGGGGTCTCACACTCAGGGCAACCCGATGTTTGGCCAGTATACAAAAGCCCGATGATCCAGAGGGAATCTCGCACTCAGGGCCACCCGATGTTTGGCCAGTGTACAAAAGCCCGATGGTCCAAAAGGGTTCTTGCACTCAGGGCAACCCAATGTTTGGCCAGTATACAAAAGCCCAATGGTCCAGAAGGGATCTCGCACTCAGGGCAACCCAATGTTTGGCCAGTATACAAAAGCCCGATGATCTTGTCTGCACCATACATCATGCTTATACTCCTCAGACAGGATGTATGGAATAAAAGGGGCATACAGATTCAGCTACCCAGAACTTTTTGCTGCCAGTTTCTGTGCTGAATACCTAGCCACCAGATAAGTGCCCTGTTGGGGCTGTTGGGATTGTTTTTTTTTTCTTTTCTTTTTTTTGGTCTTGTATTTTATTTTACTATCTAGAGTTCATGTCATCCAAGAAGGGAAAATGTTAGTGTGGGAGGAAGATTCCCTATAAGGATCATCATGAACACTGTCTTTTTTGTTTGGGTGCTTCCCACGACCATACCTCTTGTAGTATCTGTAAGGCATTTGTGCCTAAGACGCTCAAAAGCCATTTGTCTTCCCTGGGCATTTATCTTGAAAACCAATGCATTAAATAGTTAGCCCAGGGTACCACAGCAGAATCCTTTAACCCTGAGATACTACCACTAGGTAAGAAGAGGGCCAGATTCTTTAGCTGTCCAGCCTCCACTGGAAGTCTCCCTAGAAGTGGATGATAGCTCTGTAGGTTGCTCAGTGTCTACATTGAATTCCTCTCCTGTAACCTTATCACAGGTAAGCTTGGATCTCTCTTTTCACATATTCTCTGAGATTTTGCAGGTGTCTGCTCTGGACATCAAATGGGAGCCATGGTTGATTATCTCAGAGGGTCTTAGAGGGATTCTGCAAATCTTGGTCAGAAAAAGGTTACAGGTTCAGTTATCGAATCTCACCAAGGGTCAGAACCTCCACTATTTGTTAGGGGTAATGTCCCATCCATGAAAAGACAAAAAAAAATGCAGCATGTTTCAGTCCATCCTAAGTAGTCTCAAAGGAAACGGCAAGAGTTTACTCAGGGCCTGTTTTCTACCTTGATGGCCATGAAGGCTCCTCAAGGAGGGTTCAGTACCTGCTCCTCCTTGGACCTCTACCCCTTCTAAATAGCTTAGGGAACCAGATTCCTCAGATGAGGATTCAGTGTCTGATGAGGGGTCTTTTTGTCCTATTCTTCATAGATGCCTTTGCCTTTGGCTTACGGTTCTGATGAGGAGGAGCCTGTTAGCCCTGAGTCTGTTTTTGAGGAATTGTTCTTTGGGGACACAACTGCTAGGATGATGGAATACTTTAAGTGGGATTCTTCTCAAGTGTCTGATATTCAGAGAAGATATTATGAGTTTTATCTGGTGGATACTCCTAAAACATTGGTAGGTCCTCCAGTGTTGGCTGCCTTATTAGACACTTTCATTGCTGCTTCCAAGTCTCCTGATTCTCAGTCTCCAGTTCTTAAGAAACCAGATAGGTTCTAGAAGGTTCCTGAGGACTGTCGTTTTTATTTAAATGTCCTTCTGCTGATCCTGCTGTGGTGGCAGTCTCTTCTGACAAACTGTCTAAATGTTTGCTCTCTTTCAGACTTTTGCCTTCTGATAAGGATAGTAAGTCAATGGAGAGGCTTGGAAGAAAGTTTATACTTTTTCTGCTTTGGACTTTAGGGCTGTTAATTACCAGATGCACATGACAGGTACACTCTGGCCTTAATTGCTCAGGCTTGTCAGGTTATCTCTACCCTCCCTGATTTTGATAGCAGATCCTCTGCCTTATCTATTTCAGATTCTACTTCTCAAATGGCTCGCCACTCTATTAAGTGTAGCTATGATGTTGCTGATGCTGTTCCAGGGCTGCAGCTTTTGGGTCCATCATAAGGCATTATTCTTGGCTTTGTCTCCAGGCTCTGCCTAAGGACATTAAGGCCAAGTTGTTGGATGATCCATTGGATAATCTGCATCTTTTTGAGACTACTGCTACTCACTTATTTAAGACTCTTCAAGAGAAAGATAAAGCCTTGTAGGACCGTAAACATATTTTTCTCTCTCCTATCCCCTAAGTTCCAAAGTACAGGCTAACACAGAAGGCCTCTGGCTAATGAAGTTCACAGATGACTGCAAACTAGGAGCCATAGTCAAGTCCCCAAATGATGTGGACATCCTACAGAAGGGCCTCGCTGAGACAGATGCCTGGTGTCAGAGCCATAGCCTCAAGCTCAATGCCAAAAAGTGCAGTGTCATCCCCTTTGGTAAAAACTCTGTACCCATGAACTACCACATAGGCAGCAATCACCAAATGTGTGATAAGAGACCTTGGGACCCAGGTGGACAGTAGTCTCTCCTTTGATAGTCACATTGCCACAGTAGTCAGGAAGTCCTTCTACATGGCACACCTCATCATAAAAGGGTTCTCATCCAGGAAAAAAGAGGTCATTGTTCCCCTCTACTCGACACTCATTAGACTCATTATACAGTACAATGCTCCTTTTGGAATGTACCTCACAAGACATCTGCAGCAGCTGGAAAGGCCACAGACGTACCTCACAAAGAGGATTACTGGCCTCAAACAAATGCCCTACACTGACTTTAGTCCGTAGCATTTCGCCTACTCCGAGGTGATCTCTGCCTAACATATAAAGCTATGTCAAACCCAGAGCTGTTGGACATGCTACACATAAAGAAATCCCAACCCCTCCGGGCTACACGCTCTAGGGACCTAAACCTTGTCACCACAATAAACAGGACATGCTGGAGGGATAGATTCATGTCCCAGAGACTTCCCATACTCTGGAACAGGCTACCCATCTATGTCAAGCAAAGTTCTTCATTAGCACTCTTCAAGAAAAATCTTGATGAGTGGATGGGAAATAGGAAATACACCCCGGGGATCACTTCTGTGTCTCTGCTCGACAGTGACACAGGAAAATAACTTTCTTGGGTGGCGTAAGCCAGGGAACCTTGTTGGCTAGGCTTACGCAGGTGCTTGGGTTGATAGCCTAGTACCTACCTATGAACCTATGAACCTAAATTATCCTAATAGATCAGCTTTTGTTCACAAACAACCCTGCCAGGCCACCAAGGGCAGGAAGGGTGGTAGTCAACCCCCCCCCCCCCAGCTAAGCCTTCTCAGATTTCTGTGGGCCTGAAGCCTCCTTTATCTGATAAGACTGCTTCCTTTGATAATTAACCACTTTCTTCTCTTAGACCAGGTTCCTTCGTCCCTTAAGTTCTCCCTTTGTCTTCCAAATTGGCGTCTCTTCACTTCAGATTATTTGGTTCTTTCTATTATCCATCAGAGTTACTTCATGAGAGTCTCTCCCTCCTTTTTCAGGAATTCCTCATCCATGTCTAGAGCACCTTCCTCATTTCCAGACTTTCTAGGGTCCCTGGTGTACCAAGAAACCATTCAACCTATCTCCCCTTTCCAAGTGGGAAAGAGTTTTTATTCCAGATGTTTCTGGTTCTTTGAAAAGAGGGTACTTGGAGACCTATTTTGCATCTCTCCCTGCTCAACACCTTTCCCAAGGTCTCTTAGTGTATTTCAGCCACATACACAGGGAAGCAGAGGGTGATATGATAAAGAAGATTTTGAACAAAGAGGAATAAGATAAGAGGAAATAAGGGCATCCAGCCATGACATGAGTAGATTGTATGAGAACAGATGAGGCAATCATTCATGACTGTCAAAAAAAATGTAAGAGAATGGCACTGAATCAAGAGATGTGGCAACAGTTGCACAATACCTCCGTCCCTAGTACAAAATGGAAAAAAGGGGGGTTGATGATGTTAATGATGAATATATACATATTTACATAGTTAGCAAAATGTTTTGTCACATTTCACTCATCCCCTACCTTTTTGTGCCACAAATAATATTTAATCTTCATAAAACATATTTCATATCCCATTGCCTATTATAAACATCCTCAGGTCTGCCTCTTTAAATAAATAATAAGCACATCTAAACTTTGTCTGTACTATCACTGTCCTGTATAATCTTGTTCTCATTTTTCTGTATATGTGCATGTCTAAATTTACATTTTTTTTCAGATAAGAAATATTCTATTCCTTACATGTATAACTGCAAAAAGCATGTATTCTCTTTTATCAAAGAAATCTGAGACATTGTCCTTTATTGTAGTAAGGTAAGCACTTTCTCAGAATAACATCCGCTTCATCAGACCAACAAAGATAGAATAACAGTTACATTTTTAAACACTAAAACATCCAATCAAAAATCAGATAAAATGTGCATCATAGCTAAAAGCCATTTGATAAAATACATCTGTAGAATATGTAGATATTTAAAAAATTGAATAAAAACAGACTAAATGAACAATATGTACTTAAAAATGGTAACAAATACAATAGTAAAAAATAATAAAAGATGGACTATTGAAACATATATGATAAAATATTAAAAGAGAAATCAATGCTTTAATACCTGTGCTTTAAGGAAAGGTTTCAGGGAAACTCTGTTGTTTAAACCAGAAGGTTTATCAGCTTGAAAGCGCAAAATCCATTTCTGTTCACTAGATTCTGTTCTGTTATTTATGTCACCTCCTCTCTTGGTACTATGCAGAATCTCTAGTACTATAAAGCTAAATTCATGTTCTTTACCCTCTTTAGCTACATGTATTGATAATGCGCTGGTTTCTTTAGCATTCCTAATATCCCTAAGGTGTTCAAGTATTCTGTCCTTAAACACCCTGTTCGTTTTCCCTATGTAAAATGAGAAGCAGGTAGTACAATAGCAAAAACAGACAACATATTTTCTTCAACAATCTGCATAAAAAGCAGTATCTATCTTAAAACCCAAAGTGGGATGTGTGAAATGATTACCAGTGTGTATATGTGTACAGGCCATGCAATTCCTACACGTATATGTACCAAGTCTATCAGATATTACAGTTGATTTAGTATTAAAGGATCGATAACAGAGCTGACTCTTAAGTGATCTGTTATTTCTAAAAGCAAAATCTGTCTGTGTCCCAATGACCCCATTCAACTCATGTACAGTAGACAGAATATTCCAGTTCTTTTTAATAATATCACATGCTACATGCACATTGCTGGCAAAAGTCAATGGCATCCTTAGTTTATTCCTAGAGGTATCAATGGGAGTGTCACTTGAGAAAATATTGTCAGTATTAACCCTATTAATACTAGTGGGGAGGGGGGAAAAGTATGGCTGGCACTTACCTGACCTATGCCGCTATCCTTCTCCTATTTGAGAATCAATAAGTTTACTGCTATAGCCTCTGTCTAAAAATTCTTGTTTAAGTGTTTGTAATGCAACAATGAGACTATCATCATCATTAAAAAGTCTCATAGTTCGAAATATCTGTCCTTTCAACACATTAAATTTCATATGATTCAGATGCATACTGCCATAGTGTAGAACATTATTCTTTCTAACAGTTTTCTTATACAAAGTAGTAGACACAGTGGATAAATTATTTTTAGTAACTTTAATATCCAAAAACTCTACTTCTTTATCAGAATATTCATAAGTAAAACTCAAGAAAGTATTTAACTGATTTTAGTATGAAAGAAACTCTTGTAGCCACTGCTCTGAGCCATGCCACAACAAAAAAATATCATCCACAAAATGTTTATACCGTTTGATGTTAACCTGGTATTCATTATTCAAAAGTACATGTTTAGCTTTCTAATTAGCTAGGGATAGGTTGGCGTAGCTGTTAGCACAAGTTGTGCCCATAGCTACGCCAACTTTTTGTGCATAATAAACATCATTAAATATAAACACATTGTTTTCTAGGATGATTTCCAAAAGTGTGCAAATAAGTGTCACCTTAGTATCAGGGGTGTTTCTCTCACACAATAATTCTCTGACATTTTCAATTCCCAATTCATTGGGTATAACAGTGAACAAGGATTCAATATCCAGAGTTACAAATAAACATTGTCCTAAGATAATTTCATTTTGTTTAGATAGCTCATTTAAAAAAAACTCTTGGTATCCTTTAAAACAGTGCTACAATCAGCCAAGGCAGCATGCAAAGTATTTTCTACAAAGATAGAAAGCGGCTCAGTTACCCAACCTCAGCCTGAAACTATAGGGTGCATAGGTGGAGTTAAAAGATTCTTATGCATTTTGGGTAGACCATATATCAAAGGGACTGTTGGATGTTCTACCTTGAAATACTCAAACAGTTGCTCAGATATCATGCCTGTTATTAATAAATTAAAGATCAAAAACTGTACTTTTTCTATGACACTACTAAGTATATGCATAGGTAAGATGGCATATGTATCAACGTCACTGACTTAACACAGATTCCATATATTTGTCCTTGTCGATAACAACAATACCACCTCCTTTATCAGATGGACATATTTCTATACTATTTTGTTCTTTCAATTCAAGTAGAGCTTGTATCTCGGCAGCTGATAAATTACTAAAATTATTAGTTTACTTATCTAGGGACTTCTCTTTAAGTTATTTTTCACAGTGGTCAATAAACAGATCTATAGTAGAATTACTAGGTGGTATGTAAGTGCTGGGCTTTCTAAATATACAATCAGCATTATTAGAATTACCAAACATATCTTTAAGTGTAAGAGTTCTGCCAAAAAGGTGTAGGTCTTTAATTACCCCTGTTATGTCCATGCTTTGAGGTGGAACAAAGGTTCATCTTCTGTTTAACACAGATAATTGTGAGTCAGTTAAAGTTGAAGTAGAGATATTGTGAACTAAGCTTGCGTGTATCTATTTCCTGACCTTATTTTGTCCTCCTGGCTGTATAGTCGTCGTGTACGTTGATTTTGCAGGCAATTCCTCGATCTGCCTCTTATAGGCAGGGGTTCTTTCAATAAAAAATGTCCACGGGTGGAGTCTAATAGCACAGAGGCCTGCTCTGTGGAATTCAAGCTCACACTGGAAGCCATGCTTGTTTTAGGTCTAACAGCTGCAGTGCTTGTGCTAGCATCAGAGTGACTACTTACTGCAGCTACAGATGTATTTAGGTTAACTTCTGAAACAATTCTCTCACTGACAGGAACAATAGGAACATTGGGAAACAGTTCTGTGGGTTCTGTAGAAGTGGTAGTTTTAACAGCATTTGCATATGCTGCTTGTTCATCTAAAACAGTTGAATGCAATGTAGTTCTGGGTCTTGCAGAGCTCTGCCCATTTCCTGTTATATGCTGTATGTTGGAGTTAGTATTAACCCTTTCATTTACCCAAGAGAAGACATTACCTTCTTTAAAATCCTTCATATCCCTTTGTAATTTTTTTGTTTTTGGTAGCAGAAAGTCTCTAGTGATAACCAGTAATATTTTCAAACAGCACATCCATTGTATCACCAACAAGTTCATCTGAATAGGTATTGTTAAATATGTTTTGCTACCCTATCTTAAATGAATACAACAACCATTACATAATCATAGATGGGGACTGGAATGCATACCAAAACCCTAAACAGGATAAATCAAGCCCGTAGAGATCATGCAATAATCAAGCAATGTCAGCATTAAGCGAACTTAAATATGATTTTAAATTATATGATCCATTTAAATATGGAAATAACTTGAATACCTCAAATAACTTTACATTTTACTCCAACTGTCATAAAATGTGGTCATGAATTGGCTTTTTTCTAATCTCAGAAGCACTAATCCATTTTGACCCCACAGTAGTTATTCATGCCCGATACTTGTCTGACCACTCTAAAATTACCTTAAATATTAGTAACTCTACTAGAAGCGATACACCATACCGGGGATATAACTGGTCCTTAAACCCCAATCTTTTAAATAAAAAGGAAATAGTTCTGGAAATCCAGGAAATACTTAAAAACTCACTAGTCAAGTTAGCAAAACAGCAACACCCCCCTGATATTGAATGGGCATCAACAAAAGCTCAGATAAGAGGTATCTTTCTCCAAAAAGCTTCTTATTACAAAAAAACTCAACTCAGAGAGGAACAGCTACTAGAGACTAAAATCAAATCTTTAGAACAGGATTTAATGAAAAACCATAACACACAAACTGAAACAGAACTCTTGAAATGTCAAAAAGACCTTTTCTTGATTCAAAATAATAAACTATCATTTTATGAAACTAAGATACTTGTAAAATATGCTAACCATATGCAAACACCATCACGAGCACTAGCAAGAATTATCAATCAGTCTAAAACACCCTCTCACATTCCAGAAATATCCTATAAGAATACAACTTATACAAAAACCGAAGATGTTATTAATATTTTTGAAATGATATACTCACAAATCTATGGAGAACAAAAAAACTTACTCACAAATGATAATAATAGGGACTTCCTACAAAAACTCAATTTCCCGAAAATTGATGAGAAACTACAAAAAGATTTAATAAAACCAATATCTATTAAAGAAATAATAACAACAATCAAAACATTGAAATCACACAAATCTCCTGGCCCAGATGGCCTTACCGCGGAGTTTTACAAAACATTCTATCGTATCATTGCACAAATTCTATCGCTCATATTAAATTATATAATAAATAACAAAATTAATGATATCCATTTTAATGCATCCAAAACAATTTTCATTCCCAAAGAAAAGGAAGATCCTCAGAACCCAGACAACTATAGACCCATATCACTTCTTAATATTGATACTAAAATTCTGATGTCAATTCTGGCTAATAGACTAAAGAAAATATCAAACATAATTGTATCAAATGAACAATCTGGCTTTTTAACATCTAGGCAATCCAGTGATAATACATTAACACTACACATGTTAATTTGATATGCTAACCAAAACAATCCAAACATGTATGCACTCATTATAGATGCACATAAGGCCTTTGATAGAGTCAATATAACATTTTTATTTCAGATCTTACCCTACTTTAATATTCCCCAAGAATTTATCTTAACTTTACAAACACTATACAATAACCCTTATACAACATTATATATAAATAGAAGGTGGTCTGACAGAATCCAAATCAAAAATGGTATGCGTCAAGGATGTCCTCTATCTCCCTTATTATTTAACCTATACCTGGAACCCCTATTCTTAAACATCAAACAAAATGTATATCATAATGCCCCAGTAATTTATAGCACAAAAATCTCATTGTCAGCTTTTGCCGATGACCTTAACATATATTGTACAACACCAGCCACAGATACCAAAAAAATACTATCTGCCATAGAAGACTTTGCATTAATATCAAACTATAAAATAAACCTTAAAAAAAACAACATTTTTCCTTTAAAAACTCCGAAACCTTTCTCACTTTTACCATTGATAGGTCAATTAAATTCAGAGGAAAAGAGTAAATACTTAGGAATTACATTCTCTACAGATAACAAAAATTTTTATCTTAATAATATTAAACAAAATTGGGAACACATTTATGTGATCTAAAGAAGTGGAAAAATCTGAAACTACCACCATTAGCAAAAGTCTTGATTATTAAAAGGAAAATCTTGCCCAGATTATTATACATTTTTAGGTCTTCACAGTTATTAATACCCAAGAAATTTTTTAAACAAATTCACATTGAATCCACTAAATTTATATGGGAACCAAAAAAAAAGTAGAATATCATATGATAAACTGATGACCCCGAAAACCAAAGGTGGCTTAGATCTACCTAATTTTGAAAATGACTACTTAATCATAAACGCAAATAAAACTTTAAGAATTGCAAACTACGATACACGAAGCAATAATTGGTCCCCACACTGGTTAAGATTATGCTTTAAGCATATTGAAAGCCTGAATATAAATCCAAAATCATTATTCTTTTTAAACAACGATAATACTAAAACATATAATATAATGGAACCCATTAAAAATTATATAACATTAACGCAAAATCTTTTTAGATCAGTAAATCTCTTCCAACGCATGATGATCCTACAACCCATACACAAAAATCCTAACTTGAAAATTAATAACCAGCTACTAGATCTGAAAAGATTCCCACTTATAATCAACTTAACAATACAAGACATATATCCATATTTAAACTGTACCACTCATGAATTAAGACATCAACTGGGCCTTCCCAAATCATATCTACTGATCTTGAGACAGATTAAGGAATTGTGTACAAGTTACCTACAAAACGTAAACATTAATGAAGATGACTTAAGGAAATGTATCTCATTATGGCAAGCCCTTCTTCAAAATAGACAATTTATAACATGCTCATACAAATTGAGAAAAGACCTGAAATATCAAGAACATATACTCTTGTCTAATTATTGGAAAGAAAAAATACCATTGGTTGAGGAAAATAAAATAATACAAGCAATTAACCTAACGGTAAAATCCATATCCCCTTCAAAAGTTAACATTTACCCAACTCATGATATATAATAATGCCTACTACACACGCCTTAGCTTGCATAAATTTAGTCCTAATAATTCTCCAAAGTGCTCACATTGTAAAGATGAAACTGCTGACCTTTTGCATATGTTCTGGAGCTGTAAATGTATATTTAAACTTTGGAACTCCCTGAAACTACAACTACAAAAGATGGGATATCAATCATCAACGCTTACTTGGGAATTTATGATATTACATATTCCCCCAAATAACCTATCTAATACCCAAATGAGCATCCTCATTAATATTTTTCCACTAATGAAACTTTACATAGCTATTAACTGGCTGACCCCATCTAAAACCTCATGGGAAAGTTTTAGGATATTAGCGATAAAACATATATTAGCCCATAAATACATAATAAACAAACAAAACAAAAATTCCTATAATCTGAAACTCTGGGAACAAATTTTCAATATTATACTGGCATAAGGCATTGATCTTGAAATACTTTTACATTATACATAATAAAAAACATAACATTATATAAGACTATACTAACATAAGATGATAACCCTGGAGAAAACATCCTTTATTTCCTCCATTAAGAGGGAAATATGGAAGCATTCATGTAAATAGTGTAAATATGTTTTAAGAATATTGCTGTTATTACTGTTTTATCATCACCTGTGTATTCTCTTGTGAAATGTTATGTAATGGAAAAAAAGAAAACAATAAAGAAATATTATTGAAAAAATATATATATATGTTTTGCACCTCAGTGATTTCATTAGATAGGTTTAGCTCATTTGGTCTAAAAAATTCGATAAGGAGCTGCATATATTTAGCACTGCACTCAAGGTTAAGTAACTGCCAGTGCCTAAGTAGCTCAGGATAAGCTTGCCCATAACTGGGCATGGTGAGAACCCTAAGTCCCCTTGGTGCTATATTAAGGCTCAGTGAAGCCTCAAGATGAAAGTGCTACCACTGCAAGCACTTAAACTTATAAAGTTTATTCTCCAGATTGCGATAGTCATCTCTGAAAGCTGCAGATAAATCAGGATTATCTGGAGTCAGTGATGTTGTCTGCATATAAGCTCCATTAAGTAATGGATTAGTTTGAAAGTCCAATAAAGTAGAAAAACGATAATTGTTCCTCCTATTAAATGGCAAATCCATTGAAGGTACAAAGTTGTCCAAATGATCCATTGAATTTCCTGCCATGCTTGGTTCAAAGATAAAGAAAATATATCAAACGTAAACAGTCCTCGAACCAAATAAGGAATCAGATGCAAAAACCAGAGAATACAAGAAAAAGAAAAATGATCTGGTTCCACACAGCATCAATATGTCCTTTACTGTAGTAGGTAAGCGCTTTCTCGGAATAACATCCACTTCATCAGACCAACAAAGATAGAATAACAGTTACATTTTTAAACACAAAAACATCCAATCAAAAATCAGATAAAATGTGCATCATAGCTTAAAAGCCATGTGATAAAATACATCTGTAGAATATATAGATCTTTAAAAAATTGAATAAAAACAGACTAAATGAACAATATGTACTTAAAAATGGTAACGAATGCAATAGTAAAATATAATAAAAGATGGACTATTGAAATATATATGATAAAATATTAAAAGAGAAATCAATGCTTTAATTGTCGTGCTTTAAGGAAGGGTTTCAGGGAAACTCTTTGTTTAGACCAGAAGGTTTATCAGCTTGAAAGTGCAAAATCCATTTCTGTTCACTAGATTCTGTTCTATTATTTATGTCACCTCCTCTCTTGGTACTATGCAGAATCTCTAGTACCATAAAGCTAAATGTATGTGCTTTACCCTCTTTAGCTACATGTAGTGATAGTGAGCTGGTTTATTTAACATCCCTAATATCTAATATATGAATCTGGCAATGGGTCAGTCAATTATTTATCATCTAAATTTGTATGTCACCAGAATTCTCTTTCTTGTGACATATGCTATATACTTAATTTAATTGAAGAAAGATCGTATTACAGTATTTATATCTCCATCTATTGGCATTAATATTCTTTCATGATTTCTACAAGCTTTCAAAAAACTATTTTTTCATTCAAAATCTCTACTACGTAAAGAAAATTCATATTTAACTTTCTGAAGATCAAAAATAAATGCAACAATATTACAAACACAGTTGGATTAATCAATACTATATTTCCTTTTTCTTTAGCATTAAAAAACTTTATTTTAGACAACCAGACATTATGCTAAAAACTATATTCATCTCTGTTGTTTTTTAATTGGAAACAGATACACATGAGCTAAATAGGCCATTTTGCCCACAATTAAAGAATATAAGATTTTTCTTTTTTATTACTCACATGATTTCTAAAAATTAATAAAGTCTATTACATATCATATTGTGGGAATGCATGCCAAATTTCACTTTCAAAATTTACAATTTTGATTGTAAAAATGCATCACTCTATCTTCTCACTATCACCTATTCCTTTACTTTTTTGTTTTCACTTTAGACTTAGCACTTTCAAGTCCCATAATAACATTTCATATCTTGTATTTTTATGCACAGTAATCAAATTACCTTCACAAAGTAAAGCTGTCAGTAAAGAATTCCCTTCACAATATTCTACATGGCTTCACACACACACACACACACACACACACACACACACACACACACACACACACACACACACACACACACACACACACACATACACACACACACACACGTGTGTGTGTGGGTGTGAGTGGTTTGAAATTCAGAGAAATGATTTTGTTAGTGAATAAAAGTATACCTATATACATATCTGCATATATTGTGCAGTGGTGCAACGGTTAACATTGTCATCTCACAGTAAGAGGTTCTTTAGTTTGATTTTCAGCTGGGGTGCTGTGCGAAGTTTGCATGTCCTCTCTGTGTTTGCACGGGTTTCCTCTGGGTACTCCGGTTTCCTCCCCCATTCAAAAAGACGCATGTCTGGAGTGTTTCTCTCCGGGCCTCTCCTGAAAATAGGCACTGTCCTAGTTAAATTTTCCTGCTCAACAAATGTTAATTAAATAAAAAATGTGTATGTATATATATATATATATATATATATATATATATATATATATATATATATATATATATATATACACATCTTACTATTCTGATTTAGTACATTCATCACTATAGAAAATAAATTATTGCCTTTATCCATATTAAACTATTCTCAGAATGTGATTAATGTAACACTCTCTTGCCTATCTCATCCATTGTCAATATACACCATCATTATTTATGACTACTGTTATCAAACGCTTTTTCCACACACATGCAGCCACTTTTCCTTCATGGCCTTTGGTGGTGCTAGCATAGGTGCTGGAAGCTGTTGAAGACTGGGGGGGGGGGGGTGCAGAGGGTGAGAGGGGCACTTAGTGATGTAAAAAGAGCATTTTTTTATAACTATTTACTACCACAACATAGGTTCACTTGGAGGACATTTTAAGCATATCCAATTCCCTTTTGGTGCTTGAATTAACATTTTCTTATTGGTCTTATCTATCCCATGGCTGATAATTGTATACTAGCCCTAGTGAGAATAACTGTGTTCATACCATAGATAATTTGAGGGGACCCATGTAAGAGATGCAGCATTTAGGAACTGCCTCTATCCATTAGTGCCATGAGGGGCAATCCTGGAGTACATTTTCTATTACCCATCCTTAGATATAAGTTGCATTTGAATATGGCCGGATGAGCTTTGTTTTATTTTTATGGATACTCTGTACTGGAACAGTGGTAGCCTCTGTGATATATACCCATCTCTCTACAACATTCAGTTTAGATACCCGGACTGAGTATTTCTGATGCCATTTGACTTGCTGATGTTCAGTAGGCCCATCTGTAATAGTTTGGAGGATGCCTTGTATGCCAGACACATCACCTCTAAGCACTCTGTAGGATACTGAGTATAGCAATAAATCTTTGAGGTGGTCCATGCAAGACCTACTGTTTAGGACCTGTTAGTAAGGCATCTCTGAAGGTATTCCAATTGCTGCATGGGGCTGGACAGATACATGCAAAAGTGGGCATTATACAAAATGATTGACCTAATGAGAGCTTTGTAAAGGGGGACAACAACATCTCTAGATCTAGTCACAATCAATTTATTTATAACCTGTGCAATATAGAAAGACTTTCTTATGACTCTGGGCACATGTTGGTCAAAAGTTAGGTCATTGTACACACAAGTTCCCAAATGTCAAACAATTGCGTCAGTTCTCAGAGGGCAGTGTCATAATTTTGACACCAGTTATTATTTGGGGCAAATCTTTCTGCATGATGGTTAAGTCATTTGGGGATTCGATAACTGCTCCTAGCTTGCAGTCATCTAAAACTTAGCTGGCCAAAGCCCTTTGGTATTTCCTTTTACTTTTGAGATGTATATGCCAAACAGAAAAAGTCTCAGCACCGAACCCTGGGGGACTCCATTGGTGACTGGTCTCTTCCCCTATTTTGACCTCCTGCATCCTGTGAGCAAGTTGGCAATCCAGTTGGTGATGTAAGTGTTTTCTCCTACATTATTCATCTTTTGTACTACACCTGAGTAGGGGATTGTGTCAAAAGTCTTGGCCAGGTCAAAGTAATGTGGTGTGAACTGTTTTACCTTCATCCATTGCTTTGGTAACAAGAGTTAAGCTTAAAATTTGCCCATGATTTTGAGCTTTTCACACTTTCTTCTGGGATGTTTTCAAACAAATTTTAGGGGCATGCATACATGTATGCATTCTTTGATTCACTTTCTTGATAGTATTAAATATATTCCTTGTATAATACAGCACCATTTGTTAGAATGTGTTTTAAATTTGTAGTTTTGAACAGTCTTCTAGTAAGCAATGAAACAAAATCAATGAACCAATAATGACAACACTATGCATTTTAGAAAATGTCAACCATGAAAGGCCACTCAAACTTCTTTTATTACAATCCAATATCAGTAAATATGCAAAATCTCTGCAGAAGTAATCCATCTAAATAATTCCACATTAGAGGAATCTCTTAACTAATGAAGTTGCTGCTAGGAAACAACTTTATATTTCATTGTTTTGTCTACAAATAAAGTGTCTGTTGCCCTTGAAGAATAAATTGCCTATTTTACATTAAAAAATTTTCAGCTATTAATATTGCAATAGGGAATAGATGGCAAACTGATAGGTTCATAGTTACTAGGCAACTCCGCCAAAGGAGGACATTCACAAGACTGCAGCATCCACTTCCTTTAAAGTATAACACAGTACAATATCAGTGATCCATCTGCATACTGTGGGAGTAGAATCCACAGCCTTCTGCATCAAAAGTAAGGGTATTACCTGTTGTGCTATTAACAATGCAAATAGACTTGGAATAAGCAGCACTAAACTTCTCTTCCCCTGAAGCTCTCAGCTCCTTGTAATTTTTTTTAACATTTTAAGCCAATTTTCAGCCAAGGTTCAGGGAGAAATGTACCAGACACATGTCTTTGTAACATAGGAGGAAACCAGAGCATCCAGAGGAAATCCACACAAACACAAGGAGGATATACAAACTCCACACAGAAGGCACCTGAGCTGAGAATTGAACCAAAGAGCTTCTTGCTGTGAGGCAACAAAACCACCACTGCACCACCCATTTGACACAGCTAAACATCTCAATTTCACAGCAGACGAAATCTGGTAAAAGCCAAAATGTATTGGGGGGGGGCAAAGGCCCAAAACCAGGGACACATTTTAAATATTGCTTGTATAATCTTAGAAAGTTGCTAAAATAGTGTTTTGTATTATCATGTGTTCCTAAAAAAATAGGAAGACTGAAACTTAAAGGGCTATCTTTATTTAGTGAATTCCATTCTCACTGATATGCCAGACAACCACAAATTTTGAGCCAAATATTCTGGGAAAATATAGACAGTTAAGAGCTAACTCAACTCCCCTGAATCACAAGTGGTGGTACGGGGAGTGAATGCAGGCCTTTGTACCTAAGGTAAAAGGTCTGAGTCTAGGTAATTTTAACCACCAGGCATGTCTCAAACTGTTGAAAAAGAAAACCACTGACAAACTAAAAAACAACAAAGGCAAGGGTTTACTCCATCATCACTAATGTTTTACTAGCATGGTATCTTTACATTTTAATGGGAGTGATGATGTCATAGAGAGAGTTTCTTATATATTTGTCACCATTTGTAACCAGTTTTTTGTCTGAAGAAGTTCACTTATCAGAAGTGTTCGAAAGCGCTAACTCTATTTGTTATAAAAGTTTTTTTTTTGAGTAAACCCTTGCCTTTGTTGTTTTTTTAATTTTAACCACCAGCCATAATACACACACCATAACAGCTGAATGGAGCACATAAAACATCTTCTTACCGCGGTTGACTGTGGCAGCTGTGTTTAAAAGCATAGTTCCACACACTTTTGTTTTCAAATTCTTCATGTTAGCATACAAACCAAAATTCTTCATGTTAGCGTGCAAAGCATGCATGAGTCCTCTGTTGGGTCCTCTTCCCTCTGCAGCTGTAAAAGTGTGGGGCTCCCCCTCCCCTTCACCCTATGGTTCTGGCACCTATGGGTGCTAGAGTTTTAAAGTGATGACTATGGTCTAGGTGACCTGAACTCAGCTTTCAGTTCACATAATTGATAGCACAGGTAAGGAAGATTAGTATGCCTATCCTTGAGGGGAAGGACCCTTTTGGGCAGTCCTTCACTGAATCTGGAGCAGATCTAAGACAGAATGCTGGCTTAGCAGGGGGTCAAGAAAGAGATGAGCAAGGGTAGGGAATCCATAGTTCTAGGGCAGAGGGTGCACTCAGACTTCACCTCATTTTCCACATAGCCTCACATATGCACATGTCTATATAGGACTCCTGAATGTTGTCGACACAGCATAATAATGACAGCTGATTGATTGACCTTAGTGAACTGACATATACAACCAGTCTTCCTACTTTACAGGAGCTCGTTGAACTGAGATGTAAAAAGAGGTCCCACGAAATACTGAGTGACACCTCTCATCCAGCTTATGGTTGGTTCACTAAACTTGCTTCTGGTAGGAGGTTACGGAGTATCTGCTGCAGGACCTCCAGATTCATAAACAGTTTTTATCCAACTGCAATAAGACTCATTAATGCAGATATAAATCTGGATGTATCAAAACTATAATAGATTGTTACACTCTAATTCTTTTCTTTTTTCCATATAGTAATTCTATTTATTTATTTATTGCATACTAAAAGTAATATATTCTCATTTAAGAGCAATTGCTGTAACTTCTTTATGTGCAATATCACACAAGCTCACGTATGTGTATAGTCTACTTTTCATGTGTTAATTATCTAGTAGTTAGTTTTGTTCATTGTAATAAATAGTGTACAAGCATGTGTGACATCTACTTAGATATTTAGTTTTGTACTGTACTTCTTGTTTATTATTTAATACCTATCATGTCTGCCTTTTTGCGTTTGTTTTCTCCTGTAAAAGAGCTAACACTCAAACTTTTGTTTAGGCAGCACTTGTGTATCCTTAATGGCAATAAGGTTTCTTTGAATCTTTTGAATCTTGAGTCAACAGGTGTACTAGATCAACTATCCCTGAAGAGGGATATTCTCTTTCTCCTGGGACTGTGTGATCTTGGCATTAGTAAATATAATTAGCAGGGAGTGTGGGGAGCACAGGCTAGCTTGCTCCCTGCAAAAAATGTTGTTTGCTTTTTATTTTTGGCTGCACGTAGCAAGGACTTTCTTCGCTGATGTCAATTGTCTTTTGATTTCTGTGTTGTTGACCTTTTGTAGTCAACATTGTTTTTGACATTGTGCTGTGTCGACCAAGGTAAGTTCATAGGTTCATAGGTTCATAGCAGGTTACTAGGCTATTGGCCCTAGGGCCTTTATAAGCCTAGCCATGTTATACCCTTGTTCCCTTATTGATCAAGTTATATGATCTAAATTTGCAGTACGAGTCTATGATCAGCATCGGGTGCCCTTATCCAAGAGGGACATAGGTGACACCCCCTGGGTAAATTTACTATCTCCCATCCAGTTGTCTAAGTTATGCTTAAACATAGTCATTGAAGAGCTCTGTTTTACATGAATTGTAAGTTTGTTCTAATGGAGGGTCAATCTCTGGGAGATGTAGCTGTCTATCAAGCATGTCCTGTTAATGTCGTAGCCTAGGTTAATATCCCTAGAGTGAGTGAATCTTGTCCCATTTGACTAGCAGATTTTCTGCATTTCCGTTAGGGCAGAGTCCGAGATGTCAGACACAAGCACTGGTTCTCCGAACTGGAAAAAAACAAAACAAAAACCTACTTTAAACAGTACTTGCCCCCCTGCACCCCCCCTACTTAAATATACTAACTCAGGGATCACACTACAGTAGGGAAAAGGATATATTTCCTTATCCTCACTGTAATGTGCTTCGGTGAATCGGCTTTTGCAAAAGTGCACTTTTGATTTAATGCACTTTCGCTTAAATTGGTTTGATCTTCTGGTTGTCGAGAAAGTGTGTTTTTGACAATCAGAAGTAGACCCATATATGTATATATATATATATATATATATATATATATATACACACACACACATATATAGATAGATAGATATACCACTCTGCTGATGGATAGAGTTAAGGCCAGGAAAAGCTCCAGGCTCTTCTGCGGGAGGATGGGAGGAAACATCCACTGCCAGCATTGCATCATGAGGGAGAATTTGTATTACTATATAATGACCGACATTTAATTTTCAGACTTGATATCCTTCAGAAAATGCACGTCATTGCAAAACTCATTATTCTAGCAACTTTCTAAGTGTATAAGTGCAATATTTAAAATCTGTCCCTATTTTTGGGCCTTTGTCCCACACATTATTTTTCCATTGTCCAGATTCCTTGTGCTAAGAGGTTGAGAGGTATGCCTGAGTCCATTCATAGCTGCAGAGTGCTAATTGTCTCATCACTCTACTAAGCTGGTGTGGCACCCAAGCCAAATCGTTTGTAATAAGCTGTTGTGGTAGCGTCTGAGCCACTTCACATATATGACCTTAACCTCTTGTAGAAAGCTATTGTTGCAGCACTGGACTTAGTTAGTAGTTGTTAGTTCACAAATCTGTTAGTTGTTGCTACACTTTTACTGACCTTTGTACCCTTCATATATTGATCCTTTATGCATATAATTGTAACTCATGTACTCTGACTAATTATTCATCCCAGTGTTCTAGTATATAGACACCTCCTACACACTTCCTAAAATTAAAGACATCAACACTCCTCCTTCTGAGATGCATCTCAGAAAATACCTTCAGCGGGGGCGTGGCCAAGGATGAACACAGGATAGCAGCAGATCTCTTCAGCTCCACCAATTTCACTGCACTGACAGGAAATAATTATTTTAAAAATTAATTTATGAAGTAATTTCCTTTCTAAATATGTTTGTCTTATCTATTTCTTGAAGTATATCTAAAAAAGAAAGAAAATTTTAATAATATTCCTGTCAGAAATCACCTTGGAAATTTTCTTGTCAGTTTCTCTGTCTGCAATGAGTTCCAGTAAGACAAATTCTCAAGATTCCAGCATCAAGAAAGAACTTCAGTCTCTGATATCTACAATCCAGCAACTTACTGTTAAGATGGATAAACTGGATACTAAAATTGATAGCTTCATAGAAAAAACTACAAAACAAATAGACTTGTTACATATAGACTTGCAACAACAGAAGATCCAGATTAAAGGCATAGAAGAGACTGTAAATGACATGGAAAATAGAATCCAAGAAGAGGAAATCAACATTGAGTTTTTGCTGAAACAAAATACACATCTACAAACAAAGCTTGATGACCTGGAAAACAGATCTAGGCGCAATAACATTAGGATTTTTGGACTGCCAGAAAATATTGAAGGTAACAATATTACTTCTTTGTTAACAACATGGCTCCCTAAAACTTTAGACTTACCAGAAGCATTTTCTTTTGGTATCGAAAGAGCTCATAGATCTATAGCTAATACTAACACTAACAAAAAGTATCCTAGATCAGTTATAGTTAGATTTCTATCATCTTTTGATAAAGAGATGGTTCTTAAATCTGCTTGGGCTAAAGCTCCTGTTAAAATTAATGAGACAACTGTGCGTTTTGACAATGATTATTCTTCCTTGGTAATAACTAAAAGAAAAGTTTTTCTGCCATTAATAAGGGAGCTTAAGAAAGCACAGTTTAAAACCTAGCTTCTTTTTCCTGCCAAGCTAAAAATCTTCCTTTCTGATGGTCCTAAAATTTTTGATGACTTAGACTCTGCATTGCTGTTTATCAAAAAAAATAAGATTTTGGATAAAATAGAGGAAATGGAATGGGCTAGTCCTTCATTAAAGAGGTTGGCAACTGAAACTTCGTGGAAGACTTCAGAGAAGAAGAAGAGACTAAAAAACAAATGACTTGTTCTATGTTTTTTTTTCTCTTTATTTTCTTCATTATTAATCTTTTTAAATATAGTTACTGCATTTTCAGAAAGCCACAAATATTCTGAAAAAGATTTAATCAAAGTTATTTTCTGTGTACAAAGAAATGTTTTTGTTTCCTAATCAGTCAAAATATCCGAGGAACTAATAACAAGCTATCATCCAATATGTTTCTCTTTCTAACAAAGAGAATTAAGGTTAGTAACTTGATACATTTTTCTCCTTTTTTTTTTCTTTTCCTTTATTTTAAATAATGACATTCTATTTAGATTATGCAGTGGGTAAGGGGTGGGGGAGGGCAGGGAGAGAAGTGTAATGAAAATATGATAAATGGAATAATAACTTATTTATTCCTTGTAAAAAAGTATATATGTTGTTTAAATGCTATTGCTAATTATACTTCCTTGATTATACTGCTTATGCTTGTTTACAAATAAATTGTTATGTTTTAATTAATAATAATTAGAACTAAATAATAGTAAATAGTATGTTTCATGTCCATCTTTAGTAATATAATACAGCAAGTAATATTCCACTGTAAATATTTTTATAGCTTCCTTTTACATTTTTCTATCTTTCTTTTATTCTCTTTTTATTTTCTACTCTCTTTTTTTCTTCTCTTTGTTCTCTCTCTTTATTCTCTTTCATATTAATATATTGACATGCTTTTGATTATACTGGTACAGTAAATAATAAGATTTGTATAAAAATTGAATAGGGGCATAAATAATTAGTTTTATTACTTATTAATAACTGTGGGCTTAGTTTCACTTTCATTGAGGCTGTAATAACTTGTAAAATACTTCGCAAAGGTTTTGCTATGTTTAGCTTCATGTATACTGCTAAATGAATGTCAGTCACTTGTTTTTGACAAAATTCCTGCCAGAATGTTAAGGGAGACAATTTGGGATGTGGGTTACCTCGTGAACAGTGTCCTCGAGTTGTTTTAAAAGCTTCAACACTCAGAATTCATGCAGAGAAGCTGAAAGCAGTCAATTTGAACTTTGACCCCTGAATTCACACTGACACATCGTAGATTCAAGGAGAACACACTACCAGGAAGTAGAACTGCTGCAAATGCAACTCTGCGATGGAAAATGAACTCTTTAACATTTAAATGTGAGTTATTTTATATAATTACTTAATTATTTATGTTATAATTTATAAAATATGTAAGTTATAATGATTTTAAATTATGCAGTTTCTCATAGTAAGCAAATGTGATATTTTAGAAGGCATAGAAAGTGAAACATTTATACAAGTGTTTTTGAAAGTTTACTTGACTGCTGCATATTAATGTATGTAAAAAACTTATGATTTAAACATATGCATTGCTATAATTCATTTGATTTATCTGATTGACAAACATAAATATCTTTATGACTCTATTCTGGAAGAAGTTGCCATGTGACATATTTTAAAGCAGCAGTTTAGATATACAAAATACAGATGGCTTTCTTCACAATAATGCAAGTGTTTCTGAGAATTTACATAGTTATGCAGTATGATTTATAACAATTTCTATAAATATAATATTTTATTTTACTGGCAATAATAAGTATGAGAAACAAGCTCTGATACAAGTAATTTAAAGTCTTTTGGAAGCTGTTAACTGCATTTATATGACAGAAAATAGGTACATCTTAATATATGTAATGTCTGAACCATATTAGCCAAAGCTATTGATTTAAATGAACATTAGAACTTATTTTTACAAACTTTGAATAAATTAATATGTAGATATGCCCTTCCTTTTTTTCTCTCACATCTTTTATTTCTCTCTCTCTCTCTCTCTCTCTCTCTTCTTGGTTCCTAATATCAAGTTTATTTGAATGCTATTTGAATATAAATGTATTATATTAAGTAGATGTATATAGTAGTATGAATAGTTTTTAAAAGTTTTTCTTAGTTTATATGATGCAGTTTTATCAAATGTGTAGTTTTGTCTTACCAGATAATCTAATTGAAAGTTGTTAATTTAAGTTAAATATAACATGTATTAAATTGATAAGGTGGCAGCTGAGGTACTGCTGCTTAGGGTAGGGGGTTAGCTTGAGTAGTATGTACTACTCTAAGTTGGAGTTTTTAACTCCAGGCTGGGTGCAAGGTTTAATCCTTACATTATTTTCTCTTGTTCACTGTTGTATGTATATAGTTCTGACATCCACAATATATTTTGTAAGCTCATTGTCACTACAAACAAAATTGAATCTTATACAAAATCCCATAAGAGATTCAATAAATACAGCTATATCTAAAGGTACACCTAAAGGAGGAGGTATAACAATACTTATTTTGTTAATTGTTATTTTGATCATAAGTTTTTTATGTTTTAAAAATGCCAAATGACTTCTCTAAAAGGAATTTCTTTAAACATTAATGGACTGAATAATCCATGTAAAAGGGCAAGCCTAATAAGATACATTAATTTACATAAGGCCAACTTAGTCTTCCTTCAAGAAACACATCTCCTGAAAAAAGATATTGATAAACTAGCCACAAACAAATATAGAGTATTGGTTAGTTCAGAGCACACTCAGAAAAAAAGAGGAGTGGCTATTTTATGGAATAAAAGTATGCCCATTCCTAAAATTATTAAGTCTTATCAGGATGATAAAGGAATGTTTTGTATGGTTATAATACAAATTAATGGGAAGACTTATACATTAATCAATGTATATTGGATACCTGGAATAGGTATTAATACAGTGAAATACCATCTTGATAAGATCATATAATTCTCTATAGGAGATATTATTTTAGCTGGTGACTTTAATTGTATACTACATGAAAATGATACTACCACTATAGAAAAAAGGAAAATTACATCTAATGCAAAACATTTAAAGGATTTTGCTAATTCTTATCATTTAAATGATATTAATAATCAGATAGACTCAAAATCATTACCATACACCTTTTTTTCTAACAGATACAAAACTTATTCAAAAATAGATAGAGTCTTTATTTCTAACCAGATGGTAACAGAATTAATTAACTCTAAAATCATTTCATGTCCTATATCTGATCATAATTCAATTGTTTTTGAGTTCATGATAAAAAATACTCACAAAGTTCAGATCAAAAGGATACCAGCATATTTAACTCAACTAAAAGACTATAAAGAATATATACTTTCAGAAGTACAACATTTTCTAGACATAAATAATACTCCTGAAGTCTCCATTGTTTATGTTTGGGATGCTTTAAAATCATATTTATATGGACAAAGTATCAGATGGTATATTAATAAAAGGAAATCTTGGGATAAGGAATTGTTAGATATTCAAAGTAAACTAGACTCTTATAAACATAATAATAAAGAAAATATTATGGATAAGAAAGTCATTGAAGAAATAAACAAACTAAATGAGAAATACAAAGAAATTTTAACTCATAAAGTTAAAATAACTTTAGAGAAATACAAGTTTTTGTCTTACTCAATAAGCCCCAAATACTTACATAGACTTAAAAATAAAACAAAAAGGTTGAATAAGCAACATCATATCAAAGAAACTTTCTCTCTAAGGAAAAAGAAGAATGTTTCTAGTCTACCAGTAATACTAGATGAATTTAGAAATCACTTTCACAAAATTAATCATAATGACATTAGCATGGAACCTAAAGATAAAATAAAGGAATTTATAACCACAAACATGAATAAAAAAACTTAATAAACAACAGATTAAACTATTGGATAAAAGTATTTCATATACAGAGGTTGTTACACAAATAAACAAGCTTAAATCAAACAAAGCACCAGGTAATGATGGTATTATACCAGAGATATATAAAATCCTTTCTAAAAGTACATACTCATTAATACATAAGGTTTTTATTTTGGCCCAAAATGAGCTAATAACCCCCCCATCTTGGCAATACACATTTATTTCGCCAATTTTAAAACCTAATAAAGACCCAACTAGATGTACTTCATATCGACCCATCTCATTACTTAATGTTGATTATAAAATGTTTATGAGTATTTTTGCTGATAGATTGAAGACAATCATCCCTGGCATCATAGATATAGATCAGACAGGCTTCATTGTAAATAGAAATACTTTTGATAATATAAGGAGAACTCTAACTTTAATTGATTTTGCAAATAGGAAAAAGAAAGATTTAACACTTATTAGTCTTGATATAAATTCAGCATTTGATTCAGTAAGTTGGGACTACTTGTTTACCTTACTGAAGTGCACAAACTTCTCAGATGCATTTGTAAATCTAATTGAGCATCTATACAAAGGATCATTGGCTTATATTAAGATAGGAACATATGTCTCACAAAAAATACCCATTTTTAAAGGTACAAAACAAGGGTGTCCACTCTCTCCACTATTATTCACTTTAATAATGGAGCTTTGGGCTAATTTGATCAGAAACAGTACTGACATAGAGGGATTTGAAATAGATGAAAATACAACATCTAAAATTCAACTCTTTGCAGATGATGTTCTAATTACATCAGCAGGATCTAATTCTTCTATGCAGTCTCTATTTGATAAAATGATGAATTTTAAAAGTATTTCTGGTTTAATATTCAATGAAGAAAAAACTAAAATACTACCTATATATACACGAAAAAAATGTTCTCATTAGTGATTTTACTAAATATGTACCCAATTCAGGTCAGATAACCTATCTAGGTATAATATTAACTAAAGATATTAAATCTATTATACATAATAATTATAATACCTGTCTTCTTAATATACAAAATCTTTTCAATACCTGGAATAATATGTTTTTTACTATGGAAGAGAGACTTACAATTATTAAAATGATAGTATTCCCAAGATATTATACTTAATACAATCAATAATACTCCCACCTACAAAAATAATTATCAAGAAATTGAATACACTAATGTTAAATTTCCTATGGGCACCTAATAGACCTAGGATTGCATTAAAGAAACATACTAATAGCTGGTCTCAAGGGGGTATTTCTTTTCCAGACTTTAATTTATATACTATCTCTTCTATTGTAAAAGTTATTACTTTGTTAATAGATCGGTCATATGTTGCAAAATGGAAAGATTACTGGGAGCTAATTAGTATTCACTTCATGAAAATCTCCTTAACACATAAAAATATGATTGTAAATAACTCCATGCTATGGTTACTAAAAGAATTTTGTACTTCACCTATTACACCTAAATATATAGTTAGTTACCCATTAAACATTATTTTTAGCTATCGTAACTTTATATTCATGCATCCTAAATATAAGGAATGGAATTTTATTATATTCCCTATAATGTATACTCGGGGTATGCTTTTGTCATCCACTTCTGAAGGAACTCATTTAGCTATAGATAATGATTTAAAGTACTGGTATCAGCTGATATCTGATAATAAAGTTAAAAATCTAGATTTCTTAAAACAAGAATTTGATCTAAGAGAAACTTGCTGGTTAGAAGTTCAGACCTTTAGACAACATCTCATTAATAAAATAGATCTAATGTCTATAACAGTTAAAGAATCTATCCCAACACTGATTGATTACTTGATATTAAATTCACAACATAAAGTTTCTGATAAAGGTAAGCTTTCATACATACATAAAATTATCAGACAAGAAACTTCTTACAGTGTAGATACCTACTGGAATTACTTCATTTCCATTAATGGTGACCCACCAAATCAACAAGATAAACAATATATATTGGAATCTGCCTATAAAACTACGTCTTCCATTGTCTGGAGACTTTTACATGGAAATTTTTACATAGATCCTTTTATACACCTTTGATGATGAATAAAATAAATAATAAAGATAATCTATGTAAAAGATGTAATGTAGAAATTAACGCTGACTGGGCTCATATGTTTTATGACTGTATAAAATTGAAAGAATATTGGAAGTCAATTAATGAATTTTTGCAGGCTCTTTTTACAGATAATTTCATTATTTCTAAATCTCTTATATTATTTAACACACCTGTACCTCAAAGTGTTAAAAAGGTTAAGCTTCCCTTGTTATGGTCTATTCTAGCAGTGGCTAGAAAAATAATAACCAGAAATTGGATTTCAGATACACCTCCTTCGTTCAATGAATTTAAAAATGTTATGAATATAGTGTGCCATATGGAATTGATGACAATAAAATCAAGAACTACTAGAAAAACATCTTATTATATTGTATGGGATAATTTACAAAACTTGTTAAAAAAAATCTTAACTTCAATAACATGGTATTTTAGTTTAATTAATTGATCTGATTGTAGTGGATGTCTTTGTAAATACTTTGGTTATTTTGTTGAATATTATAATCATATCTATTTTAATTACTTGTATAAAATTGTTATGATATTTCTCTTGTATGTTAAAAACAATAAACCTGTTTAAAAAAAAAAGAAAATACCTTCAGCCACAACTCCACAAAGTATCACTAGGGAACAGGTCCTCAGTGCACCCTCCAAGGTTAAGAACATTGCATTGATGGACCCCAGTATTATCCCAGGATACCTCAATAGCATGAAACATGACCTATCAAGACCACTAGAATTGTTATTTAACCATAACCTCCAGGCAGACTTCATAAAGGCTGCAATTGTCATCCCTCTACACAAAGGCAGACCATCTATGGATCTAGTTAACTATAGACCCATAAGTCTGACTAATATCAAAAGAATTATTATGCTAATGATAAACAGTGACATTAGAAACCTTCAGACATTGGATCTAGCCCAGATTGGCTTTGTCATGGGCAGGTCACAACTTGGTGAACTTCTTATAGTTTCATAGGTTCACAGGTGTGTACTAGGCTAATGACCACAAGATCCTTTTTAAGTCTAGCCATGCATCTCAAATCTCTGGTAAGTTCTGTTACCCTAGATAAGGGTAATTCATATGTTAGGTGATGGCAGGGGACAGGAAGATGATCCATTTACAGACTGCTTGTGTCCATTAGAGACATAGGTGCCAAACAAGGGATACATTTCCTGTTCCCCATCCAATTGTTGAAGTTGCACTTGAATTGGGTTAGGGAGGAACTCTGCTTCACATGGATGAGGAGCCTGTTCCAGAGACAGGGTCTTCCCTGGGATACATACCTATCTCTCCAGCAGGTCCTATTTATATCACAGGCAAGGTTTAAGTCTTTAGATTGGGTAATTCTGATGTTGTTTGTTTTGCAGATATGCAGGAGGTCCATCAGGGTGGTTTCTGGCAATGCCTTGTATGTTAGTCGTAGATCTCCCCTCAACAGCCTGAAGGAGACAGAATACAGAATTAGGGTCTTGACATGTTCTGCACAGAACATCTTATTTCTGCCCTGTATTCTTTTAGCATGCCAATTGTTGGATGTGCCTGGACAGGTACATACCAAAGGGGGAATTGTACTCTATGATACTTCTGATGAATGCCAAATATAGTGGAATAATGACCTCCTTGGACCTAGATGTTATATCTTTGTTTACAACTTGTACAATACAGTATGATTTCCTCAGTACTGTAGACACATGATGGTCAAAGGCTGGATTACTGTCTATGTATTTCTCCAAGTCCCCAAAGACTGGGTCATCTTTTAGGGTTGTGTTGTCAATATGATAGTTACCAGGGGTGGATGGCTTCCCAAAGGATACTAGTATGCCTTTCTTGGCATTATTTTTAGTCCATGACTTTGACACTAGATACTTTTCTGTGTCAGCCCTTCCTAGAGAACATTTGTGTTGGTTAGTGAGTCTATGACTGCTCCGAATTTTCAACCATCTGCAAATTTAGTCAACCAATGACCATTGACAATGGCCCTGACTTCAGAAAAGTAAATACAAAAAAGGAGCAGTCCCAGGACTGATCACTGAGGAACTCCACTTGTGACTGAAATCTTTGTAGAGGCAGTCTCCCCAGTTCTAACTTCATGGGTCCTGTCAGTGAGCCAGCTGGCTATCCGCAGGTAACATAAGGGTTTATACCTAACCTCTTGAATTTGTTAACACTGACCGAGTTGGGTATTGTGTCAAATTCCTTGGCTACATCAAAGTAGGTAGTGTGAACTATTTTACCCTCATCCAGTACTTTGTTGACCTTCACAAAGAAGTTACTCAGTTTGAATAGGCATGACCTGCCCTTGACAAAACCAAATTGGGTTGAGTCCAGTGTCTGGAGGTTTCCTATGTCATTACTGATCATTTCCATGATAATTAATTCCATGGCTTTGTATATGAGACTAGTGAGACTTATGTGTCTGTAGCTTCCAGGGTCTGTAGATGGCAAACCTTTGGGCAGAGGGATTTATTTATTTATAAGGTTCATAGGTTCATAGGTTCATACTAGGCTAACTGCCCTTGCAAGCCATTGCAAGCCTAGCCAATTATCCCTTGTGAGATTCAAACCCTGCACCTTGTATTTACAAGGCAAACACCTTAACCATTAGGCCACCGGGTTGGTCCAACTGAGGCGGAAGCCCATTTTCCATGGAGACCTGAGGAGTAAAGCTCCAATATGCATACAAACATGCAATAAAAAAATAATAAACATAATGATTAAAAAACACAAAGCTTCCCGGTTCAATAAAGGTAGTCTTCCTACCCTGTGGGTACCACCAATAATTCCAGTCCAAATCGAAATGAAAATTGTTCAAAACTTTATTTCAAAAACAACCACTGTGGTTAGATGGAAAGGGAGAGAAAATATGGAGTGAGAGTAAGAGAAGTGGAAGGAAATAATTCAAAATCTTTGAAGAGGAGTGTGACAAATAGAGGAGAGGCAGAGACTACATAGATGTCAAGTGGAAGTTTAGCATGGGCAGGACCAAGTATTTAGGAGGTGTTGTTTTAACTCTCTTTTAAACTGGTGAGGCTGAGAGATATTTCTTAAGTTAGGGGGAAGAGTGTTCCAAACATTTGCTATGCTGCACTTGTAAAGGGACTTTCCAATGTTCTTTTGGGGTTTATAGATGTTGAGAAAATGTCTATCGGCTGATTGGAGATGTCGGAGGGGGATGTAGTAAGACACAAGGTTGGAGAGGGTAGGGCAGGAAGAGGGATTGTAAAGGACAGAATGTATGATCTGTAGTTGTGGAATTAGTAGGTGATGAGAGAATTCAAGCCAAGAGCTAGACAGTGGTGAGAGTTAAAAGGAAGATTTGCACCGAATCTGGCGATTTTGTTGTATGATTGGTCAAGTTTGGACAAAAGAGTAGACTGAATGTTAGTAAGGATAGGGGCAGCATAGAGTAAACTAGTTAAGAGGAGTGACTGTGCCCGACAGATTTCGGAGGTAGGTTTCCTATTTCAGTGAAGTAGGCCAAGTTTCTGGTGTTTTTTTTTTAATTCATTGTTGGATATGTAGGTCAAATTTTAATTCATCATCAGTTATAGTGATTGTTGTAGTTCTCCATTCATGAGGTGTGAAGCCTGTTTGAAGGCTATAGTTAAATAGAAATTGCAGAGGGCCTGATAGATCATTTGTATGCTATTTAGAAAGTATCCTGTGATAATGTCTGGGCCCATTGATGCAGTGTTCTTGACCTTAGAGAGAGCAGTAAGGACCACTTCCTCAGTGATAGTACGTGGAGTTGTATTTGATGGCGTTTCCTGAGGGGAGGTTGATGGGGAGAGAGAGGTAAAGATGGAGCTGAATAAGTTGACCAGTAGGTTTGCTATGGCTTCGGGCTCAGTATAGGTGGCTACATTAACAATGAGCTCCACATACAATTGTGTATTGCCTTTGAGATTGGAGGAATAGTTAAAGAATGCCTTATGGTTGTCCTTGGCCTTGGCAGCCAAATTTACCTCAAATTTGGCTTTGGTAGACTTTATTTTTCCTCTGAGTTGTTTGTTTAGTTTGATGAGAGTGCTTTTATCCTGCTGGATACACCTCATAATGTCTACCATGAGTTTCTTCCTTCTGTTATACAACCTACTGATGTTGTGATTCAATCAGGATGACTTGTTTTTAGAGTTATTTCTGTACGTCTTCATGGTGGGTACAGCTGTCTCTATGCAGCTGTTAACATGGCTGTATAGGGTTTCTGTGAACACTTGTGCATAGGCAGCAGTGTTCTCAGTATTTATGGGGGCTTGAAATGTTGTCAAGTTATCTGTTAATAGTAGGAAACTAGCCTTAGAGTAACATTCCAGAGTTAGCTGGGGTGCCATGTTTTATTTTTACTTCAAAGTAGACCATTTTGTGGTCTAACCTTACCAGAGAAGACATTACACTAGAGGGTGTGTAGAACTTTTCCATATTTATGAGGACCAGATCCAGTATGTCTGCACCCCAGCTGGTGTATTGACAATCTGGTCCAGGGAGTTTGTCTTTACAAAATCCAGGAATATCTGTGCCTGCACAGTTGGTGTCATATTTGATTCACAGTTAATAGTGGGGTAATTAAAGTCACTCATGTATATGGTATTAGATTGGATGGTTAGTGTTCCCAATAAGTTTAAATACATGTTACTAGTTTTCTGGGTCATAGAGGGGGAACCTATAACTTGCAAGGAAGTGGTATGGGATTTTGCCTATGGTGATCTGAAGATGGAGAAGCGCAAGTGCATTGTTATGTCTGATCAGCCTTGAGGTATATTTATTTTTTATGCAAATCAAGACACCTCCACCTTTAGTCACTTTCGATGTTGTACATTATCTAAATGTATAGAAGGCATTACAGCCTTGCATTGCTGATGTACTCTCTATGCCTTTAAACCATGCCTCAGTGACAGCACAAATGTCAGCATTCTCTAAGGCGAGGAGAACTTGTAGGGAGTGGAATTTTTTGTTTGGGTTCTTAGCACTGAGCTGTACTGTCAGTTTGGCATTGTCTAAAAAAGGCACTATGTCTGAGGACAATGTTTTAGGTAATATTCAAAAGCCTTGAGGGGAGAGGTGCAGACCATCCCTGGCAAAGAAGTGTGGACTGTATGTATTGATGTGAGTGTTGTTTTGAAAAAGTGTATTTGAGGGGCTGCTGAGGTACTTCATCTAAGAGGTCTTTTTTGATTTAAGAAGGTTGCATTTAAGTACCTCAGCATATGTGGGTTCATATGTCTGCTTTGAACTGTGTGTGACTGTGTGTGATGGGTGCAGAATGTGTACTACTGACAACGTAATTGACATTAGTAGTGCTTTTATGTGAGAGCTTTACTTCCAGAGAAATTGTGTAAATACAACTCTCACATACCATATCAGTTGGTTTGAGAATTAGCTGGTTGCTAGTAAACATGAGGCAAATTCTACATTGCTTCAGGATGCCATATCTACCAAGCTGGAAACTGAGATAGTAGGAAAGTTCAGATCCATGGCAACAGGGCCTTTTTTATTAATTTGACAGTTGCAGTGAGAATATAATGTAACATCAGGAGTATCTGGTTTGCAACTCTGGGAGCAGTGCTTGCCACAACAAACTAGTTGCTCTTTGTGAAACTAGGTAATGGTGAAATTTCAAGGGTGCTTTTAAAGGAAAAAAATGTCAACTCAAGGTATCTGGTATCTACACGGGGCAGTTCCAAACACTTGAGGGGGAAACTAATAAGTAGCCCCCAATGATTTATGGATGAAATATTTAGATATATACTTTAAATTTAGGTTAGACAGCAACTAATCAAGCAGTATTTGCTGATGAGAAAGTATTAGCTTTGTCAAAAATGATGAAAAGTGGGGATTCAATTGATTTTCTACTGCCTGGCTACTAATAATCCTGGTCTCACCACATCTTTATTCTGCTGGCATATAATGCTTCTTTTTTTCTTTTATCACCAGAAACACAGCAGTAGCACCAATCCTAAAATGAGAAGCAGGCCACAGACTTTTTGGTGATCAACAGTCTTGTCCCAGATGATGCAAGGGTTTGAAGGCTTGCTGTAGCCTATCCTTGGTAAATGCTTTGAATAGCAATGAGACCAGTTAAGAAGGTCCAACACAGACACTCGCTGTCCAACCAGAAACAGTCAGGTATCAATGCACTTTGCTCTTTCTCTCACCAGGAGCAAATTGTAAGCAAATATTCCAAGCTGGCACCTATGAAGCTGTTATCAGGCTTTCTGGTAAACAGCAGTTTCCAGGAAATAATGTTCCTATTCTCCTTCTCTCACCAGGAAAAACAGAATCACTAATCTCAAGATGACTACTGAGAGGCAGAATGTGGGGTCTACAATAATTTGTGGTCTTAGACTAGATGTGTGGGTTAATATCCTAAAAGTTGCAGTGTGCATTAAGCAGTTAGATATGAAAGCGGGTAACTTAACCTTCAGCAAAATGGAGAGCCACTAATTCTAAAAGAGCAAGATGTATTGGAAGTGGGTGAGTACTTTGTATTCTGGCTGTATGGAATACAGTGGGATGGCCAATGTACTTAAATAGTTGAAGGGGAGTGATTTTGCAAAATAATAATTTGTGCTTACAAACTATAACCATGAAAGAGGAGAGGGAAGGAAATATATGGTCAAATTAACATAACAGCAGGCAACTAGAAAGACAGTTGTGTTTAAAAACACAACAGCACCATGGTGGGAGGATTGGGAATTTTTTAATTTCTGTGTGACTCATAAGAAACAGAATTGTGGTCTACTTCCTGGTTTAAATATGCAATAAAAAGCAGAATACAAGTAAAACACAGTGTAAAGAAAATAAACCACAATGTGTCAAAAAACAGAAGAAGACAATGAAATACAAAATAAAAGAAAGTGAAAACAAATTAACCTTTTCCTCACAGCAACCTATGGCAGAGTCTGAGTGAGCTCTTCCTGTAAAGCCTTGATATGTTTTATTTTACCCCCTAAATAGCAGGTTTAGATCATAGCACCACCCTCAGTTTACAGGTAATTAACTTTAATTGATATGTACTAATTTCTATGTGACTCACTAGAAACACATCTGTGGTCTCTTCCCTAGTTTAAATATCCATTTAAAAGCAGAATACATGTAAAACACACTGTAAAGAAACTAAGCCACAATATACAAAGCAGAAGAAGGCAATGAAGCACTACAAAATACTGGAAAGCAAAAACAAACTAACCTTTCTTTCACAGCAGTCTATGGCAGAGTCTAATTGAGCCTTCAAGAAGGCCACCAAACCAACTGACAAATGGTGTATGCTGCCTACCTTGACCTGGCCAAAGCATTTAGCACAATACCCACTTGGGCATTATAGACAAACTCATGAAATTAGTTATAAAGTTTTATGTCAAATAGTGGATAAACTGCTAGCTGAAAGATAGAACCCAAGAAGTTAGATTAGTGTAGTCTACCTCTACAAAAAGGCCAGTCACTAGTGGAGTTCCTCAAGGTTCAGAGTTGGTGCCGCTTGTTTTTTTTTGGCATCTACTTCTCTCAAGTCGAGGACAACATCAAGTTCCTCTGGTTGATTAGGTTTGCAGATGACTCTAAGCTAGGCACCGTCATATAATACTCCAAAGATACAAATATCCTCTAAGAAAGCCTGACACAGGCTAATAACCACTACCAGAGCCATAGTTTAAAATTCAATGCCAAGAAATGTATAATAATAACCTTTGGAAAGATGGCTACCCCTGGAAATTGCCACATTGATAATACACCTATAAGAGTAGATTCAGTTGTCAGGAATTTGTGATAGTAAGTAGAAAGTAATCTAGCTGTTGACCATCACGTGTCTATGGTAGTAAGAGAATAATTTTGTCATCATCATCATCATCATCATCATCATCACCCCCCCACACACACACTTTCTCTCATTTTTGACATGGGGTCAGGGTGTCGTGTCAGCTGTCTCCATCTTTCTCCATTCAGCACCACTCTCCCACCTTCTTTGACACTTATGCCTGACTGTCATACATCTTCTCTTACACAATACAGCCACTTATTCACTGGATATCCTCATTTCCTCTTGCCTTTTTCCTGTCTGCCCCAAATCTTCTTCACTTGACTGTCTTCTACTTTTCTGCATATGTACCTGAACCACAGTAATCTGCTCTCTTTGACCTTTTCTGCAATTGGTTTTTGCTCTTATGTTCATCTGTCACACAGTGTTCATCCTACAACCCATCTCAGGCACTACATCTCCATCACCTCTAGTTTCCTCAGTTTCTCTGCTTTTACTGTCCAGATTTCTACACCATATCATAGTATGTGTCTTACCACTTGTTTAGTACACCTTACATTTCAGCTTCTTTGGCATTTTTCTGTCATATACTACACTTTGACACTCTGTGCCAGTTGGCTGCAGCTCCTCTGATTCTATCTTTGACTTCTTCAGTCAGACTTCCCTTCTCCTCAACCACCATCATCATTCCATGGAATCAGTTTGTGTTGCTCTACATATAAGCAAGGTATGGCATCTAGGTTCAAGGAGGTCATTATTCCACTGTACATGACCCTTATTAGACTAATCACTGGGTGCAAAGCCTCCTTCAATATGCACCTGACCAGGCACATGCAACAACTGGAATGTCCACAGAGGTTCATCACAAAAACAAAACAAGGCATAAACAATATATTCTTTGTAGACTGCTGTAAAACCCTATCCCTGCACTCAGTCTCCTAGAGACTCTTGAATTGTGATCTATGCCTGGCCCACAAAGTATGACTAGACACCTACAATCTTGGATCATATGAACAGAGACATGGGAGAGCTCTCAGAATATGCATCTGAAATTGGTATGAAACTAGTATTGAGCATTATCTTTCCATCATCCTTAATGATGCCAAAAATAAAAATAAAAGTTAATGGACTTCAGTTATTGCCTTAGATATTGGTATCTATGAAGCCCGTGCATTGGCCCAGTAATCAAGGAGCCTCAATCCTCACCACTACACCAGTGAGAAACGTGCATATTGTAAGGATGATAGGTACACACACACAGTAAAGTACAATTTCCCTTAAGAGCACACAGAGATCACAGTCAGTCTGAGGCTGGTTTATTCCTCTCTCTCCAGATCCCAATAAGACTCCCCAGTGGTACAGCTATAGGGTTAAGATCTCAGCTTAGTGGTCAAGCCAAAACCTCGAGCACCCACTCTGCCCAACCAGTGCTTCGTGCCCCTGCCCAAGTAGCTGGCACACACACTGAGATTTGATTTATTTGCAAACACACAGACACTCCTGGGGAAGGCTGGCACAGGTTTACTAGCTATGCCACCCTCTGCCCAGACTATAAGGTGGTACCAGCTGCCACTAACTACCATTATCAGCCACTAAAAAGGCCCTTACCAATGGGTTCCCAGTCTTACTGTGTAATGTTACTATTATCCAAATGGAAAGTGTGACTATGACTTGAAGGCTATTGGAGTGGCCTATACATAATCACTAAATACATATGCAAGTACCCTTAGAGCTTAAATATCTCTAACAAAACAGCCACAATTAAAAGGTTGAAATATATTTAATAATAAATAATAAAAGCACAAGACAATACTCAATATCTGAACACAGTGACAACACAGTTCAGAATCACAAGAAATCCTTTAAAACAACATTGCAGGACAGTCTCACATAAATACAGAAAACATTTAAACTAATTGTGCTGTATTTCTATCTATCTCTAGAGAAATTACTATACCTAAATAAATTACTTACAGAGCAAGACAAGAAGTGCTGAGTTGATGTTTTCAGGTCCAGAGACAAGATACAAAATGCACAGACTTTCTCTCTCAGATAGTTCCTAAATTAATCACAAATATTTCTGCTGAGTCATCTCAAATTACATCATTCTTGTCAATTCTGTTTTTAGTTTCCAGGCCAACAGGAACTTAAAATATAACACCTCAGTGTCAAGAATACTTATCTCTTAGAAACTTGCCTGGAAGTGGAAATCGTAAAACTTTTAAACACCTTTACATTGGAAACGTGCAATTTTCACACTGAGCTAATCGAAGGAAGGGCAGTGAGCAAACTCGGATCTATAATATATAACATTAAGTATCCTGTTTTTTGCTTATTTTTTCAAGATATTTATAGCACTTTGTGTACTGTATATTTTTCTAGCTAGTTTAACTGTGTGTGAGGTATTAACTGGAAATTGTCCACTTTTATTAAGCATCTGTTGGGTTGTTTGTTTCTGATAACTTGTTGCAGTGAAACACTTTCTTTAGAGGCTCCTTTAGCTGTTTAAAACTTTCATTTAAAGGCTCACTGCTGCTTTTCTGCTGTGAGAAAATTTCTGCAGTTTGTTTCTAAAGTAGTGTGTATATTTGTAGCATTATCCATATTCAGGCTTGTATTTGGGCCTAGTGTTTGTGGAGGCTGTGTGTCTGAGCACATATTCAGGGACATCTTGGTTTAGCCAAAGCCATCAGGCATTTCAGTGAGAGAGAATTGTTTAAGGTCATTGGCTGACTGAGGTCACCTGGACTACAGCTTAGACTAAGCACCTCATTGGTTCTTTTGAGCTTTTTGTTTCTTAAAAGTTGTCTCAGGTTTCAACTTTCTGTTACCTAAGAAGTTAAGTTGTGAGTGTTTCTGCCATTTCACACTGAGCTAATCGAAGGAAGGACACTGAGCAAACTCGGATCTATAATATATAAAATTATGCATCCTGTATTTTGCTTATTTTTTCAAGATATGTATAGCACTTTGTGTACTGTATATTTTTCTAGCTAGTTTAACTGTGTGTGAGGTATTAACTGGAAATTGTCCACTTTTATTAAGCATCTGTTGGGTTGCTTGTTTCTGATAACTTGTTGCAGTGAAACGCTTTCTTTAGAGGCTCCTTTAGCTGTTTAAAACTTTCATAGTTTCATAGTTTCATAGTATAATACTAGGCTATCTGCCCTGGGGCATTTGTAAGCCTAGCCATAGTGATGTGGCTTTTGCCACCCCATGAAATGATACAAAAATGTACAGATAAAATCTAGAATACTGTGCCTCTGTCTAGTAGTGACACAGTGAAGGTCCCCTTATATAATAGAATTAGTTTACTGTGCCCCTGTCTAGCAGTGACACAGATGTGACCCCTGGGGTAAACTTACGATCTCCCATCCACTCATCAAGATTTCTCTTGAAGAGAGTCAGTGAGGGGCTGTGCCTAATACGAACTGGGATCCTGTTCCAAAGCATGGGAAGCCTCTGGGTTATGAATGTATCCCTCCAGCATGTCCTATTCATACTTGTGCCGAGGTTTTAAGTCTTTAGCTCTCGTGGTCCTGTTGGATTTGGATTTTTTGAGGTGGAGCATGTCCATCAGATCCTGATTGGACATGGCCTTGTACATCAGGCAGAGATCACCTCTGAGCAGGCGGTATGCTAATGACTAGAGCTGAAGTTTCTTTAGTCTGGCAGAATAAGACATATGTTGGAGACCCTTGATCCTTTTGGTGAGGTACTTTTGTGGTCTCTCCAGCTGTTGCAAGTGCCGGGTGAGGTACATACCAAATGGGGCATTGTACTCAATCATGGGTCTGATGAGGGAGGAATATAGGGGTACAATGAAATCCTTGGATCTGGATGTGAAACCCTTCATGATGAGGTGTGCAAGGTAGAATGTTTTTCTAACCACTTTGGCAACGTGGGTGTCAAATGAGAGGTCGCTGTCTACTTGGGTCCCTAGGTCTCTGATTACTTTTTCCTTACTCAGAGGGTTGCTGTCTATGTGATAATTTGTGGGTACTTTGTTTTTTCCAAAAGGGATAACTATACATTTTTTGGCATTTAGTTTAAGGCCATGACTACGGCACCAGTTGTCCATTTCAGTGAGGCCTTTTTGTAGGATGTGTGTATCTGCTGGTGTATCAAGTATGGCACCTAGTTTGCAGTCATCTGCAAACTTTGTCAGCCACAGCCCTCCCATGTTTGCTTTAACATCTGAGAAATAAATGCTGAACAAGAGGGGTCCCAGGACAGATCCCTGTGGGACACCACTTGTGACTGGCTTTGAGTCTGACATTGCTCCAGCAATTTTAACTTTATGGGTTCTGTCCTTTAGCCAGTTTGCAACCCATCTAGTGACATAAGGGTTTACTTTTAAGCTGTTTAGCTTATCTATGATGCCTGAGTGGGGTATTGTGTCGAAGGCCTTAGCCAAGTCCAGGTATGCTGTATGGATTGCTTTGCCCTCATCAATGGCTCACTGCTGCTTTTCTGCTGTGAGAAACATTTCTGCAGTTTGATAACTTGTTGCAGTGAAACACTTTCTCTAGAGGCTCCTTTAGTTGTTTAAAACGTTCATTTAAAGGCTCAGTGTTGTTTTTCTGCTGTGAGAAACATTTCTGCAGTTTGTTTGCCACCCTCCCTCCCTATTGGTATCGTGTTCTTATAGTTGGTGGCTTTGCAGTTGCCCTCCCCTACTGTAAATTTGATATGGGACCCTCCTCCCAGTCTAGTGTCATTACCTCATTCTACCCAATACAGGGAGAACATTTGAGAAGGCCAATCAGCGTAGTTTCTGCTACTCCTTTCCCTCTTTCCACTAAAAAAAAATCTAAGCTTGTTTCCTACCTTTCCTGTGGGTAGTCTAGTCTGTATATAGATTTGCTGTGTCTAGGACTATTTGCAGGCTTCTAGGCCCCAAGCCTTTCTGTATTGGAGGGAAGACTTCTAGCTTAATTTTGTTTCTTAGAACTAGTCATGTTTTTGTTTCAGCACTCAAGTCTGTTTCTTTGAGCTCAGCACTTGTTCAGAACTTATTGTAAGCACTAAATAAGCTACAAATTACTACAGCATTCAACTTTCCTCACTGTCTAGAGGAAAACAGTTTCTAGTACTTAACAAATAAGCACCTATCCAGGCATGTCTAAGGGTCAGCTCCCAGAGTTTTCTCCTGTCTACCTGATGAATCTTGGCAACTTGGGGCAATGCAGTAATTACCTTATGTACACAGACAACCCTCTTCTCTTACCACCCAACACTACAACCTGTGAGAGATGCACTTATATAGCCAAATTGGAAGCAAAGCTCTCTTCACCCAAGACTGGACTAGACAGTCAAGAGGAAAAGGTAAACACTTGCACCACACCACAGTCAGCACATAGTCCCTCAAAACCTACACCACCAAAGCACACACATAGAAACACAAAACACATACCTACATTTGCGGAGGCTCTCAGTAAAAACCTGCCCAAGCAACAGGGACCTCCAAAGCAGAAACACAAGCAACCTCCACCCCCCAACACAATCCAAATGACACATAGCCCACAAACTCAGTGTGCCATTCAACCATAGCCCATAAGGCATAACAACATACCTAACACTCTAGTCATAGGTGACTCTATAGTCAGGCACACTGATATTCCACTCACCAGGCTAAACAAGGAGAAAGTTACTGTCAGCTGCCTGTCGGGTGCCAGGATCCGACACATAATGCATGCACTTGGGTCACTCCACAACAAATACAAATATGACTCTGTCTTTGTCCATGTTGGTGTGAATGACCTGAGACGTACCTCCTTGGACTACATGAAAATGGACATTGAGGAGCTGTCCGATCTTGTTGCCCAGGCAGGTATGACCCTTGCCCTGAGTAGCATCCTGCCATCACCCAGAATTATACCACAGTACAAGGACAAAATAATTGACTTCAACAATTGGCTAAGCTTCTGGTGTCATTCTAAGGGGATCCAGTATCTGTCTGCCTGGGATGACATGATCGACAAACCACGATGCTTTGCCAGAGATGGCCTGCACCTGTCACCCCTGGGATACTGGATAAGGCTCTAGCCACCCCTATAGTGCCTTTTTTAGGCAAGTTTCAAATGACAAATTCACCCCCCTAACAGGTACAGGCAAGAAGAATCTGAAGCTATTGCTACTCAATGCTAAAAGTCTAAACCTCAAAATGCACTCACTCGAGGCACTCCTTAAAATGGAGAACATCGACATCTGAGCAGTGACAGAGACCTGGTTCAAGGCTCCAGAGAGTACCCCTGCATTACCAGGCTATAATTCATACCACACCTTTCGACCACCTAAACTGGACTGAAACACTAAAGGCGGAGGCGTGTCCATATTCATTAAGGATATCCACACCTCCAGTCTAATTGCTCAGCATAATTCATCCGAGATTATCCAAGTGCAACTAACTCTGGGCAAGACCGCAATCCAAATTGTAGCTTGCTATAGATCCCCCACCATGCCCCAGGATTCCCACTCCTCATTTCTTAATACACTGGAAAATATTAGGGTACAACCCAACACCCTAATAATGGGTGATTTCAACTACCCTACCATTAACTGGGAAAACTACTCATGTACCAACTGTTGTGCTCAACGTTTTCTGGAATTCATAAATTCCAATGCCATGGATCAACTTATCCACACCCCCACCAGAGGCAGCAATATCCTAGACCTGGTTATTACCAACATGGTCAACTGGTGCTCCACACCAGAAGTCAATTCCTCGTTGGTCAGATCCGACCACAAGCTAATCACCCTAGAAATCCACATCCTTCCCCTACCCCCCATTAGGAAAACCACAGTAAAAAAACTTCTCTCCAAAGCCAACTTCACGCTTCTTAAGACAGAAGTGGCAAACTTCACGACACCCATGCTGATGGACAATAGAGGTATGACTGCTAAATCCTACAAAAATGAACTTTATAAGCACTTACATGAGTGCATGGATCATGCAATCCCTAACAGAACCAAGATGCTATCCTCCAAAAAAAGGAAGCCAATCTGCTGGTCCCCTGCCATAAACAAACTCTACAACAGAAGACAGAAACTGTTGCAAAAAAGAGTAAAATCCCATGATTGGAAAAACTCCCTGGTCAGCCTCAGTAAGAACCTTAGATTCCCCATAAAATCCTTCAAAGCTAGTTATGAAAACAAAATCACCACTGACTCTAAAGACAACCACAAAGCATTCTATAGCTATGTCAAGAATCTCAATGGCAACACTCAGATCTGCTCTGAGTTATAGCATAATGGCACTAAATATACAGAACCAACTGATATTGCCAACATCCTGGCAGATAGGTTCAGTGCTAACATTACCCCGCTGTCATCCCCTAAAGGGCCCATCTCTATACCAGAAGAATGCAAAGTTCCTGTAATCATGGCTGCACAGGTAAAAACCACACTATCCAAAGCCAAGAACACAGCATCCATGGGACCTGACGACATCCCAGGCTGTGTTCTACATGAACTACAGAATGAACTGGCACCCCACCTAAGTACCATGTTCAATCATAGCCTCACCTCAGGCTATGTGCCTACTGAATGGCGCACAGCAACATTTATCCCACACCACAAAGGGGGAGCCACCACAGACCCCGGAAACTACCGCCCCATTAGCCTAACGAGCCTGGTCTGCAAGGCTATGGAACGTATCATCATGGAATTTATAAACAATGACATTGGTAATCTCCAAACTCAGGATCCCACCCAGTTTGGGTTTGTAAAAGGCAGATCATGTCTCCTAAACCTGATAGACTTCTTTGAAGCAGTCACCAAAGCTGTAGATGAGGGTAAGGTGGTTCACACAGCCTATCTAGATCTCACAAAGGCTTTCGACACCATCCCCCATTCTGGAATTATAGATAATCTCACTAAACTAGGTAAAAATCCCTATGTCACAAGATGGGTTGTCAACTGGCTCACTGACAGAACCCACACTGTGAAAGTCGCAGACTCCAAATCCAACTTCAGACCAGTGACAAGTGGAGTACCACAGGGTTCAGTCCTGGGTCCTCTCCTGTTTGATATCTACTTCTCTGAAGTACAGGCTAACAGAGAAGGTCTTTGGCTAATGAAGTTCACAGATGACTGCAAACTAGGAGCCATAATCAAAACTCCAAAAGATGTGGATATCCTACAAAAGGGCCTTGCTGAAACAGATGCCTGGTGTCAAAGCCATGGCCTCAAGCTCAATGCCAAAAAGTGCATTGTCATCCCTTTTGCTAAAACTCAGTACCCATGAACTACCACATAGGCGGTAGTCTACTTAACACTGAAAGATAAGAGACCTTGGGACACAGGTGGACAGTAGTCTCTCCTTTGATAATCACATCGCCACAGTAGTCAGGAAATCCTTCTACGTAGCACACCTCATCACAAAAGGTTTCTCATCCAGGAAAAAAGAGGTTATTGTTCCCCTCTACTCATCACTCATTAGACCCATTATAGAGTACCCTTTTGGTATGTACCTCACAAGACATCTACAACAACTGGAAAGGTCACAGAAATACCTCACAAAGAGGATTACCGGCCTCAAACAGATGCCCTATGCAGAACATCGCAAAAAACTGCAGCTTTACTTCATTGCATATCGCCTACTCAGAGGCGATCTCTGCCTAACACACAAAGCTATGTCAAACCCAGAGCTTTTAGACATGCTCCACTTAAAGAAATCCCAATCCCTATGAGCTACATTGTCCAGGGACCTAAACCTTGTCACCACAATAAACAGAACATGTTGGAGGGATAGATTCCTGTCCCAGAGACTTCCCATACTGTGGAACAAACTACCTATCTATATCAAACAAAGCTCCTCATTAGCACTCTTCAAGAAAAATCTTGATGATTGGATGGGAGATAGGAAATTCAGCCTGGGGATCACTTCTGTGGCTCTGCTCGACAGTGGCACAAGAAAATAATTTTCTTGGGTGGCGAAAGCCAGGGTACCTTTGGCTAGGCTTATATAGGCCCTAGGGCTAATAGCCTAGTACCTACCTATGAACCTATGAACCTCTGTTTTCAGAAAATAGAAAAGCCTACAACTCTAGACATTGTGTCTGCTTTGAGCTGAAACAGAGATAACAGGGTCATAAACAATTTCCACTTACTTCCTCAGAGTTTGCAAGTTAACTCTGTATATTCCAGCCTTTAGCATTAACACATACATTTGCACAGGCATGTAGTTTATACACATTCCTGCTATTTTCCAGCAGGTTGCAGTGTGGTTGCATTTTTGAGGCTCAGTACATAACATACTGTTTACTTACATTTGTAGACAACCCTATCGATTATATTAATATTTACAACAACAGAATGATTTACAGAATTCTAGCTGGCTAGGCTGGCAGCCTTCACAATTCTCCCCCCTTGAGAAATCAAGCTAGTTTTTCAAGTGACCCTTGAGAAACATTGCTTGAGAGTGTTGAGCCTATCTGGGAATACCTTACTTCATTCCCTGTCTTGAGAGCCCATCTGCATTGGTATTGCTAACCCCACTGTGGTACTGCACTGTCATATCATATGCTTGCAACCCTAGGCTCCACCTTAGCAACTTGACATTTTGCTGGCTGGCTCAGTGTAACCATGTTAGGGGATTGTGTTCTGTAACTACTGTAAATTTTCTTCCATACAGATAAGGCTGAGGTTTCTGCAGTGCCCACACTATGGCTAAACATTCCTTTTCTACAGCTGCATATTATTCCTCCCTGGGTTGGAGCCTACGACTGAGATAAACCAATGGGTGCTCTTCTTCCTCTGATGAAATCTGGCTAAGTACAGCCCCCACCCCATGGTTGGAAGCATCCACCTGCACAGCAAATTGTTTACTGTAATCTGGACTGGCTAACACAGGGGGTCCTCTCAAAGCTTCTTTAAGCTTCTGGAATGCCTGCTCAGATGCTGGGGTCCACACTACCTTATCTAGCCTGTTTTTCCTTGTCAGGTCTGTGAGGGGAGCAGCTATGGAGCTATAACTGGGGACAAACTTACTGTAGTAACCTGCTGCCCCTAAAAATGTGCTCACCTGCTTTTTGGTAACACGTGTACTCCATGCCTGAATGGCTTAATCTTTGGCAGGTGCTGGCCTGATCTTTTCACTCCTTAATCTATGTCCTAGGTTGGAGACCTCTGCCATAACCACCTGACATTTGCTGGGCTTAATGGTCAACTCTGCCCTCTGTAGTCTGCCCAGCCCCTCCTTGACATGCTGAAGGTGCTTTTGCCAGGAATGGTTGTAGATGGCAATATCATCTAGGTAAGCAAGGGCAAAATCTCTTGCTCATATGAAGATATGATCTACCAGCCTCTGGAAAGTCGCTTGGCATTTTTCATCCCAAAGCGCATCTTTGTGAACTCATACAAGCCAAAAGGAGTCACAAAGGCTGACCTCTCTCTAGCACTGGGAGTCAAGGACACCTGCCAGTAACCCTTGGTAAGATCAATGGTGGTAACATACTTAGTCCCACCCAGATGCTGTAGGGCTTCATCTGTCCTAGGCATGGGATAAGCATCTGACTCTGTGACTATTTAATTTCCTGTAGTGCACACAGAAGCTGGTGCAGCCATCCTTCTTTGGCACCAGAACCACTGGGGAGGCTCATGGACTGCTGGACTCCTGAATTACCTCTGGTTACAACATTTCCTGTATCTCCTCCCTCAGAGTCTGTTTGACTCTCTCAGGCACCCTATAAGGGGTCTGCCTAATAAGCCTTTAGGGTCCTGTATAACCATGGTGCTGCACCAGGTGGGTGCACCATGGTTTCATAGTGAACATGATGCCAAATTGCTGTAACACTGCTTGGATTTCCTGGGTAGGATATAGCTGCTGAGACACTGCTACCACTTCTGCTGAGGTGTCTGTCCAAGCCTCACTGAGGAGATCAGTCACCAGATCTCCCTCAGATTCCTCCTGCAATCCACTCCAAATACTCAGCACAAGGGCGTCCCTATCATGGTAAGGTTTTGTCATGTTAACATGGTACAATTTGTGCCCCTGCCTCCTGCCTAGCAGTTCCGCCATGTAGTTAACATCACTGACCTTCCTTACTACCTTGTAGGGTCCCTCCCAAGCTGCTTGCAGCTTGTTATGTCTGACAGGAATGAGAACCATTACCTGCTGCCCTGCAGCATACTCTCTAGCTCGAGCATTCCTGTCATACTAGACCTTTTTCTGCTGCTGGACTTCTGCCAGGTTCTCCTGGGCCAAGCCCATGAGTTTCCTGAGCGTTGTCCTGAGGTTTAGGACATATGCCACAACAGACTCGTAAGATTCACACTCAACTTCCCATTCCCACTCATTATGAATTAAATCTAGAGGTCCTCTCACCCTATGCCCATAGAGCAACTCAAAGGGTGCAAAACCCGTGGATTCCTGGGGAATCTCTCTGTAAGCAAACAGATGGGGCAAATATTTGTCACAGCCCCTCTTAGACTGGTCTACAAATGCCTGTAGCATGGACTTGAGTGTAGAGTTTAACCACTCAACAAGACCATCAGTCTGGGGAAGTGGATGGCATAATGGTTAAGGTGCTTACCTTAGAAACTCAAGGTGCAGGGTTTGATTCTCACATGGGGTGATTGGCTAAGCTTAAAATGGCCCATGAGGGCAGTTAGTCTAATACTAATCTATGATGGTAGAGGGGGGGGTCTTTAGCTGCTTCATCCACAGTATTTCCACAGACAAGCCAGCACATCTGACATGAAATTGGCATCTCTATCAGTCAGTATTTCGTTTGGGAAACCTACCCTGCTGAAAATCTCTAACAAAGCATTTGCCACCTTTTTCTGTCTCAATGGAGGACAAAGCTACTATCTTAGGGTATCTGGTTGCAAAATCTACTACTACTACTACTAGGATATACTGTTTCCCTGTGGAACTTGGGGTACTCAGAGGCCCCACAATATCCATAGCTACCCTCTGAAATGGCTCCTCAATCACAGGCAAAGGCATCAAAGGAGCTTTCACCTTGTCTCTTGCTTTGCCTACCTTTTGGCATTGCTTCCAGGTCCTGCAGTACCCTGTTACATCTCTGGAAATTCCATGCCAATGGAATGTCTGCATAACATGTCTCTTTGTACATTTTATGCCCATATGACCTGCAAAGGGAACATCATGGGCTATGGCTAGAAGTGCTACAGTATTGGCTGTAGACACTGCCAACTGCTGTATCCTCTCACATTCTAACCCTCCCTCAGGGGTCCAGTCTTTATACAATAACCCTTTGTCCCAGTATACAGAATCCGCCTTCCATTGAAAATCAGGTGCATCAGTAGCTACCTCTCTCAGGCCTTGTAATGAGTGTCTGAGAGCTGAGCCTGTCTCATCTCTATCTTTGTAACCCTTCCCAGCTCTCCTTCCACAGGAAGTCTGGTATCCTCTGACAGAAGTGCCTCACTGTCAGTCTGGGTACTACTACTCACCTCTGCCCTTGCAGTCACTCTGTCCAAGGGAACATCAGTAACCACAAGCAGCTGTGGCTCACTTTCAGTCTCACTGCTATAGAGTAGCTCTCTCCCTGATGTAAACACCTCACCAGTCCTGGCTGCAAGTATGCGGTCTGACTGGGTCTCTCCCAGGTTACCAAACCCACGTGCTTGTCTCAAAGCCTGACTACGTGCAACTGCATTAACACACAGTACTGCATTATCAATATCCTTCCCTATCAGGACATCTGCAGGATGGTAGTTTGGTACCCTTACTGTCTCAAGACAACCTACTACTGGCATTTTGTCATTCCTACTTACTGGCTCTCCCACATTTTGTTTCTGACCTTCCCTCCGTGGACATCTATATGCCACATGGCCCCACTGGTTACATTTAAAACATTTAACCCTAGGTCCTGGATGTGTACCTGGACTAGTGGCTTCCCTTGCTACTGACAGACCCTGTTGGTGCAGTCTGGGCTGCCCACCTTGGGTTCCCTTAGATACATGAGAAGCACTGGGTGTCCCTTTCCTGTGCAGTGATGCCCTGTTTGCTAGGTATAAGTCTCCGTTCTTCCCCAACTCATCTGTAGTAGCACATTGTCTATCACCTAACCAGATCCTCATGTCCTCACGCAAAGTGCTAAGAGCCTATTCCCTCACCAAAAGGTCTGCCAGACCTTCAAAAGTGGTGAACTCACATCCACTCACCCACCTATGAAAAGAAAAGTGCTTAGTTCAGCAACATATTCACACACACTTTCATCTGCTTTACATCTAGACTCACAAAACTTTGTACTATAAGCTTCAGGTGTTAGCTTAAAACATTCTAGCAAACAGTTCTTTGCAGCATTATAATTTAAACAGTCAATATCAGACAGTTTGGACATTACAGTTACAGATTTACCATGGAGTAAGGGGGTCAGGAACTGTACCCAGGGCCCTCGGTCAACATTATACTGTTTACATACCCTCTCAAACATATAAATGAAACTATCAAAATGATCCCCCTCTGTAAACTGTGGAAGAAATTTACTGACCTTTGTTGCTTCTGGGGTTTGGTTCTCCCTTCACCATTACCTCATGACTCTGGCAAAGAGTCAGCATCTCCTTTTCATGTTGCCTCTCCCTCTTCCTCTCCTCAGCTTCCAGGCATAACAGTTTCTCACTTTCCACAGTCTCTAGACACCTCAGTCTCTCTGCTGCTTCCATTTCCAAATGCTTGGCCTCCCACCCAAGTCTCTTTAACTCCAGATGGATTTATAAGTCCTCTATAGAAAGGTTGAGCTGCCCATTTTCTGAGAGTTGTACATCTCCATGGCCAGTCTGATCATCCTCCTGATTGCTATTATGTGATTCAGCTGTGATTAAAGCTACAACCATGTCTGCTTTAGTCAGGTTGCCATGCACCAGTCCTTTAGCCTGGTGCATCTCAGCCAAATGTCTCCTTGTCTGCTTGCCATATCCCTCTGCTGAGATGCTTGTCTGCTCTCCCTGTCTAACTAAGCTCACAAAAGAAATAAAACAATTGTGATATGAACTATGAATGTTCACTGCATGGCTGATTTAGAGTACAGACATCTTCAGTGATCACTGTACACAAGCTACAAAATGTCAATATCCACCCCACTACAAGCCAATTAATATTTGATGTGGATATCTCACCACAGTGAAACAATTAATATGTGATGTGGGTATCCCACCACTGCCAAACAATTAATATGTGACACCCATGCACTGGCCCAGTAATCAAAGAGCCTCAATCCTCACCACTACACCAGTGAGGGGTGTGCATATTGGGATGATGATAGGTACACACACAGTAAAGTACACTTTCTCTTAAGGGTACACAAAGATCACAGTCAGTCTGGGGCTGGTTTCTCCCTGATCCCCAAAAAGGCTTCCCACTGGTACAGCTATAGGATTAAGATCTCAGCTGAGTGCTCAAGCCAAAACCTCCAGCACCCTCTCTGTCCAACCAGTGCTTCATGTCCCTGCCCAAGTAGCTGACACACACACACACACACACACACACACACACACACACACACACACACACACACACACACACACACACACACACACACACACACTTTGAGATTTGATTTATTTGCAAACACACAGACACTCCTGGGGAAGTCTGGCATAGGTTAACTAGCTATGCCCTCTTCTGCACAGACTATAAGGCAGTACCAGCTGCCACCAACCATCCTTATCAGCTACTAAAAAGGCCCTTACCAAAGGGTGCCCAATCTTACTGTGCAATGTTACTATTATTCAAATTGTAAGTGTGACTAAGACTTGAAGACTATTGGAGTGGCTTATACAGTATTACCACATACATATGGAAGTACTGTAAGAGTTTAAATATCTCTAACAAAGTAGTCACAATTAAAAGGTATAAATATATTTAATAATAAATAATAAAAGCACAAGACAATACTCAATAACTGAACACAGTGACAACAGAATTTAAAATCATGGGAAATACTTTAAAACAACATTGCAGGACAGTATCACATAAATACAGAAACATTTAAACTAATCTTGCTTTATTTCTATCTCTAAGAGAAATCACTGTACCTAAATAACTTACTTACAGAGCAAGGCAAGAAGTGCTGAGTTGATGTTTTCAGGTCTAGAGGCAAGATACAAAATGCACAGACTTTCTCTCTGAGATACTTCTTAAATTAATCACAAACATTTCTGATGGGTCATCTCAGATTACATCATTCTTGTCAATTCTGCACTTAGTTTCCAGGCCAACTGGAACTTAAAATATAACACCTCAGAACTTAGAAAGGTCAACAAAGAATTCAGAAACAAAGTTAAATATTTAAAAAATAAATATGAATTGAAAGCTGCTACATCTACTAAGAAGAACCACAAATGTTTCTTCAACTATGTCAGGAAATTTTATATCTAATGCCTAACAGTGCTCAGAATAACACTTACTCACCCCAAGAAATAGCCAACATGTTAGGGTCATAGGTAGGTACTAGGATATTGGCCCTAGGGCCTATATAAGCCTAGCCAAAAAGGTACCCTGGCTTTCGCCACACAATAAAATTATTTTCCTGTGCCCCTGTCAAGCAGAGCCACAGAAGTGATCCCCGGGGTGAATTTCCTATTTCCCATCCAATCATCAAGATTTTTCTTCAAGAGTGCTAATGAGGAGCTCTGTTTGACATAGATAGGTAGCTTGTTCCAGAGTATGAGAAGTCTCTGGGAAAGGAATCTATCCCTCCAGCATGTTCAGTTTATTGTGATGACAAAGTTTAGGTCCCTACAGTGTGCAGTTCAGAGGGATTGGGATTTCTTTAAGTGGAGCATGTCCAACAGCTCTGGGTTTGGCATAGCTTTGTATGTTAGGCAGAGATTGCCTCTAAGTAGTCGATATGCGACGGAGAAAAGCTGGAGTTTGAGACGGTCTGTGTAGGGTATCTGTTTGAGGCCAGTAATCCTCTTTGTGGGGTATTTCTGTGGCCTCTCCAGTTGTTGTAGATGTCTTGTGAGATACATACCAAAAGGGGTTCTGTACTCTATAATGGGTCTAATGAGTGATGAGTAGAGGGGAACAATGACATTTTTTTTTCTGAATGAGAAACCTTTTGTGATGAGGTGTGCCATGTAGAAGGATTTCCTGACTAATGTGGCGATGTGATTATCAAAGGAGGGACTACTTTCCACGTGTCCCAAGGTCTTTTATCACACTTTCAGTGTTAAATAGACTACCACCTATGTGGTAGTTCACGGGTACAGAGTTTTTACCAAAAGGGATGACAATGCACTTTTTGGCATTGAGCTTCAGGCCATGGCTTTGATACCAGGCATCTGTCTCAGTGAGGCCCTTTTGTAGGTGCCCACATCGTTAGGAGTTTCAATTATGGCTCCCAGTTTGCAGTCATCTGTGAACTTCATTAGCCAAAGACCTTCTGTGTTAGCCTGTACTTCAGAGAAGTAGATACCAAACAGGAGAGGACCCAGGACTGAACCCTGTGGTACTCCACTTGTCACTGGTCTGAAGTCGGATTTGGAGTCTGCTGCTTTCACAGTGTGGGTTCAGTCCATGAGCCAGTTGGCAACCCATCTTGTGACATAGAGATTTATACCTAGTTTAGTGATTGTATCTATAATTCCAGAGTGGGGGATGGTATCGAAAGCCTTGGTGAGATCTAGATAGGCTGTGTGAACCATATTACCCTCATCTATGGCTTTGGTGACCGCTTCAAAGAAGTCTATCAGGTTTAGGAGACATGCTCTGCCTTTTACAAACCCGAACTGGGTGGGTTCCAGAGTTTGGAGAGTACCAATGTCTTTGTTTATGAGTTCCATGATAATACGTTCCATGGCCTTGCAGACCAGGCTCATCAGGCTAACGGGGGTGGTAGTTCCTGGGGTCCATCATGTCTCCCCCTTTGTGGAGTGGGATAACCGTCATGGTGCACTATTCAGTGGGCACAAAGCCTGAAGCGAGGCTATGATTGAACATAGCACTTAGGTGGGGTGCCAGTTTGTTCTGCAGTTCATGTAGAACGCAGCCTGGAATATTGTCAGGTCCAATGGATGCTGTGTTCTTGGCTTTGGAGAGTGTGTTTTTTACCTGCACAGCCATGATTAAAGGAACTTTGCATTCTACTAGTATAGAGATGGGCCCTCTAGGGGGTGAGAGGGACTTAAAGTTAGCACTGATCCTATTTGCCAGGATGTTGGGAATATCATTTGATTCTGTATATTTAGTGCCATTGTGCTGTAACTCAGAGCAGATCTGAGTATTATTCATTGAGATTCTAGACATAGCTATAGAATGCGTTGTGTTTGTCTTTAGAGTCGGTGGCAATTTTGTTTTCATAATTAGCTTTGGAGGATTTTATGAGGGATCTCAGCTTCTTATTGAGGCTGACCAGGGAGTTCCTCCAGTGATGGGATTTTACTCTTTTTTGCAGCAGTTTCTTTCTTCTGTTGTAGAGTTTGTTTATGGCAGAGGACCACCAGATTGGCTTCCCTTTTTTTTGGAGGATAGCATCTTGGTTCTGTTAGGGATAGCATGATCCATGCACTCTTGTAAGTGCTTATAAAGTGCATTTGTGTAGGATTCAGCAGTCGTACCTCCATTGTCCATCTGCATGGGTGTCATGAAGTTTGCCACTTCTGTCTTAAGAAGTGTGAAGTTGGCTTTGGAAAAGTTTTTTACGATGGTTTCCCTAATGGGGGTGGGGGCGGGATGTGGATGTCTAGGGTGATTAGCTTGTGGTTGGATCTGACCAACGAGAAATTAACCTTTGGTGTGGAACACCAGTCGCCCATGTTGGTAAAGGCCAGGTCTTGGATATTGCTGCCTCTGGTGGGTGTATGAATAAGTTGATCCAAGGCATTGGAATTTATGAATTCCAGAAAATGTTGAGCAAAACAGTTGGTACATGAGTAGTTTTCACAGTTAATGGTGGGGTAGTTGAAATCGCCCATTATTAAAGTGTTGGGTTCTACCCAAATATTTTCCAGTGTATCAAGAAATTAGGCGTGGGAATCCTGGGGCATGGTGGGGGGTCTGTAGCAAGCTACAATTTGGATTACGGTATTGCCCAGAGTTAGTTGCACTTGGATAATCACGGATGCATTATGCTGTGCAACTAGCCTGGAGGTGTGGATATCCTTGATGAATATGGACACGCCTCCACCTTTAGTGCTTTGGTCCGGGTTAGGTGGCTGAAAGGTGTGGTATGAATTATAGCCTGGTAATGCAGGGGTGCTCTCTGGAGCTTCGATTCAGGTCTCTGTCACTGCACAGATGTCGATGTTCTCCATTTTAAGGAATGCCTCGAGTGAGTGCATTTTGACATTTAGACTTCTAGTATTGAGTAGCATTATCCTCAGATTTTGCTTGCTTGTACCCTTTACGGTGATGAATTTGTCATTTGAACCTTGCCTAAAAAAGGCACTATAGGGGTGGCAAGAGCCTTAGCCAGTATCCGGAATGCTTATTTATTAAAGTACTAAAAACTGCTTTCCTCTAGACAAGTGAGGAAAGTTGAGTGCTGTAGTAATTTGTAGCTTATTTAGTGCTTACAGCAAGTTCTGAACAAGTGCTGAGCTCAAAGAAACAGATTTGAGTGCTGAAACAAAAAAAAATGGCTAGTTCTAAGAAACAAAATCATGCTAGAAGGCTTCTCTCCAACACAGAAAGGTTTGGTGGCTCAGAAGCTTACAAATAGTCCTGGATACAGTAAATCTGTATGTGGACTAGAGTACTTACAGCAAAGACAGGAAACAAAGTTAGAACATTTTGTTTTCTTCCCATATGCTCTCTTTGTACCCCAGTAGGAGTGCCTGGAATCAGAATATGACCTCACTGCACTCAGTTGACTGAGCAAATGAAATGGGCCCAGAAGGAGTATCCAAATACACATTTACAAGAGGGGCGTGCAATTTCAAAGCCACCAAGATTAACACCAAAACAAGAACAGGCAGGGGGAGTGGGGACTAACTGTAGAGGCAGAGAGCCACAATATTCAGTTCAAATAATATTCAGTAATAACAAAAACACAAAATGCAGTACTATATGAAAAAGTGCAGATAAAAGTGTACTTACAAATTTAGCTCTGACTTTACTCTTGTCTCCTCCTATCATTACTCAACTTTTTGTCAGCACCAAACACTGTCTGGTAGACTTACTGCTAAGCCTATTCAATCTCAAAGCCTCTCCTGAATTTGTGTCTGAGGAATGAAGAACCTCTGTAGTCATCCCACCTCACAAGGGAGAATTCATTCCTGATCTGGGAAACTATGGACCTATTTGCCTCACCTGCCGTATCTGCAAAGCAATATAACACATCATTATGGAATTTAGTAACAAGGATATAGGTGGTCTACAAACACTGGGTTTGTTAAAGGCAGATCCAGCCTCCTAAACCTGGTAGACATCTTTGAGAAAGTCACTGATGCATTAGACTAAGGCAAATGAGTTTAAACTGCCTATCTGGACCTGACCAAGTCCTTTGATACCATCCCACATTCTGGCATTATCAATAAGCTAATCAAAATAAATGGAAATCTCCTATGTTACCCAAAGGATGGCAAATGGGTTAATGGACAGAACCCAATCTATTAGTTTTGGAGGTAACCTGTCTTTGAAAAGGATAATTGTCAGTGGTGTCCTTCAGGGATTTGTCCTAGAATTGATTTTCTTTGGCATTCACTTCTCTGATGCTAAAGCTGGCACCAGGAGCCAGTGACCAAGTATACAGTCTGCAAACCTGGAGCTATAGTTAACAACACATGTGATTTCCTGGAGGGATGAAAACAGACCATTAAATAGTTCTGGGACCACGGCCTAAAATAAAATGCCAAGAAATGAAGCACTGTGTCCTCTGGCAAAACTGGGCACCCATGCACCTATCACATACTGTAGGTGACAGTCCTTTGAAAGTTGACACAATTATTGGAGACCAGAGCACTTTCATTGGCATCTATCCTTTAATTACCATGTATCCACTGCTGTTATGAAGTCATTTCACCTAGCCAGACTAACAACCAGGGGTATTACTTCAAGCTCTAAGGAAGTTATAATGCCTCTCTACTCCTCCTTCATCAGGCTCATAATAGTATAAAATAACCTCTTTGGTAAAGCATATGACCAAGCTTGAGAAATTGCAGCATTTCCTCAATAAGATAATCAAAGTTATGCATTCCTTAAGCTACCCAGACCACCTTAAAGTGATCCCACCCCCCATTTTATATTTCCTTGACTCTTGAGAAGTGATCTCCATCTAGCCTCAAAAGATTCAGTCCTATGCAACCTCCTCCACATCTGCAGACTAATGCCACTATAAGCACACATTCAGGAGATCTTAGCTTCCACAGAAACATAAACAGGATTTGCTGATGATATATATATATATATATATATATATATATATATATATATATATATATATATATATATATGTAGGTACTAGGCTATTTGCCCTAGGACCTATATAAGCCTAGCCAAATGGTACCCTGGCTTTTGTCACCCAAGAAAATCTTCTAGCAAGACACCAGATTCACAGCCTTCCTGCACCTAAAAAAAAAAGGCAGATTTTTATAAGGTGTCTACAGACTGCAAGTTCTTATTCTCAGCACCCTCAGCTGACCTTTAAGTCATCATGGTTCCTTTATACAAACCCTCTAGGCTTCTTTTTTCAATCTCCCCTGCTGTCTTCTGACAAGGACAGCAGGCATCTGGAGAGACTGGGCAAGAAGGTACATAAATCCGCCACTCTTGCCTTTAGAGCAATAAACTACCAAACCCACATGACAAAATACTTGGAGCTCTTGTCACAGCTATATAAAATTATTTCAGATTTCTCTGATTCAGAGAATAAATCTCTGGCTATATGGATTTTTTTATTACTTTATTGCCTTTTGATATTTCGAATACTGTGATTTGTTTTCTTTATCTTGTATTTTACTTGTATTCTGCTTTTAACTGCATATTAAAACTTCAAAAGAGACCACAGCTCTGTCTCTTGTGAGTCAGGCAGAAACTAGAACTGATCAATTAAGGACTCGTACATAAGATAGAAGAGGTCACTTAAGGTTAATCATTTGTGAACTGAGGGGGTGGAGCTAGGAACTAAACCTTCTATTTAAGGGGTAAATAAAACATTTCAGAGCTTTAATAGAAAAGCTCACCAGACTCTGCTACACGTTGCTGTGAAGGAAAGGTTAATTTGCTTTTTATTTGTTGTATTTTTTATTACTTTATTGCCTTTTTATATTTTGAATACTGTGATTTGTTTTCTTTACCTTGTGTTTTACTTGTATTCTGCTTTCAACAGCATATTAAAACTTCAAGTCAGGCAGAATTTTTTTCCCCAGCCACCCACCCGCTTACTGTCATGTTCTTAAATACCACTGTCTTTCTAGTTGCCTGCCTCTTATGTTAATTTGACCATATATCTCAATTCCTCTCTGCTTTCGCTGGCTTGTGTAAGCACAAAATTATAATTTTGTGAAATCACTCCCCTTCAACTATTTAAATTTATTGGCCATCTTACTGTAGTCCATAGTACCAGAACACAAAAGTGACCACGCCCTTTCAATCTATCTTGCTGTTTTAAAAACAATGACTCTCCACTAAAACTTAACTTTTTAGACAGGAAAAACTTAAGTTACCTACTTTCATATCTAACTTATCTAGTGCACACTGCAGTGTTTAGGATAAATCATTTTTTTTCATCTTACTTTTAAGCATCCCTGTGACTAACACTGCTCTAATACCTGCTGGAAAGCACTAGGAAGCCTTAAACTGATATAAGCACTCAACTCTCCTTGTTAATAAGGAGAAATTAATTGTAGGCACTAAACAGCCTATAATTGCAAAATACCTTGCTAAGGCAAGGGAAAACAGCTCCTGTACTTTACAAAAAAAGCACCAAACCTGGCATGTCCAAGGGTCAGCTTCCGGTGATTTCTCCTGTCCACCTGGTGAATCCGGGCATACTGGGGCAATACAGCAATTGCCTCATGTACACAGACAACCCTCTATTCCTACCACCCAACACTACAACCTGTGAGAGATGCACTTACATAGCCAAACTGGAAGCAAAGCTCTCTCCACCCAAAATTGTGCTAGACAGTCAAGAGGAGAAGGTTAACACCCGCACTACACCTCAAGCAACACATAGCCCTTCTAAATCCACACGAACAACACCCACACATAGCAACATTAAATCCACATATGTGGAGGCCCTTAAATGTAACCTGCCCAAGCAACAAGGACCTCCGAAGTTGAAATGCAAACACCAATCACAACCAAAGTGTCACATAGCTCACAACACCAGTGTGCCGCCCAGCAACAGCCCCTAAATATATATATATATATATATATATAATATATATATATATATACATATATATATATATATATATATATATATATATATATATATATATATGTATATATATATATATATATATATATATATATATGTGTATAAAGAAAGTATATGTTTTTTATGTAATAGACATCCTCAGATATAGGACAAAGTAGCTCCCTGATCTTCTTTAAGCATAACCTAGACTATTGGATAGGCAATTGTAACAATATCTTGGGTTGGGTCCCTTAAACCCTCATTGAAAGGGGTTGAAACCAGGTATAAATTAGTCATGTCAATGGCTGCCTACCATTTGGGTTATTGTAGCCAGGCTGCTAATGGTTCCCTGGATCAATAGCCTAGTATTAATTTATGAACCTGTAAGCCTCTGAAAAGGTTATTATAAAATTACATTATCCTCCCTTTTCTTGTGCAAAAATATCTTCTAAGAATAGAAAGAGATAAAGTTTAAAATTTTTAAGCAAACAGATCTGCATCTTGTTCACCATGAACTGAGCAGTGAAAAAAAGTGAAAAATAGCTTGTAACTCCGGATTATAATCAATGGAAGTGTACACATTTGCACAATTAATCATGACAGAAAATATCTCTGCTACCATTTAAAGTTTAGCATGTGGCATAACAGCTGGCCACTACCTCAATAATACGGAGGCAGTTGTTTCACTTTTGGTTGTAGACATTTTTCAGGTTGGTAATATCTTCATGGATCTCAAACAGACAGTAGAAGAGGGCCTAAGGTATCTGACCACAACCTTCAAAGCATTCTTTTCACTTAACATAACCAAAATATTTATTGACTGAGTATCTTTATGTTATATGTCAACTGATGTTACCTTTATCAACCTAAGAAAGTTGTAAGAGCAAAACACTTGTTTCTATATAAGCAAACAAAAATAAATAAAATAAAAGTCTCTGTTTTATCCACACACATCTAACTGTTTTTGTTTGTCTGTCTGTTTGTTTTGTTTTTAGGTATATATTTTTTATAAACTGTGAAAATGAAGTTGGTATTGTATAATGAAGTTATGTGTCATGCTGGATTTGCTGAGATGAAAAAGATGCATTAGTGCCTGATTGAGTAAAGTTAGCTAATGCTGCAGTCTGATTTTTTTTTTGCAGTGACTGTTTGCAAAGTTTCACTGTGCATTAACTAGCATCAGTGCGCTATTAGAAATGTGACTCACAACACAAGTTATATTGTGTATATACTTTTGACAAGATTTATGGACATGCTACACACTGTAGAGAGCCATTTGTCTGTTAAAGACATAGGAAAAATAGACATAATTCACAAAGAGTAGAGTAGCAAAGCAGTAGCCAAGATATGTTACTAAATATATATTAAGTCCGTGTTGCATAAAACATATGCAGAAGAGCAGAGATACAAGAAAAGTATGGACACAACAATTTATTGACATTTTAGTACCAGCAACAGTATCTGGTAAGCAAGCAATATTGCCTAAAAGGATGCGTGCAGCGGTGGACCTCTTCACCAATGGAAAGGTGTTATTTCTGCAATAACACATCCAACAATATTGTACTTAGAGAATGGAATATCTCTGCCTATTGTCTCTAACTTGTTTTATAATTTTGGTTGGAAAAAGTATATTACATTCAAAATGTAAGTTATGCAAGCATTTAATGTCCAGACACACATACACACACACACACACACACACACACACACACACACACACACACACACACACACACACACACACACACACACCAATTAACAGCCACATTGTTTACTCTCAGATTTTCCCTCGTGTGAAAATGAATGAAAAAAAGAAACACACATAATGTAAGCATTACAACTCCCCAACTGCTGTCTGTGGTTTTGCTTATTTGCATGTATCACTGAGGATTAACGTCAGTCAATAATGTCAGCCATTAAAAGTTTAACAACGCGTATGCTGATGGGCTGTTTTCTTTCAGTCTCACCAATGCTCTCATGCACTCATGTAAGCACACACACATGCAAATCTATACAAATGCAAGCTTTTCTTTTTTCTTTTTTGTTTCATTTTTATTTCTTATACTTTATGCTCACCGTAAAACAATGACAATGACTTGTTTCTTAACTGTCCAAGCTTCATAGCAGCTTAATAAACTGCCATGAAGTGGCAGACTTTTTTCAGTTGGTATTACCTGTGCATTCATATTGTGTTAGAGAATGCTCATTCTCCAATCAGGGTTAAATTCTCTAAGGCACTGTAACACTTTACTATTTAGCTACCAACAGACCTGATGTCCCCCACACAGGACATTGGAAAATGCAGCCTTGCTGCTAGTGTTGCATTTCAAACAAAACACATGCAATAAATAACTCTGAAGTCATATTAGTCCTATCTGCTTCAACATCTGTGTAACAATTAGAATAAAAATCAGTAATGGTATAAAATAATGGAACATGCCAGTGGCCAAGTACAAGCACAATGCATCTTAGTACTGGGCCAAATGCCCCAGAATACCTCATGGCTGAAATCTCTCAGAATACCTCAGGGCTGAAATCTTTCTGTCTGCCAGTTCTTTTGTCATACACCAAAACAAATAAGAAAGGTCCAATAATAGTGGATGAAAGTGGGGAATTAAATGTGGGTACACTAGAACATTTTCTGGCTCCTGGCATTCGTTTGCTGCTTTTATTCTTTAACCATACAAAATATATCAGTTTCCCTATGCTTGTTACTACACAGTGCTGCATTGTTGTGGATCTAGTCAGGTTGCTGAATTCAGTTTGTCAAAATTGCACTAATTATTGCGCAACTTTTCCAGAAGGGGTATGCTCTAATTAACACTGAGTGCAACCTTGCCAGAGAGGGCTTGCAGTTGGCACAAAAAAGTAATAATTTCGGCTGGCACAGGAAGAAAAAATACTCAGTATGCCCTAATTCTGTGGTATTAGATGTATCCCAGGTAAAATGATAAAGCAGCCATAGGGGACCTACAGTTGTGCAAGGCTTATATAGGCTTACACAAATAAAAACAGACTAGGAATTTGTGTTAATATGTTAACAAGACATGGGGGAACATGGAAAAAATGGTGGCTAAGACATTCAGCCAGTTTATTGCAGGCAGTTATTTATATGAGCTGTTCACAAGCTTCATATTGTAGTCGAAGATTTGATGCCTTCAGCCTCCATTAGCCCACTATGTCACTCTATGCAAGTCTCTCAAGTAGACAATACTCTGCAGCTACCATAAAAAAGAGGTCTCTCTCTCTCTCTCTAGTAGTTTTACCCGACTAGCAAATTAATAAAACAACATTAGATGGAAGAAAAGCAGATAGAGTAGGCCTTTCTGCTTTCAAAATGCTATACCTGAATGAACAATTTTCTTTTTTTCATTTTTTATAAATCTTTTTATTGAAATGTTAAAATGCATATACAGTTTTCTGATTTCTTTCTGAATATAATGATCAGTATTATTATTGGAATTCTCATATTATGTTTTATTAAAATTTCTTCTCTTTACAGCAGGGACTACTGCCACCCTAAGACTTACAAATGGAACCACTTTCTGCTCTGGTAGAGTAGAGCTGTTCTTCCAGAACCGTTGGGGATCAATTTGTGATATATCCTGGGGTCCTTATGCTGCCAATGTTGTGTGCCAGCAAATGGGATGTGGCCCTGCCATCATGTTCAAAACCGATGCTTTCTTTGGCCAAGGTGTTGGAACTATCTGGATGAAAAATCCGAACTGTTTTGGACAAGAGACAACTATACTGAATTGCCAAATTGCCCATTCCGAACCAAGCTGTGACCACACAAAAGATGTTGGTGTGATTTGCTCTGGTACAGTAGTGTCTTTAGTCTTTATTACAAAAGAAATCTGTAATGCTAAGTGTCCTCACACCTCAAAATGAATATGACTGATGATGTACATCCAAATGGGGAGCAAACAGGGCTACATGGAATTTTGCAAGGCTTTAGTAATCATTGTTACACTAACTGTGGACAGAAGGTAGTCAGTTCTTCCATGTGGAAAAGACAAAAATAAACATTGGGGCTGGATGGGAGAGAAGCATTATAAAGGAGATTACATTCAGACCATGAGATAACTGAACTTTATTTTATTTATTTTATTTTATTTTTATTTTACATTTGTTAACCGGGGGTGTCTGACTGAGCCGAAAAGGCCCTTTTTCAGCAGAGGCCCGGGGAGAAAAGCTCCACAAAGAAAAATTACAGACACATTTAGTTATTTAGACATAATCAGTATACACACAAATTACAAGAGACATGTTTTTACAGTGGTATGCGGCACAAACAGTTACAGTGGAGAGAACAATCAAAAAAGATATTAATTTTAAAAATAAAGGTAAGTAATAGATTTGTGGTGTACAGCTGAACTTTGGAATGTAGGTAGAATACATACATAGTACACAGGTACAGTACATACATTGTAGATTAGCCATTGTTTGTGAGTAAGATTGAAAAACTATTATAAATTGCTCTAGATTTAGTATGCATATGTTATCTGCTTTCACTAGCCTGGGGAGCAATCATGGCACTGCCAACTTTGCTTGAGATGTTGCCTGATGAGGTCTTTAAAGGAGGCTTTGGATGATGTGTTTTGAATGCTTGTAGGGACAGAGTTCCATTTTTAGCCACCAAACTACTATATAGTGCATCTCCAAAGCTATTGTAGCTGTTGGTGACTTCTAGTAGTAGTTTGCTTGATGATCTAAGAGGCCTTTTGGCTGAGTGATGTTGTACTAGGCTTTTGAGGGCAGGACACTTATTGCGGAGGTAATAGATAGAATGACAGAGGCAGAGCTGATTGTAGGTTAGGAGGCTGGGCAGTTCAAGCCAGTGGAGCTGTCTCAAAGCAGTACAGTGATGAGTTCTATATGAGCAATTTGCAGCAAAATGGGCAATTCTGTTATAGCAAGCTTCCATTTTGCTTAGTTCAGTTTTGTTGAGATTAGTCAGAATGGGAGATGCATAGAGTAGGGTGGATAGAAGTTGGGAGCGAGCAATGGCTGATCTTGTGTTGTTGGTAAGAAATGGTTTGATACGGTAGAGTGACCCCAGTTTGGCATGTACTTTTTTAATAGTCAAGTTCAGATGACTATCAAATTTTAGGTGGGAGTCTATGGTTATTCCCAATAGCTTAGCCTGTGCCACTGGAGCAATTGGAGTAGCATTTGTGGAGTAGATAGTGAATTGACTGTTAGTGTTTTTGTTAGAACTGGTTATAATCATAAGCTGAGTTTTCTTTGGATTGAGGATAAGTTGGGCTTTGGTAAGGTAGTTTTCAATGTCAGAGAATGCTAGTTGAGTTGTTTGCAGGAGGGTGGGAATGTTTTGTGCAGCACAGATTAAGGTAGTGTCATCAGCATACTGAATTATAGATGCATGCTGTGTGGAGGTGTGGAGGTCATTTGTGAAGACTGTGAATAGTAGTGGTCCTAAGATAGAACCCTGTGGGACTCCTATAGTTATGGGCAGCTGAGAAGAGAGAGAATTTTCCCATTTCACAGCTTGGTACCTGTCAGTTAAGTAGCTTTGAAACCAGGTAAGTGTGGAATTAGATAGATGATATTGGTTTAGTTTGTTTAGCAGGATTTGGTGTGAGACTGTGTCAAATGCTTTGGACATATCCAAAAAAAGAGTTGACACTTGCAGGCCTTCATTTTTCTGATGGTTTACTGTGTCTGTGAAGCAGAGGAGAGCTGTAGTGGTACTATGGGCAGGTCTGAAACCATGCTGAGTAGGTGACAGGATGTTGCAGTCTAGGAGATAGTTTAGCATCTGGGTATGGATGCATTTTTCTAGGATTTTGGCCAGGGGGGAGAGTAAAGCAATGGGTCTGTAGTTATTAAGTTCAGTGGAGGTCCCGCCTTTATGTATGGGTGTAACATAGGATATTTTCCAGAGTTTGGGCACATAGTTTTCAACAATTGATCTGTTTATGAGAGTGGAGACTGTGATAGCAATAGCATCTGCTGTGAGTTTCAAGAAATAGCTGGGGAGTAGGTCGGCTGCTGTTGATGAGGTTTTTAGTTTGGTGAGCATGCTTTTGATTGAAGTGGTGGAAACTGTTTTGAGGGTAAAGCTTGTATTAGTGTTATTTGTGTTGGGGATAGTGAGGAAGGAACTGTCCTGTGATACTAAGGATAGAATTGAGTTCACAAAGTGGGAGTTGAATTGTGTTTCGATGGGAACTTTAGTGTCAGGGGTGGTTGGTTTGGGGTAGCCTTTTGGGTGGATTTTAGTAGCTGGTTTACATTTTGCCAAAATTTTTGCGGGTTGTGTTGGTATTTAGTTTGTAATGTTGTGTAGTAGGATTTTTGTCCAGCCTAATGCATTTTTTGCAGTTTGCGCAGTTCTTGGTACTTAGTTAGGCTTTGTGTTTCTTTGTTTTTTTATAGTAACGCCAGGCAGTGTCTCTGGACTTGAGGATTTGTTTGGTTTCTTTACTGAGCCAGGGATTTGTAGAGGTTCTAACCTTGATTTTGCGCAATGGAGCGACAGTGTCTAGGTGTTGTAGAAATGTTTTGTTGAAATATGCTACAGCCTGGTCAAGTGGGAGGGTTTTTAGGGGGGTCCAGTCACAGTTGCACAGTAAAGTGTTGAGGACCTCAGGAGAGAATTTTTTTGTGTTTCTAGTGGATATATAGTTAGTGGTTTTGCATATGCTTGTTCTACTACGTATAAAGTATATTATGTTGTGGTCACTTAAGGTGTCTGGGAGACTGCCTGTGTGAGGGTACAATGTGGGGTTGCTAGTTAGGACCCAGTCAAGGATGGATTCCCTTTTAGATTTTTTATCACACCTAGTTGGAATTTGGACTAGCTGCTGGTAGCCATGGAGATTTATTAGATTACTTGGTGGTTCTGATATACAGGTGAACCAATCTAGGTTGAAGTCACCCAGAATAAGGGTTTCTTGTGAGTATGTGGAAGAACACCAGGATAAGAAGTCTTCAAGGCTAGCAGGTGTATTACCAGGTGGAATATAGATCACAATTGTGGTGATGACCTTTTAGGGTGAAGTTGAAGTTGTGAGATAAGTATGTCCCAATTATTGGGGAGGGTAGGAGTTTGGTAATTGATGGACAGTTAAGTTGGACTTGTAGAGTAAGGCAGTTCCACCCCTTTACGAAGTGGTCTGTCTTGTCTAATGATATTGTAGCCGGTAGGGAGAACTTCTGAGTTAGCTATGTTTTTATTTAGCCAGGTTTCTGTTAAAGCAACTATGTCTGGGGAGTAGTGTGCTATTGTGGCCTGGAGTTCAGGTATTTTATTTTGATACTTCTAATATTAATATTTAGCATTAAAAGATAGTTGGTTTTGCTGCTGTTGTTGATTTGCCCAGGGATGAAGAAAGTGGGGGTGTTATGTTCTGACATTTGTGTTTGAGCAGTTTGTGTTGGACAGGATGGATTTGGGCCTGGGTTGGGGTGGATATCCCCACTTATGGTGAGCCTGGAGTTAAAATGGTTATACAGATGTTGGAGTTTGGTGAGGAGTGTGAGAAAGTATTGTGTTTTTTTGGAGTAGGAATGAGAGCATATGTGTTTAGTTCTGAATTGGTCCGTTATGTAGTTCTTGAATAAGTGTGGGCAGATATTATTATAATGTGTGGTGTCTGTGTATGAGAGTGCATAATGCAGTGTTATGCTACTAAGTTTAGGGATATTGCTAGAGTGATAACTTGTGGTGTTGTAAAGAAATATGAGAAGACAGACTAGATTTAGTTGTGTGATAGTCATGGTTATAAAGTTTATGTTGTTTCTAGGTGGGGGGGTCTGAATAGGAATTATAGGGTTGCACTATATGTGGATGGGGAAGTAGTGTGGGTGATGCAAAAAATGCCTAGTGGGAATGAGAGTGATTGGGAGTATTTTGTGTGGAGCAAGTTGGTGTGGTTTAATGTGATATGACTTAAGGAGCTGTGATTGGTGGAGGTGATGTGAGGGTGAGCTGTGGGTGTGGCTATGATTACTATAAATGTAGAGGTAGTGGGGGCGGGAGGGAATAGGGGGCAGGGCAGGGGAGCGGAGAGAGCCTGAGCGTTAGCGAGGGCGAATGGAGCGGGGCAGAGCCAGAGCCAACCAAGGCAGAGCCAGAGCCAACCAAGGCAAGAGAAAAAAGTAAGTATTACTTTACAAATCTGAACACTTTTAAAACAAATTCCTGAGGTCTAATGGCTTACTGGCTAGCAGAATGTAATTGCTGAAAGCACTTGTGTCCTGGTGGGAGACTAGAAATTTAAAGATGGCTCCATGCTCAGCAGGATTCTAATATAGACTTTGTATTGGGGGAGGGAGATAGCACAAGGGGTGTAAACCAGGTGGAATGCAAAGAAACCAGAGAGGCAATCAGTGAAGGCCTCAGAGAGGGTAAGTAATAATTCAAACTACCTGTAAAGTGAAGGAGAGAAGAGACAGCAAAGTTTGTTTAGGTTGGGAGTGTGTCTTTACATTGACTTGCTGATTAGTAGCCAGTTTGTGCACAGATTAGAGTAGGGAGATACATTAGCAATGATAGAGATGCAAATAAGCAGGTGATCCTCCAAGTAATACAAACTAAGGCAGAAAGAACTGGGAGGGCTGCTTGATGGTTAATTTAATTTAGTCACAGGGATGTGAATTAAATATATACTGCCTATTGGACAGTGTATGTCTGTGTGTATGCGTGCATGTGCGTGTGTGCGCGTATTTTTGTGACTGTGTGCATGTGTGTATGTGTGTGTGTGTGTGTGTGTGTGTGTGTGTGTGTGTGTGTGTGTGTGTGTGTGTGTGCGTGTCTGTGTGTGTGTGTGTCTGCGTGTCTGTGTGTCTGTGTATGTGTGTATGCGTGTGTGTGTGTGTGTGTGTGTGTGTGTGTGTGTGTGTGTGTGTGTGTGTGTGTGTGTGTGTGTGTGTGTGTGTGTGTGTGTGTGTGCGTGTGTGTGCATGTGTGTGCGTGTGTGTGTGTGTGTGTGTGTGTAAGTGTTTATGTGACTATGTTGACTAGGTAAGTAGAACAGCCAGATGCAGCTCTTTCCATGGATGATCCAAGATTTCTACCCAGTTAAGTTCTTTTATTTTAATTTTTTAAAGTTAATTGAACAGGTGTGTTAGCTGGATCTCAAAGGCCTTTTTCATCCATATTTTCATAATTTAGTTACAGTAATCAGATTATACAGTTCATAGGTTCATAGGCAGGTACTAGGCTATTGGCCCTAGGGCCTATATAAACCTTGCCAAAAAGGTACACTGGCTTTCGCCACCCAAGAAAATTATTTTCATGTGCCTCTGTTGAATAGAGCCTCAGAGGTGATCCCTGGGGTAAATTGCCTATTTCCCATCCAATCATCAAGATTTTTCTTGAAGAGTGCTAATGAGGAGCTTTGTCTGATATAGAGAGGTAGTTTGTTCCAGAGTATGGGAAGTCTCTGGGACAGGAATCTGTCCCTCCAACATGTTCTGTTTATTGTGGTGACAAGGTTTAGGTCCCTAGAGCATGTAGTTCAAAGGGATTGGGATTTCTTTAAGCATGTCCAACAGCTTTGGGTTTGACACAGCTTTGTATGTTAGGCAGAGATTGCCTCTGAATAGGTGATATGTGACAGAGTAAAGCTGGAGTTTTTTGAGACGGTCTGCATAGGGCATCTGTTTGACACCAGTAATCCTCTTTGTGAGGTATTTCTGTGGCCTTTCCAATTGTTGTAGATGTCTTGTGAGGTACATACCAAAAGGGGCATTACTCTATAATGGGTCTAATGAGTGATGAGTAGAAGGGAACAATGACCTCTTTTTGTCTGGATAAGAAACCTTTTGTGATGAGGTGTGCCACGTAGAAGGATTTCCTGACTACTGTGGTGATGTGATTATCAAAGGAGAGACTACTGCCTACCTGTTCCACCTAGCTGAGACAGACTTAAAGAATAAAGCTTAAGAATGAATTGAGAACAAATTTTAGTAGCAGGGACACTAAATTTTTCTGTTCTCAGGACATACAATAACATAAGTACCAGCCTTTACTGAATGTGCACCAACCAGAAATAGCCTGAACATCATGCAATAAGTAAAAACTGAAGGTATCAAATGCAGGATAACAGCACAGAGCTCATCCGTAGGTTTTAGCCATAAATATTTACGCTATACTGCCAATGTAAGAAACAGTGCACCTAACAGAATAACACCCGCATCTACACATGCCTACCTAATGTGGATGAGTTTTATATACAGCCTGTCTAACTGCACATTCAAAGGCTTGCTGTGCTCACTGACATTAACAGACCTTCTTATGCATGTACTCTTATTGTACCCAAACAGCATTCAGTAAAGCTTGGAATTAGTAAACCTCCACTAGAAGGACATACATCAGTGATGACTTCACCTTTATTACTTTTTATTTATATATTTATTTGATTTTGTTAACAAGACCAAGTTGACCGGGCTAGTGTCCCTTTTCAGAGACAGCCCAGGGGGATAAGCTCTGTATACACTAAGTATGACTACAAACTCTCAGAAGATATCTAACACATACATTAAAACGTCATTCGATGTGGTCGCTTACAAAGAGATGGATATCAGCAAACCAGTAAAAAGTGCTTTTAATCTGTTTTCATTCCTCAGCCTGTTTAAGACAGGCCCTGAAGCAATACACACAATGAGTCCTGGTGTTCCTTTGTGGTGTTAGAAGATTAAGGGATTTTGTAGTTTGTGGAATTAATTTATTTGCTTCACAAGGCCATTCATTATCTCTTGCTGATTATAGACACCTGTAAACCCTTTCCAGAGTTTACATCTGCTGCATTTGTATAGTTCTGCTGGGAATCTGCCAAGCCCTGGAGCTTTATTAGTCTTCAGTCTTCATACCCATCCCTTTTATTTGTATTGGTGATATTACTTGGTTTAACATTAACTGTGGTGGTGGTGCTGCAGTAACGTTGTCGCCTCACAGTAAGACGTCCTGTTCGATTCTCTGCTAGAGCATCTTCCATAACTGAACTTTGGTGTGTATGTCTGTGTGTATGCATGTGTGTGCATGTATTTGTGTGCATGTGTGCATGTGTATATGTGTGTGTTTGGTTTTGTGTGTGTGTGTGTGTGTGTGTGTGTGTGTGTGTGTGTGTGTGTGTGTGTGTGTGTGTGTGTGTGTGCATATATATATATATATATATATATATATATATATATATATATATATATGTGTGTGTGTGTGTGTGTGTGTGTGTGCATGTGTATATATATATATATATATATATATATATATATATATATGTATAGCTTTTTATGAACTGAGTCGCCAGATCTGATGCACAACCTTAAACGAAGGTACGCCCATTCACGCTTGTCTCCACACAGAAGACGCTTTAGCTGAGAATCGAACAGGACAACGTCTTACTGTAAGGTGACAACGCTACCGCAGCACCACCACCGCAGTCTGTATATATATATATATATATATATATATATATATATATATATATATATATATATGTGCTCAGTTTATGTTAAAACAATGACACACACACACACACACACACACACACATATATATATATATATATATATATATATATATATATATATATATATATATATATATATATACGTGTGTGTGTGTGTGTGTGTGTCATTGTTTTAACATAAACTGATAACCAGCAAAAAGCCACAAGCTTGATAAAGCCCGGGAGGTCCTGGGTGAAAGCGCTTGACTTACTTTGGATTTTCATCTTGCTGATGAATCTGTGGATTTTATTGTCTAAATTAAAGAAAAGTTTGTATCTACTTTGGTCTGAAGCTGTGGCTTTTTGCTGGTTACCTGTTTGGGTTTTGAATACTACGTTCTACTTGGCTGTTTAACATAAACTGACCCATTGGCCTTAGTTGTGTTTGTAAAGAGTTACATGGCAGTCCACCTACAAGATTAACAATAATTAAATAGTGAAATAAATTAAATTGATTAATAAATACTTATTATCTTCATGTAAAGTAATAAGATAAAACCTTTCATTGTTTATTTTAGCTCTCCTTCTGGGAAATATTTGTTGAATCATGATTTTCCTGAAGATGAAATTGCCATGTTCTCGACATACTCCCTGGAATTCAATAAATTCTGTGCAGAAATAACACTCTTCCTGCATGGAGTGGTACATTTCCATATAGCACAGCAGAGCGCCTTGCATATTCATGAAGGTGCACTGCTGTTCAACCTACACAGACACAAACCATGAATGAGTGCAGGGGGTGTGTTCAAGTAGTGCACAGACATTGAACATGCCCCCTGCAATCAGAATGTGCCATAGGACCCGGCATAATATTAGAGAATTACTCTGTTATGCTAATATTTCAGTGTCTGCGTACACTGAAATGAAATAAATGATCATTTCAGCATCTGCGAACACTGAAATACACACAGCATCAGGAAAGCAATGCAGGGGGTGTGTGACAGTTTCTGTGACATACACCCTGCATTGTAAAATTGCCTTATGACACCTCTGCAACCTGCTAAAGCAGGAAACGTGTCCAAATGCACAAATAATGGGGGATAAATCCCTGGAAAGGGACACATCGTTCATATTGCCCTCACAAACTTAGATAGTTGATAAAAAACTGGTCATGCATTAGCATGAATTACCGAAGGATAGAAGTCTGAAAGCAAATGTATGCCAATATTCTGTGACGGCAGTCCATGTGGACAAAGGCACAAATAATGAAGGGAAAAAGCAATAAAATAGGGACACTTCTGAAAAATTGCCCTTACACAATTAGAAAAGTTGATAAAAAACAGGATATGTATTAGTAGGAATCTCTGAGGGATATAACCTGAAAGCCAAATGTATGCCATTATTATTCCAAACTGCAGTCCTCAGTGATTGTAAGAACACCACAATACTCACTTAAATCTCACTAAAATAACATAATAATATAATATTAATATTATAATTTTTTTTCTAGGCTAAGGAATGTTTAAGCATAGCTAATCAGGTGTGTGTGTTATGGGCCTCTGCTTACCATAGCTTAAGCATCCCATAGGAGATAAATACAAATATACAAATGAAATCTCCAAGTCAAAATAGTGCAATGGATAGAGTCCTGGCTTTAGATACAGGTTTTTGTGGTTTGAATACCAAAACAGGCAACTTATTTTTATATTGGAAAGTAGTGTTAAAATTATTTTTGTAAACTTAAATTATGCAGCAACTGTTTTTAATCAACCAGGGTAGTCTAGCTGGTGTACAATGCAAGTGTGAGTACATATAACATGTGAAACCACCCATGTACACACAAGTGCCCTATACAGTATAGTCACTCCACTTGCCAATGTAAGGAAAGCACATAGAGGGATGTCATGTAAAGTATATCTTATACACTTAATAAATGAAATCAGTCCTCTGATGTTTGTTTGTTCTTCTTTCGGCTTTTCCCATTTAGGGGTCGCCACTGCAGAACTCCGGTCCGCTAATGATTGGCAGTAGATTTTTTACAGGTGCCAGCTCGATGCCCAACCTTCAATGAAGGCACACCCATTCTACGCATGTCTTTTGAATGCCACTCGACTGCAGGGAGGACATGCAGACTGCACACAGAAGGTGCTCCAGCCGGGAATCGAATGGGAGAATCTCTTGCTGTGAGGCAACAATGCTACCGCTGCACCACCGCGGCTTTGTTATGTTTAAAAAATTAAAAGTGAGAAATGGTTAACAATGCTCACCTATGCTTAGCAAGTATAACCATTGCTAAGATGTGAATGCTAAGCAGCAGGTAGCTCAGCTGAGTGGATTTGTACATAGCTAAACACTGCTCAAAAACTTCCCCTTCAAGCAGTGTTAAAACCGACTTAGCGGATTTGCACACTGCTTAGCAAACCTTAACCTTTTCAAAATGGTCCAATGACAGCAAAGGGCAGGAATATTGCACTATTTAAACAGTGCAGGCAGGAATACAGCCATAATGTGATATAGATCATCTGTGCTGATACAATTGCTGCTGGAGAAGAGGGAGTGCACTTTCAAGTGCATTGCTGGAGCATTCTGGAGTCCAGGGTCATGGCTGGACTCCTAGTTAAATGCCATGAAGAGAGACTGTTGCAGGGCTCCCAATACAAAGCAGAGACCTGGAACCATCTCGCAGGTGAACTCACCAGTGCTACTGTCATCCCCTGGATGGGTGAGCAGGTATGGCACCACTACGGCAACCTAAAGGGTAGGAAGGGGGCACTCTTGGACCAGTGGATCCAAGACGGATGTGCCCAGAATGCTCCAGTAGTGTGTAAGTATCACTATCAGGTAGTCTATAGCAAATACTAGCCTGAGAATGTGATAGACAGATATGCATAATGTGTGTTTTTCTCCTCTACAACTGCAACAGAGAGGGCTAGTAACATGGAAGCCCACAGTGACAGACTGCTGAGGCTGCACAGGCAGGCTGATGAGAACAAATCTATTTTGCAGTATTTTGTAAAAATATCTAAGAAGGAGTGCATTGCTTACTGCTAGTAGATATACTGTTACTGCGTGAACTGAATAAATAAAAAGTATTACTGATGAATATTGATGTACACTAAAGACCTTTAAAACATCTGTTGTGTTTATTCTGGTATGTTGTTGTAGACATATATAGAATGTATACAGGTTCTTCACAGCAAATATGGCTGTGACAGCATACATTAACTGAGGTGCATCTGTGAACAAGCTGTTAGGAGAAACTGTAGATGGTGTATCTGTAAAACGAGATATAAATGAAATGCAAAATATATACTGCACTAAGTTCTGAACCCTGAATTGTAATATGTCAAGTATCAATGTGTGTACCATGCAGCTTTGCCTTGTGTTAACCATTGCTTTCCAGGTTGTAGTAATCCAAACGAGTAATGCACAGTATAATAACTATCTGTCATGCATACATCACAGAATTACAAGTTCAGACTGTCTAACCAAGAGACTATTAGGAAGAAATCATTGAAGCAAAAAAAACAGCAGTTTCCCAGTAGCTCAGTGTGATGAGAAATAGATTCGTTGTTACTTTTGCACACCTAGACACGGTTCGACTCCAGGGAGTGGTACTAAGATGTGTGTATATCTACACACAAGGAACCTGGATAAATGTAAAAACAGTCAGGTAGTGTTAACAGATATTTTCCCCACAGGTTTTACAGGTAAGTAAATGTTGCCAGTAGCTGTATGAAGGGTATAATAATAAACTGTGTACAACCGTTCAATTGTCCCACCACATGCTTGCAAATGACAGCAGGGTAGGTACATACAATATGTACTCTTCCTGAATCATACCTCTCATCTGTACGTATATTCACTGAATGTCCAGATATTTGTCTCAGATTCGTGGTCTGTTTTGCATAAAGTAGTGGTGTCATGGCAAATCAGTGGCAAGCTATTATAGACTGAAGTAAGAAAATAATGATAAACATACAAGTGTCAGATGTCATATCCATCAGAAAAGCCCTGCAAATGCAAAACCTGTTATTTTATCAACTTTCTAAGTTTGTAAGACCAATATCTAAAAATTGTCCATATTTAGGGGCCTTTGTCCCACTCTTGTGTATGGCTTTGTCCAGATGTCATGCTCAAGAGGTTAAGAAGTATGTTTCCAATACATGTCACCCAAGTGTCACACAGTCAAGGCTAGTGGTCCCTATTGAAAATAATCCTGGACACAGATAGCAAACCAGTTAATGTATGCCGGTAGCACACTCACATAACAGCAGTTCAGGGTACTCCTCCTGTGCCAGATATGTAACCTTACATGTACGAGTCCCCTCTGGTCATGTACCCAGAGTTGTCACAGTTTGTCTCGTACCATTCCAGGCTGACAGTTTAATAGGTATGTTTGTACTACAGAAGCTATGGCCTTAGGTAGATGTAACATGAGGGCAGACCCATAGAGTTTTGTGCAGTACTGTTGTGGAAAATAGAAGCATAGACAAGTTGTTAATGGATTTTCTGCCCCCACTTCATCTGCATCAATAATTATTACTCATATACTACAGGTATGTTGTGCTCCAACTCATTGCTGGAACTTGTGTTACATTATTGTTAATATTTTTCATTACTTGCATGTTAACATATCCTGTTTAAATACCATTGTTGGTGCCCTGTTGCCGTCAATGTCAATGGCATGCTGTTATGATGCATACTGTTTTTCTATTTATGCATGTGTTCTGTTTGCTATGCAACTGTTTCAAATCTGTTTTATGGGGTTATTTGGAACACCCATGCATACTGCTATAACTAATCTTGAAATGTGTTGTTCATGATTAACCAACATATTTTGTAAATCCTCAACTACATAGCGCATTTGGGAAGGCAGATCCCAGTGTATCCACCTGTCCCACCTCATCTGGTCATAGCAGTGGGCCCCAGCACATCTGGTACCCGACCTAGATCTCTTTCAGCTGCTGGTCCTGCACTACCTTCGGGTAGAACCACCACAGGGGATGGGGCCCATGCCCCCTGGGAGCAGGCATGGACAGGAGGCTGTCACCTGCAGTCAAGTCTGGGATTTGGTGTGCAGCACCCTTTTATCTAAGTTTGGAGAGTGGCTGCAACAGATTGAGGGCTACCTGGAACACCTTGAGAGGCAGGCCTCCCCCCCTGTCCAGCTGCCAGCACAGCCACCTTTGGGGCCATGAAGGTGCAGTGGTGACTGCCCATGGGTAGGGAACTCAGTCCCACTGTAACCATATGGGGGCTCATAGGCTTCGGATTCCCAACCACCCTCCATGTCAAATGTGTTTAACCCCTCATGTTTCATATACTGCCCCTTTCTGCTGTCTTGGCAGTCTCCCTACCCATCTTACCTCCCAGATGTACCTACAATCCTTCCTCAACATCCCGCTCTCACCTTAAAAAAAAGAAAAATGCATCTGTCCCAAGAAAAAAAAATATTGCCCTATACATAGCTGTCCATTTCACAAACATGTCCATTGTAAACATGTAGTCTGTTCCAGTTAGCTTAACAACACATTTCTGTTCTCCTCAACCTTCTCTCTGGGGTTTGAGTGTCCAAATTCACCTCCAAATTCTGTACAAATGCACAGCTGTTGCTGTATAAGAAATGGGCAGCTATGGACCTTCCTTACACCCATCTTGCACATCCTTAGCTATCTTTCATATTGTTTTTCCCTCTGCATGCCCCCTTTTCACCACTTTCCTATCACACCTTTTTCTTTTCTTTTAAAGAAATTGGCACAGGTGTAAGCATAAGCAAGTGAGAGTAAGCTAGTTTGCACGATGCTAAGTGAAGCCAACACAGATTAAGCATATGTACATTTAACTGTGTGTTGGCATCACATAGCATCACTAAAACCTGTGCAAACCCGCTTACAACTGCATAAAACTGCTTTAATCTCTCTGTTTCCATCAGCCACTGTTCTAACTAGCAACAAAATAACCATGCCTGCCAAGTCTCAAACCCAGGAACCCGTACACCAAAGTCAGAGCAACGTACCACTACACCATGTGAGTTGAAAGGATTGTTAATGCTTTTTCAAACATATCATTCAGTAGAGTCATTCAACAGTAAGGAAAAGATTCTGTAGAATCCGTCAGGTTTTGTACATATCCATATACACGTATATATATATATATATATATATATATATATATATATAAATCTATTCCCTTACCCTAACCCATGCCCTAACCCAAAGGTTCGTGACTATCACATCATAGTGTAGGACATTGCTATCCCCTTACTATGACCCGTGCCCTAACCCTAAGGTCCATGAGTACTGCACGGAAGTTCAGTACAACATCCGTTCATTGTACTGAACTTTGCATAAGTGCACTTTCGATTAAGTGTACTTTCGCTGCAGTGAACATTCCATGCACTATTTCGAATTAGTGAAAATTCGATCTACTGTATGGAACCCATATATATATATATATATATATATATATATATATATATATATATATATGTATGGGTCTAGGACTCTTGCACGAATGCACTTTTTACCGAATCGCAAATGGGTGAGCATACTTACTAGAAAATGCTTTTCAACAAAGCAGCATTTTCACATAAGTATGCCTGTTGTGCCAGTCATACTACTTTGTGGATAAGAGAAAATTCCCTTTTCCCACTGTAGTGCAATCTCAGAATGAGAATATTAAAGTAGGGGTGTATGGGGGGCATCCCCCCACATGGGAGGTGCAGGGGTCTTGCCCCCCACCCTGTGTAAAAGTAGATTTAATGTTTTTTTTTTTTTAAATACACTTTAGTGAAAGCACTTTTTCGGTGAAAGCACTTTCGTTAAAGTGTGTTCGATGATAGTGGATTCGGACTGTTGAACTTTCATTCAACAGTCCTAGATCCATATATATATATATATATATTATTTATTTTACATTTGTTAACTGGGTTAGTCCAGCTGAGCATTAGCTCATTTTCAGTGGAGACTTGAGGAGAAAAGTTCCACAATCAGTATTAACATTTTACATAAAGTCAGCAAGAAAATTGCATTGGCAGCTCAAACTATTAGAGAAATAATATTTTACATTACAAATTTACAGAAAACAGTTGGGTACAAATGTTAGAGATCAAACTGCAAAAAGCATTTACATCAAATCTTGCAGAAAAGCAATAGAGTACAATGTCAGAATTTTTACAACAAAAACTTAAGTACAATGTCAATGTAGGGAAAACAGTGTTCATTATTTCTAAGTAGTTATATACAGTATAGGTATAGATGGAGTAGTAAGGTAATGTAGAGGTTAAGTAACGAGACAGAGAGGTAGATGGATATTAAGACAGACAGTGGAAGAGAAAGGAGGGATGAGAGTCATGCTAGGGTTAGGTAGTTTCAGGACGTATGACTGCAATGGAACGACCATTTATTTATTAGATATTCCCGAGTGGCTAGTTTGAAATGTTTTGTTTGGTTAAGGGACCTAATTTCTAGGGGTAGTTGGTTACATGTTGTAGCAGGGTTATAGTTATAAAGTAAACATCCTGATATGGTTTTGGGTGTATAGATCTGCAGGAAATCTTAGTCTGAGCTACGTAATGTCCTGGTTGGGGAATATTTAGTTATAATTGATTGAAGTCTATGGCAGAAAGTTGGTAGATAGAGGATGGAGTGGATAATTAACAGTGTCTGTAGTAACAGCAAATAAGGGAATTCAAGCCACTGCAACTGTTTAAGAGATAGGCAATGGTGTGATTTGGTTTGCAGCAAATCTGGCAACTTTATTATAAGTAGTTTCAAGTCTGGTTATGAGTGTGGTGTTAAGATTTGTGTATAATTGAGAGCTATAAAGGAGGGTGGGAAGAAGAAATGCATGGGAGAGAGTTATTCTGGCTGAGTTGGTTAAATGTCTTTGGTTTCGGTAAAGGAGTCCGAGTTTCTGGTGTGTCTTTTTGAGAGAGGTGGTGATTTGGAGATCAAATTTAAGCTGATCATGTATTATGACTCCTAGCAGTTTAGTGCTAGGGTTAGAGGTAATGACAGTGTTATTGCTAGACAGGATGGAAAATGTTGTTTTGAGATTGATGAGGTTTTTTTGGGAGGAAGAGTAGGAGCTTAGTTTTCTTAGGGTTGAGAATTAATTTGTTGTCACAAAGCCATGTCTCTGTGGTGTTGAATGATGCTTGGTAGTAGAGTGGAGGTCAGATGAATTGTCAGCAATGGTGATGACTGTAGAATCGTCAGCATATTGTACAAGTGTGGAGTTGGGACAAGAAGTTTAAAGTAGGTTGGTGAAAATATTGAAGAGCAGTGGCCCCAGTATGGATCCTTGGGGGACACCCATTGGGACACTTAGGGAAGGAGAAAGAATAATGCTATTTAACAGCTTGTTTGGTGGTTAGAGAGATAGCTGGAAAACCAGGATATGGTGGGAGAAGATAAACTTAGGTGAGAGAGTTTGTCTAGGAGGAGGGATTGGGAGACAGTGTCAAAGATTTTGAACAAGTCGAGGAACAGACAGGAGACTGGTTTATTATTGTCACGGGCTAGTGATACAGTATTAATGAAGGATATTAGTGCAGTTGTAGTGCTGTGTTTGGGATGAAATCCATGCTGTGTGTGTGTTAGAAGGTTCTGTTGGAGAAGGTATTGCATTATCTGCTTATAAATGCATTTTTCAAGAATCTTGGAGAGGGGAGACAGTATAACAATTGGTCTGAAGTTTGATATATCAGAACAATTACCTCCTTTATGTATGGGTAATGTGTAGAAAGTTTTCCATATTGATGGAACGTATGATTCAGAGATAGAGCAGTTGATCAGCATGGATACTGGATAGGCTAGGGGTTCAACAGCTATATGTAGGAAGTAAAGGGGATACATTATCAGCTGAGGGGGAGCAGGGTTTGAGTTTAAAGAATAGAGGTGTAACATATTTAGTTTAGACATATGTAAGAGAGAGAAAGAGTTAGAAGGAGAAGGACGGGAAGATGAGAAAGTGTTTTTTTTTAGTATTTTTACCAGTGGGGAAATCATTAATTATGGTAGTTATTGAATTAATAAATGATTGTTAAATTCAGTGGCAGTTTCTTCAAAAGTTTTATTTGGGCATGGGTTGGTTGGGGAAGGGTTTCCTGGATGCAGTATATGATTGAATGAGTTCCAGAATTTTTTACAGTCAGATTTTAGGGTAGTGGGAGGGTATGCATAGAAGTTGATCCTGTCTTTGTTGATAATTTTTTTTATTTGATTTCTAAGTACTGAGTAAGTCTGTAGGTGAGAAGGGATCTTTGTTTTGGTCCATAATTTCCATATCTTGTCACGTTGTTTCATCAAGGCTCTAGTATGTTTGGTCAGCCAAGGAGTGGTATTTGCTTTGATTCTGATAGTACGGAGGGGAGCTAGGGAGTTGAGGATGTTAAGAAAGGTAGAGTTGAAAGAGTGGACTGCCTCATCTAAGGGGGGTGTAGTGAGGATGGGACCAATTAATATTAGAGAGTTGGTCTATGAAAGAGTCTGGACTAAAGGATGATGTTTTGCAGGAGGTGATAAACCTGAAAGGTCTGGTGAAATGGGGAGTGTGTCTATTTACTAAGATAGGGCAGTGGTCATTAAGGGAATTTGGTAGAGTGTGAGGATTATGGTAATTTTGGGGATGAGACACCAAAATCCAGTCCAGGAGAGACTGAGGCAGGTGTGACTTGCTAATATGGGTAGGGGAAGTGATTAGTTGCTCAAATCCATGTAGGCTGATGCAAGAGGTAGTTTGGGGAGTTGGAATTGTAAGTCAATCTATGTTTATGTCCCCTAGAATGATGATTTAATTAAGGATGGTCTGTGAGTGGTGGTGTAGGATGTTCTCCAGTATACTAAGATTATCACCGGGGGAATGTAGATTGCTACAACACTTATGGTGGTAAAATTGTTAAGTTTAATATTGGTAAGTAGGAGTTCGAATGTAGAAAAAGTGGGTAGAGGGAGGTTTGGGGTAGTTATTGAGAGGTGGTCACAGAGTAGTATGGCTACCCCCTCCTCCTCTTTTCCTTTGTCTATCAAGTCGTAGGATGTTATAGCCAGGTGGGGAAATTTCACTATCTTTATTATATAGTTTCAGCCAGGTTTCAGTTAGGGTGACTATGTCAAGGGTATAGTTAGCTAACCAGGCATGGAAGTCCTGTACTTTATTTACTACATTCCTGAGTTTGATAGAGCATAAAGATACTTGCTTTTTTAAGGGGTGAGGTTAGTAGATGTTTGTATAAGAGGATTATTATTTATGATATGTTGGGAGGGGCCTGAGTTAGGATGGATGTCTCCTGATAGAAGTAGTGGTTTGAAGAAGAGTGAGTGTTTAAATGGGGATACATTTTTTTTCTGCTTTGATGTGGTTGGGAGGGAGGGAGATAATTTTATTTTAGAAAGGGGAGTGGCATAGTTTGGGTTAGAAGGACTGGTTTGCAGAGGAGTCTTGGGTTTGGTATTTGGATGTAGAGTACTGTTTGTTGGGTAGAAGTAGGGTGGGGGTAAATGTGTGTGAAAGGATGTGAGGAGGTATAAGAAGTAAAGTATAAGTATCAGAAGTAAGGCTTGAGGTTTGAAAGACATGGTTTGAAGCTAGAGTATGTGCAGAAAGTGGGAAAATTGAGGTGTATGAAGGCACTATAGGGGAAGAGGTGTGTCAGTAAGGAAGTAGTTGGGAGGGACAAGGGAGGCGCTGGAAGGGGTATGGCTCAGGTGGATAAGTTAAAAGGAAATAATATGGGGGGTGGGTGGGGAGTGTAGAGAAGGTGAATAGAGTGGGGCCGTACTGAGCAGCTGCAGAATGTGAAAAAAACTATCAGTCAGCCCTTTGTCAGATTAGCTCAGGATTTCTTAAAGATATTGGAAATTATTCTGTTTAATTGCAGGAAGTTATATAGTATTTTATTGGTGTAGTGAGATCTCAGAGTGTAGTTTGGGAAGCAGGGTCAATATAGGACGTCAAGATCTCAATGGTACTCTGCTCACGCTGGTGACAAAGAACCTCTATTTCAGTGAGGAAGTAAGGCAAATGAACATCGAAAGGCCTTAAGCTATATTTGCACTTACAACAGTGGAGTAGTTAGTCATCACTGGTGACAGAGAACCTCTACTTCAGTGAGGATGTAAGGTAAATGAATATAGAAAGTCCTTAAGCTATATTTGCACTTACAACAGTGGAGTAGTTAGTCATCACTGGTGACAGAGAACCTCTACTTCAGTGAGGACGTAAGGTAAATGAATATAGAAAGGCCTTAAGCTATATTTGCACTTACAACAGTGGAGTAGTTAGTCATCACTGGTGACAGAGAACCTCTACTTCAGTGAGGACGTAAGGTAAATGAATATAGAAAGGCCTTAAGCTATATTTGCACTTACAACAGTGGAGTAGTTAGTCATCACTGGTGACAGAGAACCTCTACTTCAGTGAGGACGTAAGGTAAATGAATATAGAAAGACCTTAAGCTATATTTGTACTTACAACAGTGGAGTAGTTAGTCATCACTGGTGACAGAGAACCTCTACTTCAGTGAGGACGTAAGGTAAATGAATATAGAAAGGCCTTAAGCTATATTTGCACTTACAACAGTGGAGTAGTTAGTCATCACTGGTGACAGAGAACCTCTACTTCAGTGAGGACATAAGGTAAATGAATATAGAAAGGCCTTAAGCTATATTTGCAGTTACAACAGTGGAGTAGTTAATCATCACTGGTGACAGAGGACCTCTTCTTCAGTGAGGACGTAAGGTAAATGAATATAGAAAGGCCTTAAGCTATATTTGCACTTACAACAGTGGAGTAGTTAGTCATCACTGGTGACAGAGAACCTCTACTTCAGTGAAGATGTAAGGTAAATGAATATAGAAAGGCCTTAAGCTATATTTGCACTTACAACAGTGGAGTAGTTAGTCATCACTGGTGACAGAAAACCTCTACTTCAGTGAGGACGTAAGGTAAATGAATATAGAAAGGCCTTAAGCTATATTTGCACTTACAACAGTGGAGTAGTTAGTCATCACTGGTGACAGAGAACCTCTACTTCAGTGAGGACGTAAGTTAAATGAATATGGAAAGGCCTTAAGCTATATTTGCACTTTCATCAGTGAAGTAGTTAGTCATCACTGGTGACAGAGAACCTCTACTTCAGTGAGGATGTAGCGTAAATGAATATAGAAAGGCCTTAAGCTATATTTGCACTTACAACAGTGGAGTAGTTAGTCATCACTGGTGACAGAGAACCTCAACTTCAGTGCGGATGTAAGGTAAATGAATATAGAAAGGCCTTAAGCTATATTTGCACTTACAACAGTGGAGTAGTTAGTCATCACTGGTGACAGAGAATCTCTACTTCAGTGAGGACGTAAGGTAAATGAATATAGAAAGGCCTTAAGCTATATTTGCATTTACAACAGTGGAGTAGTTAGTCATCACTGGTGACAGAGAACCTCGACTTCAGTGAGGACGTAAGGTAAATGAATATAGAAAGGCCTTAAGCTATATTTGCACTTACAACAGTGGAGTAGTTAGTCATCACTGGTGACAGAGAACCTCTACTTCAGTGAGGACGTAAGGTAAATGAATATAGAAAGGCCTTAAGCTATATTTGCACTTACAACAGTGGAGTAGTTAGTCATCACTGGTGACAGAGAACCTCTACTTCAGTGAGGACGTAAGGTAAATGAATATAGAAAGGCCTTAAGCTATATTTGCACTTACAACAGTGGAATAGTTAGTCATCACTGGTGACAGAGAACCTCTACTTCAGTGAGGACGTAAGGTAAATGAATATAGAAAGGCCTTAAGCTATATTTGCACTTACAACAGTGGAGTAGTTAGTCATCACTGGTGACAGAGAACCTCTACTTCAGTGAGGATGTAAGTTAAATAAATATAGTGACAGGGTTTGTTTCAGCATACATGTTCTGAAGGATGTGTGTTCAGAAACTGAAATGTATGTCATCATTTACTGTCAGACATTCTCAGATCATCACATTGATTTTCCAGGGAAATAAAAATAATGAATCTGTGGAACAGACCAGTAATATGAGCAATAAATGTGGAGATTCTGACATGATCTGGCCAGTCGGGAGGTAGGCTTAGAACCCCTTAGTGCAACGCATCTGGGCCAAGCTTGAAAAAGTGGGGGGAGAAAGCCATGAAAATAGGGACATATTTGAAATACTGTACTAGATAAGCTAGCATAGTTGCTGCAGTAACACCCTCCTGTCTGTCCTGACATACTTGGGGGACAGAGGCCCAAAAACAGGGGCATATGTGAAATATTGCTGTTATAAACTGAGACAGTTGCTGGTGTAACAGGGTTTTTTGCAACATATCTTTTCTTAGTGATAAGAAGTCAGAAACACAAATGGGTGATACCATTTACTGACTGCAATCCCCACTGTATGCTACTGATTTTCCAAAGACAAAAAATGTCTGCGGAACACACCAAAGATGAGAGTCAAAAGTCTGGCCATTCTGTGGATAGCCCTTCAGTTGAGAGTTATGTCAACCACATAACACAGTCAGACTTAAAATCACACAGAAAAGCCCGGTCCACGCAAACCCTGTTAAACTCAAACTAATTAATTAATTAATTCAACTGTATAACAGCAATACTTACTTCTGTCCCTATGTCTGGGACATTCTCCCCCAGTTTGATGGGCTGTCTCCACAGTTTTTGTTGTAAGAGGTATTTCCAACTACCTTCTGTGATGCTGTTGTTCACACACCTCCATGAAGTCCTCCTCACAGAGAAGAAAAAGGGGCAACGCCCACATGAAGTGCTCAATTATAGGAGTGTTTTGCCATGCCATTGGCTATCTGAATAACACCACAGCTGTTCTGCATGCAATTAGAATGTGGGGGACACCAATTGGTGCACAGGCCATCAGCTGCTCATGAGCATTATCTACAAAGCTGCTGCCTATACAAAACAGATGTATACCCGACATCTGGGAGAGATAGAGAGAGACAGAGAGACAGACAGACAGACAAAGAAACCAAACAACATATACTGGAATCAACCAGCCATACTTGGGAAAAAAAGGTATGTCAAACAATTAAGCATGAAATGGAATGCAGTAGGGGGAAAGTAATAATGGGAAATAGGAAGTTCAACAAATATGTCTCAGCAAGACTTTCTGCACTGATATATTGCTGATCAGAACCTATGGCCATAGCATCTGGGTCTGTTTGCAGTGACATAGATCACAGTTCAGGCCCCTGAGTCACTCCAGGAAAGGATGGCTCACATATGACTTCTACTGGAGTGTGTGTAGAACAATACTGACTGTGACACTGCAAGGCCAGCTACTGGGATGTGGTAGATATCCATATGTTAATTGTGAATACAACTATGATATGCATGTTTTTCTCAGAAATGTGAGAGACCTATACAGTGTATTTGCATAGTGAAATACTGTTGCAGATGTGCGTGTTGAACTGCATTTGATATACTGAGCTCATGCCATTCAACTGTCCAGTGTTATGCACACTGACCATATGTGTGCCTCATATTTGTAGTCATTTACTCATAGAGTTGTGTTATGTCTGGCAAATCACTGGCAACCTGTCAAGACTGACATTACAATATCTCCTTCTCTTTCTTTTGGCTGTTCCCATTAGGAGTTGCCACAGCAGATCATCTGTCTCCATTTCTTCCCGTCCTCTCCATCTTGCTCTGTCACACCAACCACCTGCATGTCCTCTATCACCACATCCATAAACCTTATTTAGGCATTCCTCTTTTCCTCTTCCCTGACAGTTTCATCCTTACCATCCTTTCCTCAATATACTCAGCATCCCTCCTCAGCACATGTCCAAAAACAAAATAATCCCGCTGCTCTCTGGCTTTGTCTCAAAACCATCCAACCTGGGCTGACCCTCTAACATACATATTCCTAATGCTGTCCACCCTTGTTACACCCAGTGCAAATCTTAACATCTATAACTTTGCCACTTCCAGCTCTGACTCCTGCCTTTTTGTCAGTGCCACTGTCTCCAACCCATATAACATAGCTGGTCTCACTACTGTCTTGTAGATCTTCCCTCTCACTCTTAATGGTACTCTTCTGTCAAAAATGACTCCTAACACTCTTCTCCACCGTCCCCATCCTGCCTATATTCTCTTCTTCACCTCTGCCCTTCACTCGTCATTACTCTGAACTATTGATCTCAAGTATTTAAGCTTATCCATCTTTGCAAACTGTACTCCCTGCATCCTCACCACTCCTCTATCCTCCCTCCCATTCACACACACATATATTCTGTCTTAGTCCTGCTGACCTTCATTCATCTTCTCTCTAGAGCATATCTCCACCTCTCCAGGGTCTCCTCCACCTGTTCCCTACTCTCACTACAGATCACAATGTCATCTGCAAACATCACAGTCAACGGGGACTCCTGTCTGATCTTGTCTGTCAACCTGTCCATCACCACTGCAAATAAGAAAGTGCTCAGAGCTGATCCCTAATGTAATCCCACCTCCACCTTAAATGCACCTGTCACTCCCACCGCAGAACTCACTACCCTTTTAGCACTCTTACAGATTCCTCCACCACTCCTGAGGTCCTCATACAATACCACAACTCCTCTCTAGGCACCCTGTCATATGCTTTCTCTAAGTCCACAAAGACACAATGCAACTCCTTTTGACCTTCTCTGTACTTCTCCATCAACACTCTCAGAGCAAATATCGCATCTGTACTGCTCTTTCCTGGCATGAAACCATACTACTGATCACTAATCATCACCTCCCTTCTTAATCTAGCTTCTACTACTCTTTCCCATAACTTCATGCTGTGACTGATCAATGTTATCCCTCTGTAATTACTACAGCTCTGCACATCACCCTTTTTCTTATAATCTGGTTAAAAAGACCACTGCCATTTCTCCTAAACACCTCTATGCTTCCACAGGTATGTCATCTGGACCAACAGCTTTTCCATTCTTAATCCTCTTCATAGCTATCCTTACTTCCTCCTTGCTAATCCATTACACTTCCTGATTCACCATACCCACATCATCCAACCTTCTCTCTCTCTCTCTCATTCTCTTCATTCAACAGCCCCTCAAAGTATTCTTTCCATCTGCTCAACACATTCTCCTTGCTTGTGAGTACATTTCCCTCATTATCCTTTATCACCCTTATCTGCTGCACATCCTTTCTAGCTCAGCCCTCTGTCTAGCCAATCAGTACAGGTCCTATTCTCCATCCTTAGTGTCCAACCTTTCATACAACCCTTCATATGCCTCATCGTTAGCCTTTTCCCCTTCTCTCTTTGCCATGCACCTCATCTCCTTATTCTCCTGTCTACTTCCTTCTTCTCTCTGACAAATCCCACTTCTTCTTCACCAAACTCTTCCTCTGTATACTCCCCTGTACTTCCATATTCCACCACAAGGTTTCCTTGTCCTCCTTCCTCTGTCCAGATGTCACACCAAGCACCTTTCTAGTAGTCTCCCTTACTAGCACTGCTGTAGTTACCCAGATATTCAGTAAATGTGCACTGCCACCCCCTGCCTGTCTTAACATTTCCCTGACCTCAACCTCACAATCATCCTTTTTCAGTTTCCACCATTTGATCCTGGGTGCTGCCCACACACTCCTCCACCTCTTCCTGATCACTGTCATCCCAAAGACCAACATTCCATGCTGCCTAACTACACTTTCCCCTATCACCACTTTACAGTCTCCAATCTCCTTCAAATGGCCTCCTGCATAGGAGATAATCCGCCAGTGTTAGTGAAAAATACTTTAAAAAGACCAAAAGCATAAGGTTCAGTTCAGGTAACTTTATTCTTGTACAAGGAGACAAAAATGCAGTTACAGAGTTTGTCTGGCTAAATCAGGAAGTGTCACAGTTATTATACATTTCTTTCAAGACATTGCCCACTACGACTGACGTAGCAGATCACCAGTTCACAATTCTGTTATTTTATAGATATTTCCCATACTTCTAGCTGACTCTTCAAAGTTTTGAAAAAGATTTTTCAGTAAACAGGATGGCCTTGATGACCACTGGTCAATTATAACTTTCTTACTATGTGATGTTACAAGTCTAGGTGCTATGGCTAATTTAAGCACAATGCAAGTACAGATTTCTGAAGCAGTTTATTGTTCTTTATATCTAACTATCTTGCAGCTTGTGCACTTTTACATTAGCATGAACAGAGCTTATTGTCTATAATGAATGGATCTACAGAATTATTATTATTCTCCTTTTAATTTCCTGACCTAGCAGATATATAAATATATATACATACACACACACACAGACACACACACACACACACACACACACATATATAGTATGTATCTATATATATATATATATATATATATATATATATATATATATATATAGGTTCATGTTAAATGAACGAATCGCCAGTTCAATTACGGAGAACACTGAAACTACAGATCACACGACACCTGAATAACATGCACAAATATTGCATATATGCAATGCCAACACCGTACAAACCGCAACAGAGAATGTGCTGCTTTCTTAGCTATTATAGAACAGCTGAGAAAGAATTAAAACACATCCCTACAGACACATTAACGGTGTGCAACCAGACAAATCATTACAGTCATAAACAATAGATATTCCCGGGAAATACACGACATAGATGTGACAGTACATGGTTCTACAGTCATAGTTTAAGTAGCTTGGCTGTGGCTGTAACAAAGTTAACATTACTGTAAGACTCCTGAGTGTCTAAAATAGTCCTGAATTCTGCATGTCTCTTCAGTAACCGGCTTCGTTTTGGGGACGAGGGGATACCAGTTGCCATGAGATGCCTGAACCCATCAACTCTGTTCTGTTCTCTCATGACAACATTTAATAATAACAGCTAGGTCAGTTCCCCTGCACTGAGCAAACACTTTAAGTGCCTATGCCAGGCGTCCATGCTATTTTGCGTCCTAGGTAGGAAAAGCTGGTTTAACTTGGAAATGTTCCAGAATGACACTGGAAACAGTGGAGGGAACCACATCATAGAGGTGATATGGGTACTGAACTTCCTCAGTTTACCATAAATATACCACTCAGAGAAGTAATGAAGCAATTCTGTCCCCTGTGGTGGAAACGCTTCCCTCAATTGCTGAAATGTCGCTATCACATCCCTTTCATTCAAGAATGCTAGCGCTATCAGGCTTTTAACATGTAGTTGAAAGGACATATCACTATTGTATAGTGCACACAATCCTAGCTGCTGTACCTTACACCATATGTTTTGGCCGAAATGGAAAAGACAGCCTTTAGATACAGCAGCCCCATTGATATTCAGCCTGATACTCTTCATGGCGGTGATCTCATAATCAGATAGCACATAGTTTACAGATGGTTCAAACCTATTGTCAGACATCAGATTAAAAATAGCATGCCACATGTAATTATATGCCTTTAATGATTTTTTTGACATTAGGCAATACACCAGTGGAATGGCCTTACTATAACTGCCACGTTGACTAAGCCGTGAATGCTGTACGTTGTCTGCAGCACACACCCTTGCAAAAAAAGGTCCCACCCATTAGCCAGATTGTGGCTCTACTGAGGTCATATAGATTGTTTACTGTACTGCCAAAACTGGCATCTGAGAATGTTTTGCTAGTAAATATTCCAGTTTTCAAAGGGAACTTTTGGAAATCTATAGTGTTTAACGATAGACTTTCATCTCTTTCTGATAGGAACACTTTATGACGTACACGGCTGAATTGTTGCAGCAAGGCTTTCCTACCCGGTACTTCATGAATACTTACCAGGGACTTGGAAGCTAGGGCATCATCCACAACAAGGCATGGATTGTCCCTACTAAGTCTAGCTCTATCCTTAACATCACTGCTGACAATATACCTTTGTACTTCCCTGGGTTCACCTGCATGATTATGCTGGACTGACTTTTCCAGCCGTTCACCATTAGCAACCACAGTTTTGTGGCCCTACCTCTACAATTCTCTGTGATTTTGTATTTGCATCCCCAGGACCTTTTACTCTGCCGACTTCTCTCAGAGTGATAGAGGAAACCTTTGATTACACGCATGTCTTTGCTGCGTTGAGACTGTACGGTGGGATATACATTGCCGATTACACCAGGACCGTTCATATGGAACTTATCCATTGTTTTGTGTAAGTGGTACAGAGTACATTGTGTATGGTTTACTATCATTGTTTATAGTGTGTTTTGGCAGCAGTTCACCTGATGTTCCTGCTTGTGGTTTAGTGGCATACTGTATAGTCATGCAGTAAAGGTTCTGGAAAGTGGTTTGTTGTTGACGTAGTCTTTCGGTGACGTGGTCTCATAGTTCTGACTCATTGAACTGGCGATTCGTTCATTTATATATATATATATATATATATATATATATATATATATATATATATATATATAGATATATACATAAATACATGTACATATATATATATGTGAGGCATTATTTTAGATGACTGCCATTAAGGTGGATATTTGTTTTGCTGACACATTTTGTTCACAGTTATGCGAGATTGCTACATTAACAGGGTTGGAAACTGTTCCCTTTTTGTCTGTATTATGTGATCTCAGAGTTAGAATATACAAGAAGCAGAGGGTGTGGGTAACAGACCTTCATTCTTAACACAGTACCTCAACAAGCTGACCTTGTTAATTTCTTCTGTAATGTGAAATGCAGAACAAGGCACAGCTGTGTGACTTAAACCTAACTGCTAAATTATTGTTAATTTGCATGCTTCAAGGTTATTCCTCTGAGCATGTGCATTGCAGTATTGATGCTGATGTTATTTTTTTTTTTTTATTATTTTCTGTCGATATTACACATATTGACATTTTTTGAAATATCCCATATAAAGACAGAGAAGGAGAGAAAGGGTCTGTTACGTTTCATGGGATTGCATTTTAGACTTATATATATTTAATGACCTTAGATGGGATGGGTGGCAACCTCTAGATATATAGTCATTCTGTATTCATGTAATTCATTTGCTTTTAGCATGCTGGTTTGATTCCTGTTGCTGGTAGTAAGTGCTTTCTAAACTCAGTGATTTCCCTTTATTCCTTACCACTGTTGACAAGTGAAAAAATATATGAAGAGGATCACCAAAGGAACACTGCAGCACTAAATCCAGAAAAGTTATTGAAAAAGTTAAGCGCTTTCGTCAAAATCACAAGACTTCATCAGAACAAGAAAATACAAAAAATGCCATATTTAAATACCCTAACCCTTACAGCCATTGGTTGACAAAGCAAACATCATTTCCTGTAAAATAATTAAGCAGTTTAAAAAGACAGTAACACATTATCACAGGAACTGCCCATTACAACACACCAGTTGCCACCTACCATCCACATAGACATTAATGTATTATGTATTGAAGTATGATTTAAAACACAGATCTAAAATAAAATCACATAAAAAAGCTGATTTTAGTTTTAATACAGAACTAATGGATAACTTTGAGCCCAGGTGGTTGACATGCATTTAATTTGATCTGCCACTTCAGCTCTAAATATTCAAGGATGGTAGGTGGCAATTGGTGTGTTGTAATGGGCAGTCACTGTGATTATGTGTTACTGTCTTTTTAAACTGCTTAATTATTTTACAGGAAATTATGTTTGCTTTGTCAACCAATGGCTGTAAGGGTTAGGGTATTTAAATATGGCATTTTCTGTATTTTCTTGTTCTGATGTAGTCTTGTGATTTTTGACAAAAGCGCTTAACTTTTTCAATAAACTTTCTGGATTTAGTGCTGCAGTGTTCCTTTGGTGATCCTCTTCATATATTTTTTACTTGGTTTTGGTGTTCGTTATTTCTAAGACTGTTGCCAAGTGGTTAAATCACAGTGGTGAAGTTTATTCATTTATTTATGTATTTATGTATTTATTTTTACTCCAGTAGCTGAAAAAAATTCTGCTGAAAAATAGGTATTGTTTGTTGTCTACATAAACTCTTGTCATTAGTGAAAGCTTTGTTTGGCTCTGCATTTCACACTGCAAAAGAAAAATAACATAAGCTGTGTTTGTTGAGTTGCTTTGTGCACATGCGCCCCCTACATTTCTAATTTCTGTAATATTGTCACTCTGGCTCTGTTAAATTCTGGCATCTGACAATTAGAAAGTGCTTTGTTACAGGGCAAGCCCTTCTCTTTAGCAGATGCAAAATACATAACTTGTTTAACTGAAGGTAATGGTGGGAAGTCAGTCTGCCCCTATAACACTACACTTGAGAATTCTCAATTTCTTTTCTACACAGTTGATGCAAAATTTATCTTATACTGTTTTAAAGCTTTTATTTAAAGACATAGAAGCAAACTTGTCTGTTTTATTTAACATTGTTTATTTATTCATTTTTCATACCCATTTTATCTAGTTTTAGCACACCTGGACCCTGTCCTGTCACTCAGCTGGCAGAAAGCAGAGGAAGTAAATCTAGATATATCACCTGTCTATTGCAGAACACACCATAAAACAAATACTCAAACACAGCACACATAGCTTATGGATATTTAAACGATTGATCTGTTTGGTTATGTCATAAGAGTAAAATGCCTATGTTTCATATGTAGTTTAAAGTAAAGTTTATCACTGCATAGGTGTGATTATATTTGTTGTTGTACTGAGACCTCAGATTCACATGGGGTGGATTCCCATTGGGAGTGGGTGTAGATCAGAGCTTAGCTCTCAGCCCACTACTGTTCATACAAGTGAGGGACTACATTAGCAATCAGGTTGGGGAAACAAATCAACAAAGTTGCTCTACAGTATGGTGCTACAGGCAAAATGTGGTCAGGAATCCTGACTCCAACAAATGATAGGGGACTGCAATGCAAAACAAAATGCATATGGGATGAAACTGACTATAGACAAGACTGTGGTCATGGCAGCATATAGTAGAAATCTGAAGAAGTTTAAAACTGAGATAGAAGTGAAAATATTGGATAGCAGGTTCAAGTATCTTGGGGGGGGGTGTGACTGAGGAGAAGGGAAGGCTGAATGAGGAGGTTAAATCTAGAATCAGGGGGCTACAGCCAGCCGGCTTAAAGTGTCAGTGGTAATGTGTGACAGAAGAATGCCAAATAAGTTAAAATGTAAGGTGCAAAAAACAGTGGTCTCACCATAGAAACCTAGGCAGTGAAGGCAAATCATTAGAGGAAGCGTGAGGTGATGGAGATGAAATGCCGATATAGGTAGTAGGATGCACACTGTGGGATGGATGAAGAAATGAGGACACCTACATGAAAGCAGAAGCCAAAGTAGCCCTAATTATAGTGAACGCCAAGGAAAACTGATTGCAGTGCGTCAGTCACATGTGACGGAAAGCTGAAGACAATTTTGTAACGTAGAATCAAGAAAAACAGGAAGAAGGCAAGAGAAGATCAGGATGTCCAGCCAAGTTATGGATGGATTGTTGTGAAAGAAGACCTGAGACAGATGGCCATGGCTGTCAAAGAAGGTAGGATAGTGGCTCTGAACAGAGAGGAGTGGTAATAGCTGACACAACACCATGACCCCTTGTAAGGACAGGAAAAGAGGTTTGTTCACAATGCTGATGCTGATAATTCTTTTTAAATATTTTTGAGTGTTTCCCTCCTTCTCCTAATGTTTCTCCTATTCAAATATAGGTCTGCCTTGATAGAGGCAGATCTCAGTAGGATTCCATCAGTTTCCAGTTTATAGATACACTCCAAGTTTACCACGAATTTTACCTGTAAGTGACTGTGATTTTTCTTACTCACTGGCGATTAGGAATTGTTTCTTTAAGGCATTTATTTGACGTGAGCACATATTCAGTTCACATTCATGGTGAACTGAAAGTTATCTCAGCAGCAGGTATAAGGCAGGAAGCAATCATGCATGGGATATCAGTTCTTCATAAGATACATGCACAAACTACATACCCACCTAAACACAATTTGCAATATAGCCAGTTCATAAACTACAAGTTACTAGAAGGAAATGGAAGCCGAAAGAGAAAAGCAGGTGCGATACAGCGATAACATACAAATTACCTGCAGTATCACTTCAAAATGGAGCTGAAACAGAAATCCAAGCTCTGTAAATACTAAAAACAAATTATACCTGTTTAGTGGTAAGGAAACTGGCTTGCCTTAAAGGTTGTGGAACAACATTCTTTAGTAATACTTTTCAGAGAATGCAACACTGGTCCATCTACAGGAAGCTACATAGACTGAAAAAATGAGATACCTCATCTGAAGGCATAGAGAGTGAGTATTTGTGTTTACCATGTCTAGCTCAGATGTTACTAGAAAAAAAGAAGGGGAATAACTGAACTGCAATGGTTTTAGATTAGTAGAACAGAGCTACATCTGTCTATTATGCAGTGTTCTACTTTTCTTATGTCATTTTGGCAGGTAGGGATCCTGCTAAGGGTGGTTTATCAAAAGATTCAAAGATGAATCGGTTGGATCCTGATTGGTTTCTCAGACTGAAACCTCAGAAGGGTTGAAATGAGCCCAACATAATGAAGAAATATATTTTGTTCAGGGATCTGTTTCTTGATGGATAGAGGTAAGAGTATCTGGGCAGAGAGACATAAGGTATATCTTCCTAAAATGACAGAGAGTTACAGGGACTCAGAAGGAGTTCCACTGTAATTGTACAAGGTAGATATATATATATATATATATATATATATATATATATATATATATATATATAGATAGATAGATAGATATATAAATGCTATTTTCTATACTGGGGCAAATGGAGTGGCTGAGACACGAATCAGAACAAGAGGAGTCTGATGAATGGCATTTTCAGAAATCTACAAGTTATAATGATCATTTTATATGCTTGTTTGCTTGTTTTTTTTTTTTTTTTTGCTCGTTAACCTAGTAAGTGGACTGATTCGGTGGGCCCTATTCAGTCATGACTATAGCTAGTGACAAAGAAAAAGGCAACAACACAAAATTTATAAGTCAGCAGTATATATGTGTTTAAAAGCCACAAACACAGGCAAGGAACATGCACACAGCTATTGCTTTTGCATGCAAGTATACAAATGCAAATTACATTACAATAAAGTAAAAAGTACTGCAGTAACTGATCCAGTAGATTTTAATGTATTCAGTCGCTGGTAGTGCAAATTCAGCTTCATTGTTTATTGTTTAAGCAGGGATGCAATCAATACAAAACACGTAAAATATATATAATGCACAAATAATAAAATGGAAACTATACAGGTAAACAAGATGGCAGTATCAACAACTTAATTGCATTTACAGTATAAGTGCAAGTAAAGTTGAAGGAGATGAGGAACTAATTGAGGGCTATTTGAAACAAATGATCTTTAAGGGACTTTTAAACTGGATGAGAATTGGGACATCACTAAGTCATCAGGTGTAGCTCTGAAAGGTGGAAACCTTCATATCCAAAACATTAAATGCACGAAGATACAAGATGTACCTTTGAAACCATCAGCAGCCCAATAAAGGGCAGAGTGGGCTGTATGGCACAAGCAACTCTTTAGAATAGGGATATCCATGATGTATAGGTTGACTAAGACTAGAATCTTACAGATAAAACATGTCTGTATTGACAGCAAATGGTGACTCTGCAAGACTAGAGTAATATCATAGTAGTGAGGAGTACACATAAGAAGCCAGGCAGTAAATTATGAAATAGTTTGGATACAGTTTGGTTCACAGGCTAAAACCCTGGTTTGTAATGAATAGTAGCAGTCCAATCATGAAACAATCAAGGCCTACAGAACCATTACATTCTCTTCAAATGTTAAAAAATGCTTGATTTGGGATATGTTATGTAGGAGGTAACAAACAAATTTAATGACAGTTGATGCATAGACTTTAGTGTCAGCTTTTTATCAAGAACTGCACAAAACCACTTACTTCACACAATCCATTTCTGTTTCCAGTATTAGAAAATACAGGAGTTTAGTGATTGAAAGTATGCGTCCTTGAGAATAACAGCCTTATTGGATGTACTGAGCTTGAGATGGTAAGAAACTATCTAGTAGTAAATATAATCCAAGTACTTTTTTAAGGAGTCCAGTTTCAGCACAGAGACCAAGGTGAAGGAGATTTAGTTCTGCAACCCTCTCCCTCAAATAATATCATCTAAGAGCATTCAGTACACAGTGGAAAGAACAGGGCCAGTGATGGATCACTGCAGATTACTGCAATTCAACAGAAAGTTCAAGATTTGATTTCAGAAACTACTTTCTCTGAACATCCAGTGATGTAAGAAGTAAACTTCCTGAAGACCATTTTAGTACTACCATGACAAATGGAAATATGTCCCATGATTGACCATGTCAAATTCTGCAGTGAAATCAGGAAGAAACAACACCAACCATGATTTTGTGCTCTGAATTGATCATTAAACCCACTAGTGAAGGTAGTGATGGTTCTGTGCTTTTTGCTGAATCCCCAGACTGAAAAGGATCATGGAGTATATGTTCAGTGAGAAAAGGATCAATCTGTCAAAAAAAACATCTTCTTCAAACTGTTGGTCAACAAAAGAACACTGGTGACAAGGGAATAGACATCCAGGTCATAAGATTACAACACATTTTTTTTTAAATCAAGATGGCCAATACCTCCTAGAAGTTAGAAAGAAAATCATGTAACTTCAGAAAAGATTAGGAAGTCTTGTACAGATCTCACCCCAAGAGTTCAAGACAAGAGATTACCAGTTTAGAAGGTTAGGGAAACAAGTCACATCTTGTCTTATGTGTGACTGAGACTAATCAATAAAAATAAGTGCAGTCTAAAAGCCACAGGCAGTACAAACTGGGCCACACACAAGTCACTCTATCAGTGCGTTCATGAATCCAAATCAGATAGAGGCAAGCGTAGTCACAAACTTACTAGGAATCAAGTGAAGGTGCCATAATGGTTAAGGTCTTTGCCTCCGATACACAAGGTATGAGGTTCTATCCTAATCTCTGGCACAATGCCTGTTTGGAGTCTGCATGTTCTCTCTGTGTCTCTTTAGCATTTCTCTCAAAAATATGCAAAATTTATTCACCTCAAACTCACCCAAGAATGGAGTTGTGGGCAGCAATGTAGACTCCAGATGGTGCATATTGGGGTAGAGTGGAGAGGACAGGAGGACACAGATCACAAAGTGCATGCTTCTTGATGGTGAAAAAAATGTCTCTTTGTTATCTGGTCACATTGACTAATGTCAAAAATGGGCATGGATCTTAGCCTATAGGGACCCATGGTAACAGTGGAGGGATGTATGTGCCCCTATTGGCCAGTGTGTGCCTGCTGTAATGCCCAGCAGCCCTGAATCAATAATCTGGTATCCAGTTGCCCAGCTTCAGTTACCTAGGATAGCTCTTTATTTATTTATTCATGTTATTTATTCATTTTGTTAGCCAGGTAATGCCTAACTGGGCCAAATAGCCCATTTTCAGCAGAGACCCAGGGAGAAAAATCTCCAAATGAAAAAATGCACATAGAAAGAAACATTAGGAAACGTTACAACAGAGTAAATACAATAAAATATTGGATTAGATTAATATCTTAGTGAAATACAAAAATAAAATAACATAATACACACACACACACACACACACACACACATATATATATATATATATATATATATATATCTACATAATAAATTTACAATAAATACAAAATGAAATTAATGTTTTATATAAATAAACATACAAAGAAGAACAATTACTAAGAGCAGGAACTAGAAAGGAGAGAGAGAGAGGAAAGTATTCAGATACATATAGGGTAAGTAGCAACAGATATTAATAATAATTAACCTGAGGCTGTAAAAGAGCATAGCCAGTGTTTAGAAAAGTGTTCTTTTAGTAGTAGTTTGAACTTATCAATGTCTGGGTTTTTAGAATGTGTTGGAGAAGAGAGTTCCAGGTTTTAGCTATTTTATTTAAAAAGAGGGAGTCTCCATAGGAGTTATTAGATTTGGTTACCTTGAGAATTAATTTGTCAGATGATCTCAGCTGTCTAGAGTTATGTTGAACTAAATCAATGAGAGCAGAACAGTTGTTGGGTTTGTAGATTATAGTAAGAACAGTGAAAAGTTGATTTAAAGATAACAGGCTAGGCAGTTCAATCTATTTGAGCTGATGAAGGGCATAATAATGATGTGACGTATGGGGCAAATTAACAGCAATTTTAGCTATTTTATTATAGCAAATTTCTAGGTTATTTAAGTCAGTTGTGAGCATGTTGGTAAAGATTTGGGAGCAGTACAGGAGGGTGGATTATAGGTGGGATCTAACAGTAGCAAGTCTGATGTAGTTGGTTAAAAAAGTTTAGCCCTGTACAGCGAGACAAGTTTACAGTGAACTTTTCTAATAGTCAGTGATATATGTTTATCAAATTTTAGACAATCATCAATTGTTTCACCAAGTAATTTAGTTTGACTAACTGGTTCGATTTTTATGCCATTAGAAGGGAGAAGATGGAGATAGGGGGTGTAGTATTTATGGTTTTATTGAAACCAAAAAACAACAGCTTCATTTTGTTATGGTTAGATATAAGCTGGTGGTTGGAAAGATAGCTTTCAATGTCTTGTAGAGATTTTTGTGTTCTATCTTGGAGTTTCTGAAATGTAGAGTCAGAGCAGATAAGAGAGGTGTCATCAGCATATTGAATGATGGAGGCAATATTAGTAGACAAAGTGAGGTTATTGGTAAATAAAATAAAGAGTAGGGGCCCCAAGTATGGATCCTTAGGGTACTCCAATAGATACTGGTAGAAGGGGGAAAGGTTTATTTTCCCATTTGGTAGACTGTTGCCAGTTGGAAAGGTAGCTATGAAACCAGTTAAGGGATAATAGGCTGAGCTTAAAATCAACAAGCTTGTTTCAAAACATTTGGTGAGATACTGCATCAAAAGCTTTAGACATATCAAGAAAGAGAGAGGAAATTAGTTGACTTTTATTTTTGAGAAGGTTTACAGTATTAGTGAAACTACGCAGAGCAGTATTAGTACTGTGTTTAGGATGGAAACCATGTTGAGAGTTGTATAAAAGGTTGTTTTTAAGGCAGTGGTCAAGGAGTTGTTGACAAATGCATTTTATAGGATCTTTGCTAATGGGGAGAGAATGACAATGGGATGATAGTTAGAGAAGTTAGTAGAGGGGCCACCTTTGTGTAGGGGAATAATATGAGATATCTTCCAAAGTAGAGGGACATAATTTTCAGAGATAGAGAGGTTGATTAAAATAGATATTGGATAGGAGATAGAGTCAGCAGCCAATTTTATGAATTAGTTTGGGAGATAATCTGCAGCAAGAGAACTGGGTTTTAGTTTATTAAGAAGCTTTTTTACATAACTGGTTCAAATGAGTTTAATATAGAATATGTTGGGATTAGAAGCTGAGGAGGTGGGTACTGTTAAGGTTGAGTTGGAATTATTACTAATGAGAAAGGCAATTGAATTAATGAAGTGAATATTAAACTGAGTTGCTATGCAGCCAGTAGTATTGCTAGTTACTAGAACTGGGATTGAAGGGTTTCCTGGGCTTAGGAGGTCATTTATATATTTCCAGAATTTTTGGGGATTGTTCTGGTATTTATGTTGGCATATTTGGAAGTATAGATTTTTTATCACGTTTTATTCGATTCTTGGCCTGATTTCCTTTAATTAGCCAAAAAAAGTTGTTTTGTTTTGGATGGTAACTTTCTGATAGGAGCTACATTATTCAGAATGTCAGCAAAGGTATTGTTAAAATATTGCACAGCCAGATCTATCTGGAGATATTTTAAAGGTGACCAGTCACACTGTTGTAGCATATGGTTAAATATAGACAGGGAGAAATCTTTTTTAGAGCAAACATACTTGAATATGATGCTATTAGGTTCATGCACATGTTTCCTGAGAAGAAAGGTGGGTGAGTGATCACTAAGTGAGTCTGGAAGGCATCCTGCTTGGTTACTAAGATTAGCTTTATTAGTTAAAATCCAGTCTAATATTGATTGCTTTTTTGTGTGTTTATCTATGCGAGTAGGAGAATTAATAATTTGAGAGAAGTTATAAAGATTAATAAAGTTATTTGGGTTATCAGACGAGCATGTAAACCAGTCTAGGTTGAAATCACCTAGAATTATTGTTTCCGGGTTAAAATTAGATGAAGCCCAATAAAGGAGGTTTTATATGACAGATAAGTTATGATCAGGGGTTAGATAGGTAGCAATTATTATTATTGTTTTGAAGGGGCTAATTTCCAAACTTGTAGTTAATATTTCAGAGTTAGGAAGGTCTGAAGGGGAGCAGATTTGTAGGGTCAATTTGAGTGAGTTTAAACACAATGGCTATCCCTCCATCCCATTTATTTAACCGGTCATGTCTAAAAATGCTATACCCTTTGGTTAAGATTTCATTGTCTTTTATATGGGGTTTTAGACGAGTTTTAGTAATGACAGCTATGTAAGGAGAGTAGAGATTCAGAGTTTCGTGGAAATCAATAACTTTGTTGACAATACTTCTAAGGTTAAAAGGTTAAAGTTAGTAATCAGAAGGTTAGAGATATTCCTTTTAGGAAATGAAGGGGTAAGAAGGGGGTAAGAGAGGGGTTGAGTTAATGAAGTAAGAGAAGAGGAGGAGAGATATTGTGAGGTATGAGTATTAATTATATCGGGTCCATGGTTAGGATAAATATCAGACAGGAGTTTGATTTGGGTTATTGAATGAAGCTGAATGAATTTAAGTTTTGCTATGTGTCTATAGTAATTAAATAGATAGAAACTAATGGAGTGAATTTTTATATATTTGAAAGAGTAAAATAGTGTGAAAGAAGTATTATAGAGTTGAGGAGAAATGTGAAAGTGTATGCTAGTTTTGGAATGATGACTATTTAAAGGGAGTGTTGGAGAATGTAGAAAATTGATGTGGTAAATGTAAGATGCAGATTGGTAGAACATATAGAGACCGTGAACTGTTACAAGTATAATGGTAATTGATCTTAAAAATGGCATGGTAAATGATTTGAGAGTTAGATACACAGAAGATATATAAGGAGAAAAATTAGATATAAAGATTTAAAAGAAGGGGAATACAGAGGCAGAAACAGTGTATAAGTAACTGGTAGAAGTAAAAGGGAAGGGGTATGATGACAGGAGGAATATGGGTGTGAAAAGTGTGGTATAGAGAAAAAGGGATTGGCTAAATTGAAGTAAGGGTATGGTTAGCACAAACATAAGTTAAATGAAAGTGGGGGTGAGTGGGAATTGGGTAGGGATAGATTAGGGGAGCGGAGTGAGCCCAAGTGTCGTGAGGCGAACTGAGTGAGTAGAAACCAGAGCAGCAAAATATGCATGCAGCAAAAATACAATCTGTAAGATGTTATGGTAACCTTAGGATATTGCAACTAAGAGTAGAAGCCAATTACAAAAATGTAAGATTTTCTGCCCAGTAACAACTGAATAGGCAAGCTACATACCCACAAGATCAATAAACATTAAAATGTGTTTAATTATAAGAAAGCAATGAGGGTACAAGCTAATAATAAGTGGAAATGTACAAGCTAAAGCAGGGGAAGAATAAAACCTTTCCAGCTGATGTGCAAGCCAAATAAAAATACAAAAGGTACAGTTTCAGCAACTAATTAATAAAGGGGACATATAACATGCACTACAAATGGGTATTCACATCAATACAAAAATTGCTGCATTACCGATTAATATTTTAACACTGTAGAAGACAGCTTGTATATGTTCTAGGGAGATAACTGCTATGATGACAGAAGGCAGCTCTATGATGTGTTAGTTATATAATTTAACACTGCAGAAGGCAGTGTGGATATTTCTGAGTGAGATAAATGCTCTGAAGAAAAAAACAGAAAGATACAAAAATAATAGAGAAAAACTATAGAATACACGGGCTATCTAGCAAAAACAATGCATATAAATGGAAATACAGTTAAGTGAATACAAAAACCAGAATATCCCAAGTGCATGAGCCACCCAACAAATATATGGTAGATAATAAAACAACAACTACTTGTTTCACAGTACCGACATTTAACAATAAGGATGCCCGATTAGCTAAATATAGGTAGAATAGTCAGGCAACCATGAGGTACTGAAAGAATAATAATACACCTTAAACATTCTACTATGAAGGAGTGTGGATTCACCTAGAATAGGTCAAAGCAAGCTTGAATACTGAATATAATTAAACACTAGAAAAGCAAACAACTAAATGTAGTAGTACAACAAACCACCATCACATGTTAATTACATATAACAGGATTAACTGAAAATATAGCAAATAATTGCAATTAAGTAATGGTAGAGATCAGGTCACTAACAGTTTCATTCAGAAACTAAAATCTTAAGTGGAAATGTCAAATGTTAATATGAGGAGCTGTTAACTAGAACTACATACAACTAACATCATAGCTCCGCAGACAACAATACAAGTATTTATACATCACATTGGAAGAGGGAACGCAAACTAAAATTAATATTATAAATGGTAGGAAATAGGATGCTCTCAGTAACTACAGAACAATAATTACAATATTAAACAAACACTTTAATCTTTTTAAAACATATTTTAAATATTAAACAAACATTACTTTTGCGTAAAAGCTGCACATAAAACCAATTAACCTGCAAAACCTGCACTAAGGATTGTTGCACTTAATGTAGGTTCACTGACAGGATGATGCTTGGAGTTGGATGACATGATGGTAAGGAGCACAAATCAGATTATCTTTATCCAAGAGACAAGATGGAAGGGGAGTGCATCAAAGCCAATTTACTTGGGATCCAGAGTCTACTGCTTAGACAAAGGACAGCCTATAAATGGTGTGGGAGTTGTGGTGAAGGATAGCTTTCAGAAGACAATTAGTAATGCCATCAGAATTAGTGATAGACTCATGGAAATCAGGCTCCAGTGTAACAATAGAGCACTATTCATAAACTTTACCTATGTTATACAAAAGGGTTGTGAAAGAGAGGACATGTGCATTCAGACAGTAGCTGCAGGCCCTACTAGATAAAGCAGGAACACATGAGTTTGTATTAATAATGGGTGACCTAAATGTACATATTGGGACAGGCAGAAGAGGACATGAGGACTGCCTGGGTCCATGTGGGTGGGACAACAGAAATAAAGAATGAGAGTCCATTCTAGATTCCTTTCTGGCAAATGGCTTGGTGATACATGGTTCAGCAAGTAAAACAATTACAAGGTAACATAAAAGAGTGGCCAACATGCAACTCAGTTAGACTTCCTCTCAGTAAGGAAAGGGCAGTGGGGTAGAATCAGTGATTGCAAAATCATCCCCAGTGAAAACGTTGGCTCACATCATAAACCACTGTTTGCTACAGTCAGCTGTAGGCAGTGGTGAGAGAAGGCTCTAAGGTGAAGGGAGACTAGGCTAAAGACCTGGAAGTTGAATGGAGAGAAAACACAGAGTTCAAGGAATTACTCAGCCTTTAGCACTTCAGGAAGAAGATGAAATAGGTCGGGTTGAAGAAGAATGGCACCACCTCAAAGCAGCAAGTTTGAGAACTATAGAGCAAATATGCAACTGACCCAGTTATGAAAATAAGGTGAATAAGGTGGCTGTTGATGGAATGCAGAAATCCAGGAAGTCATCAAAAGAAAGAAAGTGTTTAGGAAAAAGTGGTAGATAGAACATACTGAGCAGGAAAAGCAGAAATACAGGACAGCTAACAAGAAGGGTATGACACCAGCTGCAGTAGGAAAAAACAAGGCATTAGGTGCATTTTACCAGCTATTGAAAAGTGAATCAGCAGATGGCAAAAAGAAACTCTATCACATTGTAAGGCAAAGACAGAAAGATAAAGAAGATAGTCATCAGACATCCTTCATTAGGGATGCCAGCAACAACCTCCTCACCTCTTCACTAGACATCAAAGGCAGATGATAGGAGTGCTTCCAGCAGCTTCTGAATGAAGAAAACCTCACTGAAGCTGCACTCCCCCAGGCACAGCCTACAATTATAGAAGAAGAGGAGCCCGCCCTGGAAAAAGTAAGAAGAGCACTTAAGAAAATTAAGTCAGGGAAAGCAGCAGGCTTAGATGAGGTCACAGCAGATATTATCAAGAATTTGGGTGAGTTAGAGGAGAAATGCCTCCAGAGGGTATTGCTTGCAGTATGGAGAGATAGGAGTATCCCAGTTGACTTGAGAACAAACATGTAAGTGCCAGTGTACAAAAACAAAGGGGACATCCACCACTGTGGGCAGTATAGACTCACACAGCATGAAAGTTCTGGAGAGGGTGATTAATAAAGAAATACAGAGTAGTAAATAGTAAGATAGGAGATGAGCAATTCAGATTCAGATCATGATGCAGCACAACTGCCTCAATGTTTGCAGTGAGACAGATAGTGGAGAAGAAGCTGGAGATGAGGAAATGGTTCAACTGGGCATTCCTAGACTTGGTGCCGAAAGTGTATGGCAAGATCCCAAGAAAGATGCTTTTGCAATCTTGTGATTGTTTGAAGTCCCAGAAACATTACTGAAATTAATACAGGCCATATATAATGACCCAATATCACAATTATGGACACACAGAAAGGGATCCCTGTAGAAATAGTATGCATATGGGTTCAGCTCTGGGCTACTATTGTTCATACTGAGGATGGACTACATTAGCAGACTTGTTGGCAGGGTCAGATGTAGACAACGTGGCATTGCAGGCAGGCTCTGAACAAGAGCTTCAGCAGATGATAGGGAAGTTGAATGCAAACCTGAAGGCATATGGAATAAAACTGAGTACAGATAAGATGGCTGTAATGACAGCAAATGAGGCAAATTAGAAGCTGAAAATTGTGATAGAATGGAAAATAGTGAAAAAGGTTAGCAGTTTCATGTATTGGGGGGTGATGAGAAGGAAGGTCTGAATGTGGAGGTCAAAGCTATAAACAGATGGGACTGCAGCCAACTGGTATAGAGTGTCAGTTGTAGTGTTTGACAGAAGAATGCCAAAGTAGCTGAAAAGTAAGGTGTGCATAACAGTGGTGTGACCAGTAATACTGTACAATACAGAAACCTGGGAAGTGAAGGTAGAGCAGTTTAGGAAGTTACAGGCGCTGGAGAAGAAGGGCCTGAGATGGGTGGTAGGATGCACACTTCAGAACAGAAAAAGAAATAAGGATATAAGAGCAGAGGTCCAAGTAGCTCCAGTTGCAGGAAATGTCAAACAGAACAGATTATGATGGTTCAGCACATGTGCAGGAAATCAGGAGACAATCTGGTGAAGAAGATTTAAGGCAAACAGGAAGAAGGTAAGAGGAAGTGATGGCACCCAGCAAAGAGGTGGATTAATTATTTGAGAGAAGACCTGTGACAGTTAAGTATGACTGTCAAGAACATAGGAGAATGGCATTGAATTGAGAGAGATGGTGACAGTTGATGCAACATACTGACCCAATGTAGAAAAAGTGGAAAAAAAGGGTTGTTGATGATGATGATGATGAATCCAACAGCAAGATCACATTCTTCAGGTAAAAACGCTGCTCTAGTGGCAAGGCAGTCAAGGCTGATTTGCCTGTTCATAGGTTCATAGGTTGGTACTAGGCTATCAGCCCTAGGGCCTATACAAGCCTAGCCATAACAATTTCCTGGCTATTTCTTCCCACACTATTTACTTCCGTGGACCCCTGTCTAGCAGGGTGACTGATGTGATCCCCGGGGTGAATTTCCTGTCTCCCATTCAATCGAGAAGGTTCCTTTTGAAGAGGGCCAAAGAGGTGCTCTGCTTGACATGTATGGGCAGTCTATTCCAGAGTCTGGGGAGTCTCTGGGTCAGGAACCTATCCCTCCAGCATGTTTTTTTATTGTGATGACAGGGTTTAGATCCCTGGAGTGTGTGGCTCTGAGGGATTGGGATTTCTTTAAGTGTAGCATGTCCAACAGCTCTGGGTTTGACATGGCCTTGTATGTTAAGTAGAGATCGCCTCTGAGTAGATGATATGCGACAGAGTATAGCTGGAGTTTTTTAAGGCGGTCAGCATAGGGCATCTGCTTTTGGCCTGTGATTATTTTAGTGAGGTATTTCTGCGGCCTTTCCAGTTGTTGCAGATGTCTTGAGAGGTACATACTGAATTGGGCATTGTATTCTATAATGGGTCTAATGAGGGATGAGTACAGTGGGACAATGACCTCCTTTTTTCTGGATGAAAAGCCCTTAGTGATGAGGTGTGCCACATAGAAGGATTTTCTGATTGTTGTGGTGATGTAGTTATTGAAGGTGAGACCACTGTCCACCTGTGTCCCTAAGTCTCTTATCACACTTTTGGCATATAATGTGCTGCCACCTATGTGGTAATTCATGGGTACATGTTTTTTCCCAAAGGGGATAACTATACATTTCTTGGCATTGAGCTTGAGCCCATGGCTCTGGCCCCAAGCATCTGTTTCTGTAAGGCCTTTTTGTAGAGTATTCACATCATTTGGGGATTCAATAATGATTCCCAGTTTGCAGTCATCTGCAAACTTTGATAGCCAGAGTCCCTTAGTGTTGGCCTGTACTTCAGAGAAGTAGATACCAAACAAGAGAGGTCCCAGGACTGAACCCTGAGGTATGCCACTTTTCACTTGTCTGGAGTTGGATTTGGAGTCAGCTACTTTTACAGTGTGGGTTCTGTCAGTAAGCCAGTTGGCAACCCATTGAGTGACGTAGGGATTAATGCCCAGCTTAGTAAGCTTATCTATGATTCCAGAGTGGGGAATGGTGTCAAAGGCCTTGGTGAGGTCCAGATAGGCTGTGTGGACTGCCTTACCCTCATCCATGGCTCTGGAGACTGATTCAAAGAAGTCAATCAAGTTCAGGAGACAAGATCATCCCTTTACAAACCCAAACTGGATGGGGTCCAGTGTTTTAAGGTTGCCAATGACTTTGTTTATAAGTTCCATGATAATGCGTTCCATGGCCTTGCAGATCAGGCTCATCAGACTGATGGGGTGGTAGTTCCCAGGATCAAAGGTGGAGTGGGATAACTGTAGCTGTCCACCACTCAATGGGCACGAAGCCTGAGGTGAGGCTAGGATTAAACATGACACTTAGGTGAGGTGCCACTTCATTTTGTAGTTCATGTACTACACAGCTTGGGATGTTATCTGGTCCCATGGATGCTGTATTCTTAGCTTTGGAGAGTGAGTTTTTTACCTGTGTGGCCGTTATTACAGGTATTTGGCAATTTTCCGGTATTGAGATGGGCCTTTTAGGGGGTGAGAGGGGGGGGTGACGTTGGCACTGAATCGATCTGCCAGGATATTGGCAATATCCATGGGATCAGTATATTTAATGCCATTCTGTTGCAGCTCAGAGCAGATCTGAGCATTGCCATTTATTTTCTTGACATAGTTATAGAATGCCTTGTGGTTGTCTTTGGAATCTTTGGGAATTTTATTTACTGTCAGTAACCTTGAAGAGAGATGGTGACCCAGTAGACAAAAAAGAAATTTCCCAAAACCGAAAACCTGACTACCTACTCTGGACATCTGAATGGTAACAGCCTCTATGTTCTTCCTCTTTAAGCTTGCCCAACAAGCACAAATGTCAGCAGCGCTCCAACCTTCATCCAGCTCTATATAAAGAATAAAGTTCTGTTTCAAACACAGGATCAAGAGGAACACCATGGACTGGACAAACAAGCACTAGTCAACATGGTCCAGATACAAAGTCAGGTCTGTGTTATAAGCTAGGGCAAGCTTGTCCACATTGTAATTATCTCTCTGCCCAAGAAATTGACACAGGATAACAGAGAAAACATCTGGATTAGTAGTTAGCATAAGATGGGCATAATTATTTCAATACCTGAAAGAAGGTGAACAGAGTAAACTATAAGAGTGGTTACAAAATATATAAAACAAAAGTGGTGAACCAGCCACTTAGGACAGTTCAATAAATTGTTCCTATAACTTCAGCTGTTAAAACTAACAATGGTGAGTCATCAAATTGTTAAACAGAACCATCCAAAAATCGCATGTAGAGCTGCAACACTTGTGCTGGCATAAAAAGATGTCACTTCGTTGTAAAAAAGTAGTCTTTTAATGAAGAACAAAACGGGAACAGAAAAAGGAATAAGCGCTTTCACGCGGTGCAACCGCGCTTCTTCAGATTTCATTAATGCAAAGTAAGGATCCAAAGTAAGGTTACAAAATGTAAGTGATCAATAATGATACTCTGTTAGGGAAAGACAGGCAGAATAAGGTGCGAGGTTTTAAGATTAATTGGAGGGATATACAGGTAGTCATATGTTTAATGATGTTATATTAACTTTCACCTCTAAAGCACTTAAAGTGTCCAAAGTAAAGTTAGTATGTAGTGTGAACCTAAGTATAGGAAGAGATAGGAGTTTTCATTTCTGGTAGAAAGGAACTGCTGGGGGCTGGTTTAAAAAATATTCTTATAGCTGTGGCTTGCTTGGAAAACTGTTAAGTACTAAGTGAGTTACATTGATAGCTGTTACTGACTGCATTCAGTGCAGATGAGATTTGTATAATTCCATGCTTGAATTGTTTGAATTAGTCTTCATACTGCATTTTTAGTGCTTAACTTAGTTTTAAATAGCTATCCAACAGATTGTTTTATTTTATTTTATTCCCTCCCTCTGTCCTTCCCTATCTCCTGCTTTTAATATGCACCTACCCAATAGAGTAGTAAGATCAAACAATCAAAACCTACTCAAAGTACATAAACCTACACATCCTCCAGGCAAAAACCTTCTATCCTTCAACCTAGCTCGCCTCTGGAACTCCCTTCCTCCACTCATCCGCACCACCTCTAATCACACTGCTTTCAAAAAATCCCTTCATACACACCTGACATCTCATTGGGAATGCTCCTGCTCCCACCCTACATAACCTACTCTTCACCTACTCCAGGCTCTGCTCACATCTTTAATCAACCAGACAAGTCATTGTACCTCCCTTTCCTTTCTAGTAACCTGTTCTCTTAATCTACTCTGCATAAATGGATAAGCTCATGTTAAATAGTTAATTCATTTTCCTGCAATGTATTTTACATGCACACTTGCTGTACTACTTGATATTGCTTTATCTTTAACTGTTGTACCTATTGTTAAACTTTGTTTGTATCTAAGAATGTATGTTCAAAATTACAAAAATATATTTTTTGGAGCTTTTCTCCCCAGGACTCCATTGAAAACGGGTTCATTATGGCCCGATGGACTATCCTGGTAAACCAACTACAATAAATAAAAATAAATAAATAAAATTATAGTTTTAAACGGGTCTATATTAGATGAACGAAAGTTCATCTTAGCGAATGCTCACATGAGCGAATATTGCGGAACTTGAAACCGCAATTGTGAGATTGAGATACAGTAAAGATGGGGATATTTGCCCTTTCCTCACTGTAGTGTGATCTCAGAGTTGGAATATTTATTTAGCAGGAGTGTGGGGGGCACAGCCCTCCACAATTGCAGTTGTTATTACCTGGATATTCACTCATGTGAGCGTTCGCTAAGATGAACTTTCCTTCATCTAATACAGACCCTTTTAAACCACACCTCCATTTTTTTTTTCATTTTTAAGCCTTTTATCTGACTGCTTATTATTTTTTTTTTAACTTTTGGATTGTTTCCCCAGGACATGTCAATTCCAGCATAAGCAGAAGGCACAAGTCTTGTTTATGTGGAGAATGGTGTACAGAACATAGGCATTCCTCACATTACTAAATACATACATTAATTGGGGTACCAAACATCTGTTAAGGATTTTCTTGCTTCTATGTATTTTATTAAAGTGATCTCATGTGTTAAGTATTTTAAATACTAAAAGCAGTGTTCTGCTGCTACTACACCCTAATTAAGAACTATGTTTTGGTATTTGTGTAACCTATTTACTCAACAAGTACAGCCAGCTACATTTCCACTTTACATTGATTTATTTAATTAATCAGCCACAGTGCAGACTCTAGTATAAATCTTATTTCTAGTTGCAGGGCATTTTTATACCTCAACTTCTTTGCTCAAGAACTGTAGACAAAGCTAAAAATAACTGGGGTGGGGGGTGGAAGTAGAGTTGCAGGGGCCCAAAATTAGAGACACTTTTTAAGTATTATTCTAATTATTAAAAAGTTATTAGAATAACAGATTTTGCTTCAACATGCATTTTCGGAATAATAAAAGACATAAAACTTCTGTCTGGTATTATTAAATGACTACAATACTCAATGATTTTCATGAAGTCAAAAATTTTACATGGAGCAAGGCAAAACTATGAAGCAAAAACAGAGATGCTACAAAATTCTGCGCAATTGAGATGTATGAGTGGATTCATTTTATTTTTGAAAGACATAGAGGTGCTGAAATAAAATTGTTACAAGTTTCCATTGACTTTTACTGGCTTCATTACCTGACATCCTTGTCAATTTCAGACATTCAATGTAGTTTTTCTTTACATACCTGGATCTGTTGATTGGAGAAGTCAGTAGTGCAGAAACAGAACTCTGCATGTGTGGACTGATTGGTTCACACTGACAACTGAGCTGCAGCTCAAATTACTCCCCTCCCACCCATGACAACTGAGCTGCAGCTCACATTACTCGCCTTCCACCTCTGATAAGTGGGCTGCAGCTCACATTACTCTGATCCCAACCCTGACAACTGAAGTGTAGCTCACATTACTCCCCTCCCACCTCTGACAAGTGGAATGCAGCTAATTTTACTCCCCTCCCACCCCTAATAAGTGAGTTGTAGTTCACATTACTCCTCTCCTATCCCTGACAAGTGGCCTGTAACTCACATTACTCCCTTCTCACCCTTGACAAGTGATCTGTAGCTCACATTACTCCCTTCTCACCCCTGACAACTGAGCTGTAGCTCACATTACTTCTCTCCCACCCCTGGTAAGTGACCTGTAGTGCTCATTACTCCCCTCCCACCCTTGACAAGTAAACTGTAGCTCTGATTACTTCCCACCCAATCTAACAACTGAGCTGTAGCTCACATTACTCCCCTCCCACCATTGACAACTGAGCTGTAGCTCACTTTACTTCACTCCAACACATGCCACATGAGCTGTAGCTCACATTAATCCCTTTCCACCACTAACAAGTGAGCTGTAGCTCACTTTACTCCTTTCTGACCCTTAACAAGTGAGGTAAAGCTCACATTACTCCACCACCGCCCCTGCAATCGAGCTGTAGCTCACATTACTCCCCTCCCACCATTGATAAATGAGATGTAGCTACTTCACTCCAACACCTGCCATGTGAGCTGTAGCTTACATTACTCCCCTCCCACTGCTGACAAGTAAGCTGTAGCTCACATTACTCCCTTCCCGCTCCTGACAAGTGATCTGTAGCTCACATTACTCCCCTCCCACCCCTGACTACTGAGCTGTAGCTCACATTACTTCCTGCCCACCCATGATAACTGAGCTGTAGCTCACTTTATTCCCCTCCAACACCTGACAAGTTATCTGTAGCCCATTTTACTCCCTTCCTACCCTTAAGAAATGAGCAGTATCTCACATTACTCCCCTTCTACTCCTAGAAACTGAGCTGTATCTCACATTACTCCCCTCCTACTCCTGACAAGTGACCTATAGCTCTCATTCTTCCCCTACCACCCCTTGAAACTGAGCTGTAGCTCACATTACTTCCCTTTCACGCCTGACAACTGAGCTGCAGCTCACTTTACTCGCCCCCAAAATGTGACAAGTGAGCTATAACTCACAATACTGCTCATATTAATCCCCTCCCACCCCTGACAACTGAGGTGTATCTCACATTAATCCCCTCCCACTGCTGACAAGTAAGCTGTAGCCCACATTACCATATTACTCCCCTCACACCCCTGACAACTGAGCTGTAGCACACTTTACGCATCTCCATTCCCATAACACCTTGAAGTTTCCAGCCACCCATGAGCTATCATACTGAAAACATCTGCCCCCCACAACTTTACAGACCACAAAATACACCTATTAAAGATAAAGTGCACTAATCACTATGCTGCTCTCATAGCCATTTTAAACCACTGATCATAGATTACTACACAGAAAATAAACTGCAACCACTCATTTTCTCACAATCATCAACTGCAGGGTGTCTCTCACCTTTCATACAATCTCACCATCTATATAAATATCCCCTTACTATCATCTGTCCCAGATAATTCACCTGTTCGCATCCATTCTCCTCACTTTTTCAGCAATCAGCTATCACTGAACTCATCAAGCCTCTATGCAAATGATAAAGCTGACCAGTTTAGTGCTTTTCTTACCTGCCACAAGCCAGGCATAGTTGCAGTCACAGAATTCTGGCTTATGATTGATCCACCAACATCCTTCACATTCTCACTTCATACAAGTATCTCCATTATCCCGGAATAGGGTCATTCAATGCTCTTTGGCACTTGTTAAAGACTAACCAAAGCCCACAAGAAACTCAACATTTCAAACATAAACAATTAACCACAAAAATAAATCTTGCCATAAGGTTTACTCTCTGTTTTTTTTTTTTTTTTACCAGAAGGCTCACTACCTGCATATGATCTGCAGCAAGAGCAGCTATTGGCAAAGGTGCGCTACTAAAACAATTAGAACATGGGTTACCCAATATAACTGCATCCTCAAAAATAAATAAATAAATAAATAAAATAAAATAAAAAGCCAAATGGCTGTCAGTCAATGAATGGACTATCCTGCTGTTGAACTCCATACTGTACAAAACAAAACTCTAACCCTTGACACATTTTTACCACGAGCACACAAACTCAAAATCTACATTCAATCTGCTAACACTTGCAACAAAATTATACTTGGTAATCATGCTGTCATCACACCATCTCTTAACTCTGAAATTCTTGATCAGGTTAAAATAAATCTCAAAAATCCCATCATATGAAAAATGTAGACCTCAACCCAAAAAGCACCTATTTATTTAAGATAAATTCCAATGTCTGAAAACAGGACAGACTACTTAAACTGGGTTATTACTGTTACTCACTCCTCATTCTTTCTCTTCCAAATAAATCATCTTGTCAACAATGCTGCAGTCTTTTCTCCCCCTCCCATTTCTTCCCTGTAGATTAGACAATAAAAAATAGTATTAACTAATGCTGTACTCCGTGAATATGCATCTACTATAATTGTATGGAATATTTTTTTTGTTTGTTTTTGTTTTGGAGGGGGTTATTGTCATGTATATTTACTGTATACGTACGCTATCTTTTGTTTTTGTCTGGCTTATAGTGTGTATATAATCACTTGGGATGTGCCTATAATTGGTCCACTGACTACAGTGCATTACACTGGTAAACAGAGTTAAATAAATAAAGAAGATAAATAAAATAAAACAGTGTTGAGGAGCTTTAATTATTGTATTTGCAAAAGGTGTGGAGACATTTAAGTTTATTCATTTAAGGTTACTGTAATAAACAGAAGCCTTCCTCTTTGTTTGATTGAGAGGATGTTTGTAATATTCATTTAAATACAGTGATGAATTCAGTTATCAGGTAAAAAGATGATTCTATATTTTTTAGAAGCACCCGTCAAAGCTGCTGTATTCTCAGGGCAGCAAAATAGCAATATCTTGAGAAAACATACATTAGATTTTATATCAATATATCTTTAGATATTAGTATTCTTGGGAAATTCATTCTAATTTTACTTGTGTCATTCTATTATCTGCATAATAACAAAACTGAGAAGCATCTGATGATGAACATCTAAGCAGTTTAAATAACAGCAAAATAAATTTCCCCAGGAATCCGTAATTGTAAGTAAATTGTAATTGCTGAATTTTCTGTAATAGTATGCTGACTTAAACATTTTTTTTAGAAATCCACTGGCAAGAGTTTAAAGTGACGCTGCAGACAGTATTGTTATTTCAAGCAAGTGTTTTCCATATTTCAAGAGAACAGCTGAACAACCTTTGTTTGAGGATTGAACCCTGGGCCCCCAGCATTTCTTGTGGTTGCCACTGACACTGGACCAAAAAATAGTCTCTGGACAATTAGCTACCCAGTCTCTCCCAAGTACAGTTGTTTCAACTTTCAACTAGGAAACCATCATAACTGGGTTTTTTTTAAAGTGGTAAAGGACTTAATGATTGTATTTCAATAGTTCCAGTTTTAAAACATAAAGCTGCTCAATTATGAACTTTTGTGCTGTGGAATCTGTTTTTTTATCTATTTGTTATTTATTAACTATTGCAGATTATTTTATTATTTCAAATATTTAACTAGAGGGAATTGATTAGTGAGTTAATTAATTGATTATTTGATTTCTTAATCGTTGAGAGTATATAATGATTTTATGCAAGAGTTGTAATTGTTCTGAAGAAGCCCTGTTTTTAAAGACGATTGGAGGAAGTAACTATTACACAAGACTTAAACAGCGGACAGCTTGCTGTAGTTCCCAACACACGTTTATTTGTAAGCACTTTCGTGCAAGTCTCATGCCTGCACTTCTTCAGACAAAATACAATCACAGAATCCAGTACTTAAATACATTTATAATCCCTTTAATTACTTATAAAATTGGTAGCAATTATTTAAAGAAATACATCACTATAATGTAAGTAAACCATACTATAATTATTACTTAATAATAATATTCATATTAAACCTACTCAACCTTTTCCTAAGAAACTGAATAATAACTATAATATATTAAAGTTAAAAAATCACTGTTATTATCACAGGTTCATAGGTTCATAGGTAAGTATTAGGCTATCTGCCCAAGGGCATTTATAAACCTAGCTAGAGTGTGTCGGCTTTCGCCACCCCATTGATTAATTAACTGAGCCTCTGTCAAGCAGAGCCAATGGAGTGATCCCAGGGGTGTATTTTCTGTTACCCATCCACTCGTCAAGGTTTCTGTTGAAGAGTGTTAGTGAGGGGCTCTGCCTAATGTAGATAGGAATTTTGTTCCAAAGCATGGGGAGTCTCTGTGACAAGAATCTATCCCTCCAGCATGTTCTATTTATTTGGTGTGGTGAGGTTTAGCTCACTAGAGCGCGTGGCTCGCAGTGACTTGGATTTCTTTAGGTGGAGCATGTCCATCAATTCTGAGTTGGACATGGCTTTGTAAGTCAGGCAGAGATCACCTCTGAGTAAGCGATATGCCACTGAGCACAGCCGGAGTTTTTCAGTCGGTCTGCATAGGACATATGTTTGAGGCCAGTATTTCTCTTGGTGAGGTACTTTTGTGGTCTTTCCAGCTGTTGGAAGTGTCTTGTGAGGTACATCCCAAATGACCCATTGTACTCTATGATGGGTCTGATGAGTAATGACTAGAGGGGCACTATAACCTCTTTATTTCTAGATGCAAACCCTTTAGTAATTAGATGGGCCCCATAGAAGGATTTCCTAACGTCTTTGGCAATATGATTGTCAAAGGAGAGATTACTATCTACCTGGGTCCCCAGATCTCTTATTACCTCTTCTGTATTAAGGGGGCTGCAACCATGTGGTAATTCATCGGTGTTTTGTTTTTCTCAAATGGGATGACAATGCATTTTTTGGCATTTAGCTTGAGGGCCATGATTTTGACACCAGGTGTCTGTCTCAGTAAGGCCTTTTTGGGGGATGTCCGTGTCAGCCGGAGAGTCAATTATGGCTCCCAGTTTGCAGTCATTGGTGAACTTGGTTAGCCATAGTCCTCCTGTATTTGCCTGTACTTCTGAGAAGTATATGCCGAACAGTAGGGTTCCCAGGACCGAGCCTTGCGGGACACCACTTGTGACTGGTTTAGAGTTGGATCTGTAGCCTGCTATTCTTACCGCGTGAGTTCTGTCTGTAAGCTGGTTGCCAACCCATCTTGTGACATAGGGGTTTATGTTCAGGCTGGTGAGTTTTTCTATAATACCTGAGTGAGGAATGATGTCGAAAGCCTTGGTGAGGTCAAGGTAGGCTGTGTGAACCACCTTTCCCTCATCTACTGTCTTGATGACTGTCTTGAAGAAGTCAACCAGGTTTAGTAGGCATGATCTGCCCTTAACAAAGCTGAACTGGGTCAGGTCAAGTGCTTGGAGATTCTCAATGTCTTTGTTAATGAGTTCCATGATGATGCGCTCCATAGCCTTGCAGACCAGGCTAGTCAGGCTTATGGGGCAATAGTTACCAGGGTCAGCTGTGGCTCCTCCTTTCTGAAGCAGAATAACTGTTGATGTGTGCCATTCCGTGGGCACATAGCCTGTGGAGAGGCTGAGGTTGAACAGTGTGTTTAGGTGGGGGGTTAGTTTGTTCTGTAGTTCATGCAAGATGCATCCTGGGACACCATCTGGCCCCATTGACACTGTGTTTTTGGCTTTTGAAAGGGCTGTTTTTACCTCTGCGTCTGTGATTTCTGGGGCACTACACTTTTCCAGTATTGTTGTGGGCCCTTTTGGAGGTGAGAGGGGGGTGAAGTTTGCACTGAATCTATCTGCCAGGATGTTGGCAATATCAGTAGGTTCAGCATATTTTGTGCGATTTTGCACTAGCTCAGAGCATACCTGTGAGTTGCCATTTAGATTCTTGACATAGCTAAAGAAGGCTTTGTGGTTATCTTTCGAATCCTTGGCTATTTTTCTTTCGAAGTTAGCCTTGGATGATTTTATGAGGGACCTTAGTTTCTTACTGATACTGATCAGGGATGTCTTTCCTTCTTGGGATTTGCTTTTTTCTGAACTAGTTTCCTCCTTTTATTGTATAACCTGTTTATAGCAGGGGTCCACCAGACTGGTTTCCTTCTCTTAGAGGAGTGAGTCTTGGTTTTGCTAGGGATGGCATGATCCATGTATCTTTGTACGTGCTCATGGAGTGCATTTATAAAGGATTCTGCATCTTGGGCAGCGTTATCCTTTAGCCTGGGGGCTGTGAAACTTACCACCTCTGTCTTAAGTAAGGTGAAGTTTGCTTTAGAAAAGTTTTTCACTGTGGTTTCCTTGGTTGGGGGTGGTGGTGGGGTGTGGATATCCAGAGTGATTAGTTTATGGTCTGATCTAACCAGTGACAGGTTGTCCTCTGGTGCAGAACACCCGTCGCCCATGTTGGTGATGACCAGGTCCAATATGTTTTCACCTCTGGTAGGGGAGTTTACCAGCTGATCCAGGGTGTTTGAGTTGATAAATTCCAGGAAGTGCTGAGCCTGGGAGTTTGTACTCAAGTAGTTTTCCCAGTTAATGGTAGGGTAATTGAAATCGCCCAATATCAGGTTATTCATTAGGACCTTCATGTTTTCCAGTATCTCCAGAAAGGCAGAGTGGTGGTCCTGGGTAATGGAGGGTGATCTGTAGCAGGCCACAATTTGCATTGCAGATTTTCCCGATGTTAGTTGCACATGGATGATCTCAGAGGTATCATGCTGCGCCACTAACCTGGAGGTGTAGGTATCCTTGATGAATATGGATACACCCCCTCCTTTTGTGTTTTGATCTGTGTTCTGTGGCCGAAATGTGTGGTATGAGTTGTAGCCTGGTAGTGCTGGAGTGCTCTCTGGAGCCTTGAACCAGGTTTCAGTTACTGCACTGATGTCAACATTCTCCAAATTGAGGAGAGCTTTGAGTGCATGCATTTTGAGATTTAAACTCCTGGTGTTGAGTAGCATAACCTTCATTGTTTTATTTGTGCTGTTTATGGAGGTGGGTTTGGCTTTTGAGCCTTGCCTAAAAAGGCACTATGGGGGGCAGCAAGAGCCTTGGCCAGTATTCGAAAGCCTAGGGGTGACAGGTGCAAGCCATCTCTTGCGAAGTAATGCGGCTTGTCGAACATGTTGTCCCAGGCTGACAGACACTGGATCTCCTTTGAATGACACCAGAAGCTAAGCCAATTGTTGAAATTGATAGTTTTTCCTTTATACTGAGGTATGATTTTGGTGAGGGCAGGATGCTACTCAGGGTCAGGGTCATACACGCCTAGGCTACATGATCAGAGAGCTCTTCCATGTCTCTTCATGTAGTCCAGGAAGGTACATCTCAGGTCATTCACACCAACATGGACAATGACAGAGTCATATCTGTACTTGTTCTGGAGTGGTCTGAATGCTTGTGTTATGTGGCGGATTCTGGCTCCTGACAGGCAGTTAACAGTAACCTTCTCCTTGTCCAGCCTAGTGAGTGGGATGTCAGTGTGCCTGACTATAGAGTCATCTATTACTAGTGTGTTAGGTATGTTACTTTGCCTTAAGGGCTGTGATTGTGCGGCACAGTGATTTTGTGTCTTATGTGTTGTCTGGTTTGTGACGGGAGGTGCAGGTTTTTTGGGTGTCTGCTTTGGAGGTCTCTGATGCTTTTGCAGGTTTTTATTTAGAGCCTCCGAGTTTGATTTTGTGTATTTATGTGTATTTTTTGCCAGTGCTGGTTTAGTAGGTCTATGTGAGGCTGGAGGTGTGGTGCAAGTGTTAACCTTCTCCTCATGACTGCCTGTTCCAGTCTTGGGTGGAGAGACCTTAGCCTCCAGTTTAGCTATATAATTGCATCTCTCGCATATGTTAATGTTTTGTGGTAGGAGGAGAGGGTTGTCTGTGTACATGAGGCAGTTGTAACATTGTCTCAGGATACCCAGGCTCACCAGCTGGACTGGAGAGTATACCTGAAGTTGCCCTTTGGTCATACCTGAATAGTAGGGTGATCTGCTTAGTCGCTTGGTTGGTGAGGGGTGGATAAAGAGCCTTGCCCTGCTGGGCAATCAAGTGTCGGGGTATATTAATGCTTGCTATTAGGTCTGAGCAAGTGCTGGACTGTAGGATGCTTTTTGATTGCTTAGATTGAGAGACTAGTTTCAAGGAAAAAACTGAAGAGGAGACTTAGTGGAGCTGGGAATAATTTAATCGTAGCTAACTGGTGCTGCCCGGCACGCAAAACCATGCAAACGCGTTTTTTAAACTACTACCTTCTGGGCTGGAACCCACTCCTCCAGGGACAGATGGCTGCTCAAAGTTCCCCTCTCTCACAGGTGAACACAGAAACTTCCCTCTATTCAAGTAAGGTATGGGCAGCTCAGAAACTTGTAACACAGCCCTGAATTCAGCATTAGCCTGAAAACTGGACTATACTAGCTTAGAAGGGTGGGAAACAAGGAATGTTTTTGTTTTGTTTTTATGTTTTTATTTTGAAAGATAAGGCAAAAACATTAAAAAGTACACTTAAAACAGCTTTAAATGACTACAAGCGATCAGAAAAGGGTATCATACTTTAGCGTGTAGCCTACAACAGTTAAACAAATTATTTAAACAAAAAATGATGTTTTAAAAGTGCAGGCAGTCAAATAAGTACAATATGTCAAAAAACAAGCTTTTAAATCACAATAAACGCTGGAAAAATCAGTGTTTAGGTGGAAAACAGTTAAGTACAGCAAGAAAATACAGAAAACTGATACTTAATCACTCCAAAGACTCTCTTTTAAGCTAGAAGGCTTGTATCAGTTTAAGGCTTTCTAGTGCTTCCCAGTAGGTTAGTTACAGAAACAATGGAAAACAAGCGCAGATGTGGTCTTTTAAACCAGAAAGAGATGGACAGCTTCCCAACTTATCAATAGACTACAATTCCCAGGCCAAGAACCACTCCTCTTGTGGTAGATAGTCTACCTAATGCTTACCACTCCCACTGATAAGCTAGAAGGCTTTCCTCCAACACAGAAAGGCTTGGGGGGCTCAGAAGCTTACAAAGAGTCCTGGATACAGCAAATCTGTACCTGGACTAGACTAGTTACAGGAAAGGCGGGGAACAAGCACAAATGCAGGTTTTTAAGCCAGCAAGTTGAAAGAAATGGAAAACTGCCTAAACAGCCAATAAACTACAATTTATGGGCCAAAACCCACTCTTTCCATGGAAGATAGGCTACCTAGTGCTTAGTACTCCCACTGATAAGCTAGAAGGCTTCCCTCCAACACCAAAAGGCTTGGGGGGCACAGAAGCTTACCAACAATCCTGGATACAGCAACTCTGTATCTGGACTAGGCTAGTTACAAGAAAGGCAGGAAACAAGCACAAGTGCGGCTTTCAAACCAGAAAGATGAAAGAGATGGAAGAAAACTGCTCAAAATGGCCAATAGCTACAATTTCTATCATAAAAATATTTTTCACAAATAAGATACATTATTCCATAGTATAAATTTACAAAATAGATAAAATTCTATAAGACTTGACCTATTTAACAACTCAGAATTCATACCAACAGATAAATAACTAATAACTTTTTAAATACTGTAGTTTAAACGTTGGTATCTGTCATAGAATATGCTTCCCCTATCTAAAGCTTTTAATTTTAGGATACATTTAATAGAGCTGTATTCGTTCAGTCCTGGGTACATGTATGCATCGGTATTGATTTGCCATATAAGCTCTCTTTCTTCCAATATTAATTGACAAGGGCCTACCCTAATATCTTTACTAACACATTCTGCAATGACATACTTAAATTTATGCGATGGATATTCCAGTATGTACCTAGCTAGAGCATTCGTAGTGGTCCCTTTAGTGATATCGTACTGATGTTTATATATTCTTTGCTTAAAACCTCATAACTGTCTTCTATCCAAACTCTCCAATCTTAATCTATCCATCTCTTCTACCAACTGGTTCTCTAGTTACCTCTCCGATAGACAACATGCTGTCACATGGAAAAAAAACACTTCCTCTTTTCTTACCACCCCTACAGTTGTACCCCAAGGCTCCATATTAGGTCTGTTACTGTTAAACATCTTTATAAATGACTTTCATCTGTATATCCCCAAGGCTAATCTTATCCAATACGCAGATGACTCTATAATCATCTGTTTTGGCACCACCATCTCCTCTCTCTAAAAACTAGCCCAAGCAGCCTTTTCTGCCACTGAGCGCTGGATGTCAGATAACGACTTAGCACTTAACGCATCAAAAACTAAACTTATGATATTCTCTCCCACTAAAAATACCACTATCGGCAAGAAATATTTTATTATTACCCGTCAAAGCAACTCCTCTTTCGAGATAGTATCCCATACCAAACTCTTAGGTGTCCTCATCGATGAACATTTAAGTTCGATATCCACCTACAAACGAATATCAAAAAAACTCACCAGAAACTTGGTATGCTTTACCGCCACTCCCACTATCTCACTCCCTCCACTAGGTCTGTCCTCTAAACTACATACCTAATTCCTTCCCTCCTATATGGTGCCCCTCTACTCACCAGCCTACAAGTTTCACTAAAGACTAAACTCACTTCCTGTTACAATAAAATGTCCAAGTTTTCCACTGGTTACAAATCCTCTACCCACCACTGTAATGCCCTTCTCAAACTAAATTGGCTAGAGCTCCCCAATCATCCTACCTACATCTAACTCACTCATGCCCACAAACTTAACTTCCACCCATCTCTCTGCCTCTCTCTAGCCAGTTCACCTAAAAAGCACATACCCAATAGACTCTTGAGATCAAATAACCAAAATCTAATTGAACTACACAAGTCTGCATGCTCACCAGGCAAACAACTCCTATCCTTTTCTCTAGCATGGATTTGGCACTCCCTATTGCCTCCCATCCACACCACCCCCAACCTCTCTACCTTTAAAACCTTGCTTCATTCCCATCTCATATCCCTATAAGAATGTTCCTGCTCTCACCCTGCATAATTACCTCCTAGCTACCTTTACCCTCTCCCCCCTTTCTTCCCACCCCCTTTCACTTCCCTTATACCACTTATTCTTCTATCTCTATTTTCTTACTTGCCACCTAATCTCTTCCTATCCCCTGTATATTCTGCTATAACTCTTATATGATACCTATACAAATCCCCCCACCTCTGTTTTAGAGTTACCACTGTATGAACTAAGATATTTTGTAAATACTTAATGATGTTGTTTTTTACCTTTTGCTCTTGTAGGTTGTAAACTATATTGCTCATTTTTATAATTTTTATGATTTGTCCAAATTGTATAATGTTCTTATGGAGCTTTTCTCCCCGGGACTCCATTGAAAATGGGCTCTTCTAGGCCCAATGGACTATCCCAGTAAACAAGATGTAAAATAAATAAATAAATTAAAAGCTCTGTCTGTTTTACCAATATAATAACTCGGACACAGCTGGCATATTGCAATATATACTACACCTGCTGTGTCACAGTTATATTTACCATAAATCTGATATTCTTTTTCTTTTATGGTAAACCTACTACCTGTCAAAATGTGCTGGCATTGTTGGCACCTCCCACATTCGTTCATAACCCAACTGGTGTGTGTACTATTAGTCTTGTTTTTACATTCTAATAAGGCTTTCAAATTAAGGCCTCTCCTATACACCACATGCGGGCTATTGCCTACCCTTTTCCTGATGTTAGAGTCTTCAAGTAATAATACCCAATTCTTACTCAAAATATAAAAAAGTCTGACAAATTGCTGCTTCACAGGTAAACGCCCCTGCTCAGAGAAATATAAAAAAATTTTAAAAACAACCAAGTACTGAGCAGGAATGAAAGTGAGAAAATAACAGAAGATAACAATCCAAGATGTAAAATCCACGTAGTTTATTGCAGACAATAACAAACGGATAAGCGCTTTCACTGTATAAGCTTCTTCAGATCCATGAAACAAACCTCCTAACACAAACTAGTTATATATTAAAAGCACACTGAGACAATTAAATAATTAACCTATCAAGAAGATGGTCCAACACAAACCTCTATTTAAAGGCATAGCAAACTGCAAAGGACAGAAAAAGAACAGAAAAAAAAGCTCACTACAAGAATATAGATGCATAAAATAACTTAAAACATCCGTAAAATGACTTTAAACACTCCATAGAATATATAAAAGATTTTCCAAAACACACAAACTAATACATGAAAAAATTTTGTATATAAATACATAAAACACTTTGAGACATAAGAACATAATGTAGGCATACGCATAATATAAGTAATTACAAATAATCACTTTACATGCCTGCGCTGCCTTAGGCTAGGTTTTATGGATGCCCTTTCATTTAAACCCAGTCCCCTATCAGCCCTTAAAAGTGTTATCCAGTCACTCTCTTTTCCTTCAGTGTATATCCTAACATCACCACCCCTCTGATTTGGGGTGATGACCTCTAACACTCTAAACAAAAACTTGTGGTCATGACCATGCGTGACCACGTGTTTAGCTAAAGCATTATGCAACGTACCCTTCCTAATGTGGTAATTATGCTCTCTCATCCTATCTCTGAGTGGGCGGTTGGTCTTACCCACGTAGAAAGAGGAACACAACTGACACACTGCCAAATAGATGACATGTAAGGTCAAACAATTCGCCTCCACGTTAGTATAAAAAACTCTTCGCAAATCAGGATGAAAAAACTCCACATTGCTATCTATAAAAGGGCAAAAGTTGCAGTGACCACAGGGTCTGGTACATCCTACCTTTTTAGGATGTCTATCATGTCTTGGATAGCACAACATCCTTTTCAAGTTGTTCTTATTCCTAAAAAGAAAATGTGGAGCTTCACCTACTATCTGCCTAAGGTCATCATCGACCTGCAGGACACCCCAAAACTTACTGACAATCTCCCTGATTTCAAACTGATCTGATGAAAAAGTTGTGGAGAACTTAATACAACAATCAATCTTTTTATCCCCAGCAACACTAGGATATATGGGTCCAAAATAAGGACTGGCTACATTCAAACGTAGATTGTGTACTTCATCCAGATGGTGATTGACCTCGTTCACATTATACCCTCTTTCTATTAACCTCCTTGTCAGGTTATCTAATTCATTGGTAAACCCTATATCCATAGGGTTTAACCTTGAGGCCCAAATTGCCTGTCCTTTCATAATATTCCGAAATATGAACGGTGGATGCATGCTCGTTCTCATAAGTAATGAGTTACAGTGACAGGTTTTACGAAAGACCCCTGTGTTGATAATATCATCTGGTAACCTTTCAACAAACAGATCCAGAAATGGTAATAATAGCGTTACTCCCTCTACTGTTTATACAAATAGGAGGCATGGTTCTGATAAGTTTGACCATGACCCTATTACTAAGGACAATAATAATGTGAACATTAATGTAAATACTAGGACTTTGGAAGCTGAAGTTGTTGGTACTGTGACTAAATGTAATAATGTTGTTAATACAGAGTCTCATAGGTCTGAAGTTTGTATAGAGAACACTACAGGAAAAGATGTTGGTGGTCCCCTGATTAGAGGGAAATCACTTGTCAATGAAGCCTTTGTGCATGATTACAATGATTCTAATGATGTCATACATATTATACATCCTAGTATGCAGCCAGGCACTAATTTACATCCTGAAGTGCGCATTAATAAGGATAAACCCACATCTTTGGCTGGCAAATATGAAGTTGTGGTGAGACCAAAGATAAGGGCAGAGGAAGTAGATTCAAGTAGTAATATTAGCCCTGATTTGTCTTTTCCTCTACCTACACACCTGGAGAAAGGCCCACGGAGGTCACGCTCCATGAGTCGAGGCAGACAGAAAAGAAAATCTTCAGGGGAACCCTTATCCCATCAGACCCTGAAAAAGATGTGGACCAACAAACATTAGTTCACAATATATCTCAAGTGATACTTAGTATTGACAACATTAGGCTGTTGAGTAAAGGGTTGAATTTTATTCCAAAGACACAGAGTAGGTTAACGGATACTATTACAGACCTTTTTTTATGTATTTATATACAAAATTTTTTCATGTATTAGTTTGTGTGTTTTGGAAAATCTTTTATATATTCTATGGTGTGTTTAAAGTCATTTTACGGATGTTTTAAGTTATTTTATGCATTTATATTCTTGTAGTGAGCTTTTTTTTCTGTTCTTTTTCTGTCCTTTGCAGTTTGCTATGCCTTTAAATAGAGGTTTGTGTTGGACCATCTTCTTGATAGGTTAATTATTTAATTGTCTCAGTGCGCTTTTAATATATAACTAGTTTGTGTTAGGAGGTTTGTTTCATGGATCTGAAGAAGCTGATACAGTGAAAGCGCTTATCCGTTTGTTATTGTCTGCAATAAACTACATGGATTTTACATCTTGGATTGTTATCTTCTGTTATTTTCTCACTTTCACTCCTGCTCAGTCCTTACTCAAAATATGTTTAATTACATTTGCATCTATGGAGAAAGTAGTTATATAGCTTATCTTATTCTCCTGATAACCAAGCCCAACATGCCCATCCTCCTCGGGTACATCCCTTTGCTCTAGAAACCCTTTGCATAAAATGAGTTTAAAATGTCCATTATTTCTTTTTGTCACTATGTCTTCAAAAATCTGTTCAAAAAACACCACAGGATAGTCCCTTTTAATAAACATACCCTTCAAATTATTGCATTCAAGTATAAAGTCATCATCCAAAGAGACCATCCTGGATGCTCTTACCAGTTGGTCTTTTACCACCGCTCTTTTTTGGTGGTAGGGATGATTACTGCTAAAATGTAAAAATGCATTAGAGAAAGTGGGCTTCCTAAATGTAGTTGTCTTGTATCTTTTGAATATTCTACCCTTGGTTAACTTTACATCCAGAAAATTAATGGAATCATATTCAAACTGGTATGTAAATCTATGAAACTGCATTTGTTTTGAAATGGATGCTATAAAATCAGCTGCAGAATCCTTTGTTCCTTTCCATATGAAAAATATGTCATCCTGGTATCTGATGTACCAGACTACATTCTCCTTGAACATAATGTTGTTAAATAAATACTGCCTTTCCCAGAAAGCAATGACACAGTTAGCGAAGATACCCCCACAAGGGGACCCCATCGCTGCACTTGTCTTTTGCAGGTAGAGCTGTTTGTCAAATAATATGACATTGTTACACAATACCAAATCAAGCAGTGTTTCAGTTAAGTTAATTTCTTCATGTTTTATTTTGTGAAGAATAAGCAATTCCCTTGCCCATTCTAAGCCTATCTTTTCAGGGATGGCAGTGTATCAATCCACTATATCCACCTTTAAAAAATTAAAGCCATTGTTAAATTCTAGGCTATTAATGTTTTCAAAAAATCCCATGAATCTTTAAGATCTGTCGTTTGTTCTTGATAATAGGCTTAAGTTTGCTGTCCATTAATTTTGCACATGCAAACGTTATGGATTTCCTTCCATCTACTATTGGCCTAAAGGGTGGATTAGCCAGATCTTTATATATTTTAGGATTTCCAAACAGTACGGGTGTTAGTGGTGCTGGCATAGTTAAGTAATGATATGTACTTATATCTATACTATTTTCCAACAGAAGGTTATTTAGTACATCTTTCACTCTTTTATATTTGATATTTACTTTATTAATGCTGACTCTAACATATCTATCACATTGTAACATATTAGACATTCTATTGGTATAGTCATCTTCATCATTAAAAATAAGTCCACCGCCTTTATCTGGCTTCATAATCCTTACTTTACATGCCTTCAACAGCTTGAGAAAGTCAAATTCTTCCTCTGACATGTTAAAATTATGCACATGTTTTTTACTCAAAACTGTTCTAATATCCATTTCACATATGTATTCAAACGTCATTAGAGTTTCATGTATTGGCAGATTATATATACAAGAATTTCTTAAGCTGTTGTCCAATGAAGTATTATTTGCAAACAACACTGCTAGATTCATTTTTCAAATGTACTTTAAGTCAATTATTGTCTTAACCAAATTAGCTCTACAATCTGGAACAAATGTAAGCTCCCTTGCCAATGTATTCACCATATCTGTTCTGACACACACAGAAGAAAAGTTATAAACTTTAAAATCACCTGCTGAATTAGTTACTCTCACATAGTTGATGTTGTTTACCTCTTTCTGTGATTCTGGTTCTTGTTCTTCCGTTCCTGTTTTTTGTTCTTCTGTGGTTGGCACTGATTGCCATGATTCCTGCCCCTGTAAAAATCCTGGCTGAAACCTGCTTCCCCATATTAGTTTTGGTTATTCTGTTGGCTAGAGAGAATTATCTCACTACGCCTTGGAAAAGGCACCTGGCCATGTTTTTCCTCATCACTCTGTTCTGAGATATCATCTTGTGAGCGTTCCCGCCCATCAGTTACCATAGCAGCATTAGTATTTACATGAAAATCTACTTTTGTTCCATTATTTGGGATATGATAAGCCATCGTTTTGGAGTAATCAGTCACATCCCTCATGATCTTTTTCTTTTTTATCTCCACAGAACTGTTAATAACATGCCCCAGGATTCACAAAGCCTCCGTGTAAGAGTTATAACTCTTACACGGAGGCTGCAGTTAAACGGAGTGATGTCAGCATGCTTTGCATATTCATGAGAGCATGCTGAACCACACCTAAGTCTAACACGGTCCATGTAAGACAGTAGGGGGCGTGTCCGTAGGCTGAGACCTGCAAGCAGACACGCCCCCGGAAGTGTAAAAGTGCCCAAAGTAAACACCCACAGCAGAGTCCACGGAAATGTGAATAAACACAACACAACACATGCCCCCACAGACTATGAACATAAAATATATATAAATGAACATGTTATATATTTTTTTAAATTGTAAAGATGTTTAACCGTGAGTGCCCGTAGCGCAGCTACAGTTAGCAGTCAGTGGGAAAGCATATAAGAACTAAATATGCAAAATAAGCCAGGAAGCAATAGTGTAGCGGTAGAGATGTTGGCTGAAGCGCAGGCATTCATGGTTCGAGCCCCCACAACACCAATTTTTTTTTTTCAAAATAAGCAGGAAACAAGTCCCTGACAAATATGTACACATAAAACCCCAATATATGTAAAATGTAATGAAATAGCCCATTTATATTGAAGACATGTGAGGTAACAAAAGAAGAAAAAATGCCAGATGTGCTCATAGCTGAGCTACAGTTTAACAGAGTGAGTGCATGTGCCCGTAGATGAGCAGTGGTTTAACTGGCGCAAAATGAGTGCCCGTAGCTGAGCAGTGGTTTAACACGTTAAATCTATGTGCCCCTAACTGAGCTGAGCGTAATATGCGTGCCGATAGCCAAATGAGGCTTAAACTAGCGTACCCCGTTTGCGCGGAGCTGCGCACCGCACAAACAAGCTAACAGACGGGCAACGTTGAGCAAGCCGTATCAAAACTGCCTTTACACAGACACACCCCTCAGCATGTCTAGACAGTCATAAAAATAAAAAGCAGTGACGAGGTACGAACCCAGGATAGTATACACCATAGTCAAGGTACAGAACCACTAAGCCATGACAGCAGTACCTGTAAATGCAATAATAGCTAATATATAGTAATGAATACAAACTAGAGCATGACAATGCAGGTTTACTGAAGTTGATACAGTTCCAAAATGGCCAATCACAGATATGTGCGGGAAAAACGGACTATATAAGCCCCATAGGCAGGAATACACAGCATAAGCGATTGTAGAACTGACCTGCAGGCAGAATGACAGGAGTAGGAGAGGGTAGTCACTTTTGAGCACAGAGGTGGGGTGTTGAGGAGTCCAGGTACATGGTCTGGCTCCTAGTCCATAATCATGTGGCCCAACTCATGCAGGGCCAGGTCCTCTGGGGAGCATACAGGGCTGAGGCGTGGGACCGGTTGGCTCATGATCTTACCAGTGCCACAGGGATTCCAAGGACTGGTGAGCAGGTCCATCACCACGATGCGGACCTGAAGAGATGCAAGCAGGACCAACTGAACCTTTGGATCCAGGAGGCCCGGCAAACACCCAACGCCCCACTACTGAGTAAGTAACATTTAATTATGTATGTAAGAAATTAAACTAGCTGATATTATGGAGATGTGTATTCCAATATTACTTCATTTATATTACAGCTGCAGGTGTCCGTTCTGCGAACCGCAGAGCCTATGGCGATAGGCTGGTGCGGTTGCGCCACCAGGCAGGTCAGTAATCCACTACCAGTAACTGTAAAGAAATATAAAAGTATGACAGTCAGCAAAAGAGTGCAGTGTAGTCAGTAAGGAATAAAATCTGCAAGTAACAGTGTGAAAGTGTATGCAAGTATTGCTTGATTACAAAAGTGTGTTTCAGCCTGTAAGTTTAACCTAAACATGAAACTGTCCAACATATATTCTGAAATAAAAATGCCCTGCCTGTAAGAAAATAGTACACAACCTGCAGCAGGCTGAAAAGTATAGCTGCAGAAGATGATGAAATCACATGTGTGAAATATATCCCTGTGGAAATACTGAAACATGACAGAAGTGAGACTGCTGGAAAGGATTGTAATAACTACTGGTAAAACATGTCAATAAAGCCTAGAAGTACCATCCTGAATAGTAAAATGAAAGCAAGTGAGAGAGTGTGAGAAAGTGTCATGAATCCAGCAATACAGTAGTAATAACCCTGAATAAAGTATACTGCAGTCAAGACAGAATGAAATGCATGTGAGATTCAAAACCAAACAGCAAAATCTGTTCAAAGTGTTGCTGCATCTGGAATGTGTATCCCAAAATCTGGATATGTTGCTCTCAGTCTGCAATATGCAGATAGGATGTTTGTCTGATATACCAAACAGCCACACTTGTCTACAGCTATATAAAGCAAATGTAGCAGGATGATGTAGCTGAACAAAGCTAGATATGAATGTGCATGAAGAACCATAAACTGTATATTGATGTTGCAGTAACAGTCCTATCACCAAGATGAAATAGTTATCATATAGGAAACTGTAGTTAGAACAGTAGTGTGTATATAACTGTAGCTATTAGAAATGTACAGCATATGTATTGTTATTCGAAGGTGTTAATATTACTTTCTTCACCCCACCCTATAACCACATATAACCCATTCCACGTGAAAATGGTATGTGCAATCACAATTAACACCCCTGGGCGTTTGTCCTGTTGGGTCATATATATTTGCATGTCTGTTGATGCATCTGCCCTGTTCATACATCCACACCTGATGGCCTGTTGCCATCAATTAACCCTGCATGTTGTTGGACTGTGTATTTCTGTTCAAATTATGCATGTGTTATGCACGCTGTTCAATGGTGTGAATATCTGGGTGTTTGGTTAATGGGAATACTAATGCATGCTGTTACAACTAATTGTGAATGGTATTATATGTCACTAACCCAAACTGTCATGACATAATGCAAAACATAGGGCGACAGGAAGGCGGGCTCCAGCGGACCCACCTCTCCCACCTCAGCTGGCGAGTGCACCTGGCACTAGTGCCGAGTCCGGACCCTCCTTCGGTGACCCTGTGCCACCTGCAGGTGGAAGCGCTGCAGGGGATGGGGCTCCCCCTCTGCAAGTGTGGCTGGTGGTGAACCACCACTCAGCCTCCGTAGCGTCCGGACTGTGGTGCGTAGGGAGATTCGGGACTCTGTTCTCGAGCCCCTACGCCAGCTCGAGGCACGGGTGGCGCAACTAATGGGCATGCCTGTTGTCCCGCCTACACAGCCCCCAGCACAGCCCCATCCTGGGCAGTGAAGGAACAGTGGCAACTGCCTATGGGTGGGGATATCAGTTCCACTGTTGCCATCTGTGGGCTCATGGGCTCTGGATATCCAAACCTCCATCCCTGTCAATTGCGTAACCCCCCCACAAGTGTCATACACCGCCCATGTATGCGTCTTGTTTGTCTTGTCTGTTTACTTACCCAACCTACCTCCCCAGCTGTACCAACTTCCTTCACCTGACATACCACTCTCACCTGAAAAAAAAAAAAAAGGGCACTCTGTACCCACAAAAATATTACACCCCATACATAGCTGCCCATTCCGCACACATGTCTACTGGACATGGAACCTATCAATTACAATTGGCTGCACAACAAGTATTATTGTTGTCCTGACACCTCTCTCAGGGGTGGAAGGTTTCAAATGTTACACCAAATTACATACATATGCACAGCTGTTGCTGATGAAGAAATGGGCAGCTATGGGCCTTACCTACATCCCTCCTGCACATCCCAAGCTTGTTTCCCTACTGTCTTACCCTCTTTGTGACCCCTTTTTCACCACTTTCCTGTCTCCCCATTTTCTTTTCTTTCAAAGAAAATAGCGCGGGTGTGCGCAAGAGTAAGCACGTTTAAGTGGTTGTAATCGGGTGTGCGCGGAGCTAACCGCCAGTGCGTATGCGTGAGCTCCGCGCAAACCAGTGCTAACCCGGTTACAACTGCTTAAAAGTGCCTTAGTCACTTTGATTGACAGGTCCTGTACTCAGTTCAAAAGCAAAATAAAATCCCAATGTGAGTCCCGAACCCATCACCTTGGAAACAGTAGTCTGCATGACTTACCACTAAGCCATGACTCTTATACAGAAGCATTGTGCTAAAATAAATATATCATGTAATGGTAGGAATGAATGTAAAGGGAATATAGATGTGTAGTACACAAAGCATGCCATTTAGAATTACTATCAAAAATAGTGGATTTCCATAATAGTACTGTGTGAACAGAAACAGCCATGCTAGTTGGAAGCTAGTAGGTAATAATGTCACTATAGCACCTTGCAAGCCACACACATACTCACAGCAGGATAAGCACTGACAATACCCCACAACCTCTTACAGGAACACATCTGGACCAAGTAATAAAATATGTGGAGCAAAGGCCCAAAACCAGGGACACATTATAAATAATGTTACAACAAACGCAGACAGTTCAGAGAGTAACAGGGTCTGCACTTTGTGGGATGTTTGGAAGGGTATGCAGTCTGAAACTTGAATGTTTGTCACCATATTCTGACTTGAGCCCAGAGTGACTTGCCAGAAAAAGGTGTGCATGAGATATTGACCAAAATATGAGGCAGAAATGTGGACAACCTGCAAACATCTGTACACATGACCGGTCTGACACCACCATATTTGAATAGTTAAGAGCCTAGACATAGCAACAGTGAATGACTTACAGGGATGCCCCACAGACCCCATGTGAAATGTACAAACAGTGGGCAGAAAGGTGTAACCCATGCAATGGTAACTATGGAGTCCTGAAAGTATTCATCACTTGCATGGCAGAAAAAGTGTAGTAATACATATGCTCATGCTAACCCACAGTCACAACTGCAGCATACCAGACATTTTAATGGGTGTACCCCACTGATATGTACCATTCCATGAGGCACATAACAGATGAACCTGAAAGTCTCTGGGGCCTGCTCAGCAGCATACTCAAATACCCTAATAGATGTCAAGGCCCACACCATGGCCAGACCACACTGCATGCTGTAACACCCTAGCAGATATAGCAAGCATTCCAAGGTGTGAATGTACATGGAAAATAGGAAAGCTACAGCAGCACACTACAGTCAAGACACCAAGCAGGCATACAGGTAGTGACTGTAAAGGGAAACTATTGAAGCCTTAGCAACAAAGTGCATGCAAAAGTGAAAGGAAAGCACACACACACACATTAACAGTAGTAGTAGTTGTAGGTGTCAGTGTGCATACACAGTTAGTACAGGAAACTGGAGAAATGAATGGAGGAATGTTAATCTACAACACACCTGGAAATATGAGAGAGATACCAACCTTTACACTCACAGAACATTGTCCACAGCATAACAGCTTGGTCCCTGCCCTTAAAATCTGAAAGAGCTAGGCCTATCTCACATACCTTTTTATAGCACTGTTCTGAAATCACAGTGAGAACTGCAATCAGTACACAACTGGCTGCATGCAATTAACAAATGCTGGCTAACAGTTGGTGCAGAGGCCATCACATGGGCATATGCAGATACCTACAAAAGTATGCTGTACTCCCAGTCCACACATGCAATACTTTCATTGCACCCTGAGAAGGACGTGAGAGACAGACAGAGAGAGAGAGAGAGAGAGATAGAGACAGAGAAAACTGCAATTAAGCAGACACAAACAAATTGTTCAGCAACAGCTACCTGAAAGCTGACAACTGGGAAGTGGATCAGCAGGACAGAGAACCAGACGGCAACACAAGCAGCTGTGACAAGCACAGGTAATGTAAAGTAATACTATAAAGGTCTACATACTGTGAACCCTCCATATGTGTCATTGGTCTGTATCCATATGTATATGAAGATGTGTAAAGGGCAGGGGACATACAGCAACTATCAGTGAAGGCTGTATATACATTTGTATGTGAGAGCATCTATGTGCACATATCAATGTTGGTTGATTGTAGGTTGTAGTGCCATGTACAAAGTAGGTTTCACAGTTATGTATGTTTAGCAGTATGTTATTGTGTGTATACAGTATGGTAGACAAATATGTTGATATACCTGTCTAACATATGGATACGTATGTATGTCAACATATGTATGTGTGTATATATATATATATATATATCTGATATGCATATATGTATACATACATAGAGAGAGAGATGTAGGAATACATAGACAGATGTAGATAGAATATTGTACAAACATATCTATGTAATGCACACATACAGATATAGATATATGTAGATACATATACATAGACAGACTGATCTGACTATCTACAGGTATGACTGTATATGATGACCTGCAACACAGCCTGTCCCACCCCCTCTGTCACTCACACCCCCTCTGTGTCCCCCCCACATCTATAGCAATATATGTACATCAATATATATATGTGTATATGTATACGGACACATATATATATATATATATATATATATATATATATATATATATATATAGATATATCTATATACATATATATATATATATATATATATATATATATATATATATGTGTGTGTATATATATATATATAGAGAGAGAGGGATGTATATAAATTCTGAGTGAGGCACATGTGTACAGATGTATTGCAACAGGTGCCTGGTGACAAAGGCATGGAGTGAACACCAGTGTCAAAACCGGAGTACCATACCACATTCCAGATCACCTACACCAGTAACCGCCAGATATGTGATTGGCTGCCCACCACTGCATGTGTCAGGGGTGAACAGGGTCATAAATGTGTACAATAGTGGCCCCAATGATATTCACAGTGGCACACTATCCCTGGAATACCTGCACATGGTATGTGTCAGCGGACATGGTGTGTCAGCTATGGACATGTAGGTCGGTGTACCCGTCCACACCACATAATGGATGCCATGGTATGGACCTCACATGACAGCTACAGATATGGAGAAGGACACAGTGACATGTACAACACTGTGACAATGCACTCAAACACATTACCAATGCACAGTGACTGACAACACCACAGAGTACACATATGCTACCCACATAGAGGTTACCACTCCCGGATTTACATATGTAAGTCACACCCATGACAGATGTCCAACAACCATAGTAACACCTCACACCATCCACAACCTAAATGTCTGCTGTGTGTCGTCCGTGCCACTGCAATAGAGTGCACATGTGGAGGTAAGAGTTCCTACCCACAGATAAGACATACCCTGCAATAAACCACACAGTGTTAAGAAGCAAGACTCCCCGTGAGTACATGTCACACATACCCCTGCTGAATGTTAGTCAGATAGGTAATATGCCATATGAGTGACCCTGTGTAACTGTGTGACAGCAGCAGGTACCATCACACCACATGTGTCACAATGTTCAGGGTAGCAGAACAGTATGCTGCTGTAGTCCCAGGGGCAATAGCATATTGTATAGTATTGTATTGTAATGTAATGTATTGTGTTGTATTGTATTGGTATGTTGAGGTGCCTCCTTCATGGAGTGGAACCACTGCTGCTGTGCACCAGTGTACAGGTACATATCCTGTAGTCAGGCTAGTGTTACATAGCACTTCTATATGTGTGTTTAGCTCCTGTCAGAGTTTATGTAGCATGCAACTGGGGATACCATCAGGTCCCATTCATGTTGTGTATTCTGCTGTCCTGAGGGTGGCTCTCACCTGGACATCTGTGATGACAGGGAGGTTACAGTCAGCTGGGATAACTATGTCTTATTTTGGGGGAGAGGGTGGGGTGACACCTGCACTGAACCTGTCTGCCACAATGTTGTTGATATCTGTGGTGTCAGTGAAATATTTGTTGTTGTGTACTAACTATGGGCATAGAGGATGGATCCTGACCAGGTTGCTAACATAACTGAAGAAGGCCTTCTGGTTATCTGTAGTGTCCCTCTTGATTTCCCTCTCAAAGTTGCCCATGGATTTTGTATGATGGAAAATAGATCCTTACTAGTGCTGCTCAGACATGCCCTCCCTTTATGGAATTATGCTCTGTCTTGCAGTAGCTTCCATCTTCTGTAATACAATCTGTCTATGGCTGGGGTCCACCAGACAGGATGCTGTCCCTTTGTGGAGAGTGTCTTGGTCATATATGGGATTGCATGATCCATGCATTCTCGGAGATGTCTGTAGAAAGCAATTGTGTAGGGGTCAGCATCGTGGGTTGTATCTGCCACTGGCCCAGTGGGCTGAAAGGATACCATGTCACTGTTACAAAGTGTAAAGTTTGTATCTGTAATGTTATGCACTATAGTCGTTTGTGCTGGTGGTGGAGGTGGGATATGTATATCCAGGGCAATCAGTGTGTGGTCAGCTCACAGTAGTTGATGATGTAGGCCATACAGTACCTAGATACAAACCCCAGAGTGAGGAGGTGCTCTTGACCTGAATCAGTGTTCTGACTGCTGGGGTTTGGTAGTATGTTGTATGGAGTGTGCCAGGTACTGTTGCACAGTTGCTGGCTGAGCACTGATACCTGGCCATCTACATGTGTATCCACCAATAGACGGACAGATGCTACATATGTGAGATATGTTGTATCATAACAGTCGAGTAGCATGTGTAGTATGTGTACCAAATTCTGCTGACATATATTGCTGATACCAGGTTATTTTCTTTCTCAGGTACATGGCCCACCCGCGGAATCCCACCTACTCCACAGCTGAGGATGAGGAGATACACCAGAGCCTGGTGCGGGATTATGCAATACTCTTTTCCCGCACCAGCCAGAATCAGCAGGAGAGGGCTGCACTGTGGCAAGAACTTGTCCGTCGGATAAATGACATAGGCACGCATAATAGGACATATGAGCAGGTACGACATCACTGCAGTGATTTAATCAGACATGTCCGTCAGCATGCATCGGATATCCACAGGCAACAGGTCACCACAGGTGATGGGGTGGCAACACATCCCCCACTCACCAGAATGGAGGGACTACTCATGAGTGTAGTGGCTCCAGTCCGCCAGCAACAGCAACAGCAGCAGACATGTATTATGATGGAGGCTGGAGCCACGCAGCAGCAAGACAGTGAACGTGCAGGTAATATGCCATATGTATAGTTGACTGTTGTGTACACTGGTAGTTAATGCATGTGTGAGGTGAGTCCTTGGTTTGTAGCTGTCACCATAGTATTTAATGTGCAAGTGTGATATCCTCAATATTAGCAGCTGACCTGTAAAAGGCGACTGTTGTACTACTGACCTGTATCATACTCAGTAACAATGGCACAGTTGTGCCCACTGACATTAGTTTCTTCACATCTGCAGGACCCTCTGGTATAACAGCAATGCAGCCTATCCATGCTGGTGAGTGTGTATTAACAATTCCTGTAATAGTGTTGATAGTAATAGTACTATTTGGCTCACTTAGTAGTGCTCTTTGTATGCATGTAGGTGTGTCTGTGTCTGTGTGTTGATATCACGCATACTGAGTACTGTACAATTGTGTGAATCTGTGTGCATGTGTGCATGTGTGCACCTGTGCATGTGTGCATGTGTGCACTTGTGCATGTGTGCATGCATGCATGTGTGCATGTGTGCACGTGTGCATGTGTGCATGTGTGCACCTGTGCATGTGTGCATGTGTGCACCTGTGCAAGTGTGCATGTGTGCATGTGTGCACCTGTGCATGTGTGTATGTGTGCACCTGTGCATGTGTGCATGTGTGCATGTGTGCATCACTGGTAATGTGTAGACATTGTAAACTGTGTTTCCTGTTTCCCTCCCACAGGTTCTGTTGCTGCTCTGGTGTCATGTAGCAGGGAACCTGAATCAGGTGCCGTGGGTACTGATAATGATGACATCTGTGTAATGGCACAGGAAAGTATGCCAGGGTCCGCCATTGGTCAGCCAATTGACAGTACACAGCTGTCGACCCCATCAATGCGCACAGTTATCCTGCCAATACACCCTTTGTCACCAATGTCCCTAGGTAATGGACAGCATACAGTGGGCATTGACCAGGGTAATGTGGTATCTGTGGCACATGCCTCCCCACAAAGCAGCAATGGGCATGGCCCAGAGATGGTACCACACAGACAGATGTCCAGGGGTTCTCGTGGGAGCATCCGTGGGCATACTGCCCCTGTCAGATGTGCCCACAGAGGTCTTACAACCTCAGCTATGTTTCGGGCTGTCATGCAGGCACAGTCACATATGGAACAGTACACCAGACAGGGTCTGAGGGAGCTGACAGCATGTCGCACAGCCATGACTGACAGTATGCGTGACATTGCGGCTGCCATCCGTGATTTCACCAATGTCATAGACAGACATTGTGGGGACATATTAGACAGGTTCCACAACTACATGTCCATGAGCCAGGGCGAAGGTGGGCGGTTGAGGCGTCAATGTGGCCGTATGCCAGCAACAGCAGCAGCTGGCAGTCGTTGCGGACGACAACAGGGCTGCGGCTGCCCCCATAGTGCCAGCAGCAGCCCCAGCAATGCTGGGTCTGTGCTGTCATCAGACCGCCCCAGGAGACCACGTGCACGTGGCTCTGGCCAGGCCCGACAGGGATCTGTGTCCAGTCAACAAACACCTGCTTCTGATGACAGTACCCAGTCTGGGTTGGTACTGGATACGGTCTGTAGCACGCCTGCAAGGCACAGGTACCGTGTCCATGGCCAGAGACACTGATCTGTATGACCTGGCAGGTACAGTCTGTGGCTGTCCACAAACACCAGTATATGGCAGCCATGAGGTGGAACTGTGTGCATCCATACACACATGCGAATTGACAACACCTAGGGCTACCGCATACACGCACACACTGCATCAACATTGCCCCACCTTCTACTGCTGTCCCTCACCAACACACATACACATACATGTCAATTGGTGGTATTGGTGGCTGACTCAGGCATACCAAGTTCACACCCTGTGCATATGATGAAACTGTGCCACCTCCTGCAATATGTAATAACTGTGCAGGTACAGGTTAACATGTTGCTGATGCACAGGATGACCACATAGATGTGTAGTAATAGTATCATGTTGTTAACAGTACTGTGTGCTGAATTAATTGTGGGTATATCACAGCATGCCTGATGCAGTAAGTGTGTGATTGTCATGTCCTGTTGTCTACACCCATGGTAAGTACCATAGTGTATCATCTGCACATGTTGGCATACTGGTGATAATGATGTCAACAGAAGGCTACATACATAGGTAGCACAGGGGATAAGGTAATGAATGTAGTAATACACAATGATGGACATCTAAATTGCAAGTGGCATGTTGCCCACACTGGACTCTGCAATGCAGATGTTTTAGGATGTTGATATGTGTGCAGTACTACACGACTGGTACAGGACACACAGGAGCACCCTAGCACTGCATGCTCACATCTCATACCATGCTAGACAGCCCCAACACACATAACTAACTGTCATAGGAGGGAGAGTCCCCATATATGTCAGGGATACTGTGCTGGCAGGCCAGGTAGCATACATCCTACTAAGTATGGAACCACTGAGTGAAGGCTCAGTGTCTGTTATTTGACATGTGTATTACTGCAGGTATGAGCACATGGGCTTCCATCCAGTTATTGTAAATCCTGACAGTACATGGTCTGTACACTTGTGTGCACTGAGACTGGACCCTAACCATCTGACCCGTGTATTTCCATGTACATGTGCATAGTGCCTGCATATTTGCAGTGTTACCTACTGGAACTGGTACAGCTTGTTTGTTGTACAATGGACTACATGCAGCCCTGTTTACTGTAGCTTTGTTTGCATGCATGTTTGCTTGCATTTACCCTGGAATACTGATCACACCTGCAATGCATAGTTATAGAGCTTCTGTGGACTCCTAGTGCCATCTGCATAGCTTACTATATGTATGTCCATGTCCCACTTGACAGGATGTCACTGTTTGTCCTGTTCACATGTACATTGCCTGTGACACAGTGCATATGACTTACCTGGCATGTGTCCACGTGAGCAGTCATATATGCTACTGCTAACTAATCACAGGCACTACACCTTCACATATTCATCTTCTGTTGAACTACTTGCTTCGCTAGGGATGGCCTGCACCTGTCACCCTGGGCTTTCAGATATTGGCAAAGGCTCTTGCTACCCCATAGTGCCTATGTTAGGCAAGGCTCAAATGACAAACCCACCTTCATAGGTATCACAAGGGATAAGAAACTAAGAGTAATGCTACCCAACGCCAGAAGTCTAAACCTCCAGATGCATGCCCCCAAACACTCCTTGGCATGGAGAACATCGATATCTGTGCAGTAACAGATGCCTGGTTCAGGGCTACTGAGAGCACACCAGCACTACCAGGTTTAACCTGGTTGATTTCTTTGAATCAGTCACCAAGGCCATTGACGAGGGGAAGGTGGTTCACACAGCCTACCTGGACCTTGCAAAAGCCTTCACAACAATACCCCACTTGGGCATTCTAGAGAAGCTCACCAGCTTAAATATAAGCCCCTATGTCACTAGATGGATTGCACACTGGCTCAAGGACAGAACCTACATGGTTAGAATTGCTGGAGCCATGCCAGACTCCAAACCAGTTACGAGTTGTGTGACAGACGCATTAGCAGGCCAACACGGACGGACTGTGGCTGACCAAATATGCAGATGACTGCGAACTGGCCACCATAATCGACTCTCCAGCCGACACAAGCATCTTCCAAAGGGGCATCATAGAAACAGACAACTTGTGCCAGAGCCATGGCCTTCAGCTGAACAGTGTTTAGAAAGGGGAATGTGCATCCTGTAGTCTGTTCACCTAATTGCCAAAAGGGTCATTGTCCTCACACACACTAACCCCCCTCAGCCAAAAACATACACTTGCCATTTGCAGGATTCAAACCCCTATCTGACTATGTTATGACACTCAAGATGGACACATTAGCAGAGTGTGCTATTCACATTACTGGGAGGTTTTCTTTCTCTTGCTGTACTTATAGGGTGCTGACATCATCAGTGTTTAGAAAGGGAAATGTGCATCCTGTAGTCTGTTCTCCTAGTTGCCAAAGGGGACATTTCCCCTCACACACAATTGCCCATACACTAACCCCCCTCAGGCAAACACACACACTTGCTATTTGCAGGATTCAAACCCCTACCTAACTATGTTATGCCACATGAGATGGATGCATTAGCAAAGCGCGCTATTTGCATTACTGGGAGGTTTTTCTTCTCCTGCTGTACTTATAGAGTGCTGACATCATCGGTGTTTAGAAAGGGGAATGTGCATCCTGTAGTGTGTTTTCCCAGTTGCCAAAAGGGGCATTTCTCTCCCACAGACTTACACACACACCAACCCCACTCACACACTGAGCATTTGCAGGATTCAAACCCCTACCTAACTATGTTATGACACTTGTGACAGACGCATTAGCAGAGCACGCTATTCGCATTACTGGGAGGTTTCCCTTCTCCTGCTATACTTATAGAGTGCTGACATCATCGGTGTTTAGAAAGGGGAATGTGCATCCTGTAGTGTGTTTTCCTAGTTGCCAAAAGGGACGTTTCTCTCCCACAGACTTACACACACCAACCCCACTCACACACACTGAGCATTTGCAGGATTCAAACCCCTACCTAACTATGTTATGACACTTGTGACGGATGCATTAATTGTCAAATGCACATTATTTGTTGCTGATAGACTGTTTGCACATCTTTATTGCCATAGCATTCCCTGTTTGTATGAACAACTTGTGCATCTGTGGAAGATGTTTGCATATGGGAGGGATCCACTATATCACATATGTCTCTGTAGTCATTTAACTGTGTGCACTGGGCAGACTGCTGTAATGTGGTTGGTTCCTGGAATAACACATAAAAATACCAGATATGTGTGTCCAACTGCTAAACTGAGATTTGGCCTAAGTGTGTGAGCATGCCCAGTTCAGCCTTCCCATGGCATGTTGTCTGACATATGTCTCATTTATCAAAGTGTGTGAGCATGCCCAGTGTGAGCATTCCATATGTTGGACTCTGCAGCCCACCACATTTGTGGATGAGTGTGAACTTCAACAAATATCACCTGTTTATGGTTGTGTGTTGTGTGTCATGTTGTGTAGTTACTGTACAACTGCTTTGTGTGTGAACACAACAGGATTATACTGTGCCTGCAGTGTTTGCATGGGATACTTTGCATACAGTTGCCAACATCCTTTCACACTGACCTAACACTGTAGTACTGTATAGTGTACTGGTAGTACTTTGACTGTGCTGGACAGTATCCTGGGCTTTAGTGCTATCACTGCTTTACATTTCGATAGTGGGCACAACAGCCTGGTTAGGGGCCAGTTGTGTACATCTGACCATGTTGCATTCTGTTCAGATATGAACTACTTAAACCAGGCTTGTCCAACATTGGTAGTGTATTCCACAACATAGATGTACATTTGCAAACACTAGCGATGTGCCCTAGTCCATGTCTAATGCTAGTTGGAGAGTGTGTTTGTCCTTCAACACACATTGTAAGTGGAGTTTGCCATGACATATGTCATGGTTAGTATACTGTGCCTCTGTCTACCTGTGACATGACAGTGATACCCAGGATAAAGCTACCATCTCCCATCCACTCATCAAGATTCCTATTGAGGAAGATTGATAAGTGACTCTATGGGTAGCCTGTACTGGGGATTCACTCATGGGTGGGGGTGGCTTCTGTGTTATGGATCATGCAGTACAGCTTGTCCTATGTAAGTCAGTGCTGGGGTTCAGGTCTCTCATGTGCATAGCTCACTGCCATTCAGATTGTACAAGGTGCAGCATGTTTATTGATACCAGCAACACAGGCAAAACATGGCATCTGTGCAAGCTCTTTGATACTCCTGGTGAGGTACTGTTGGGGACTTTACGGTTGATGGAGGTGTCTGCTGAGGTACATCCCACAGGGGCTATTGTAGTCAATTGTACTACTGATGAAGGATGACTGCAGAGCCACAATGACCTCCCCTTATCTAGATCTGACAACCTTCATGATTAGGTGGGTATATGGTATGTTTCTGTAAACACTACAGCACATGTTTGTCCAATGCAGGATATCTATCATCTTGTGTCCCCAGGTCTCTCATTACATGTTAAATACATAATGGGTTAACACCTATGTGGTAATTGGTGGGCACTTACTGTATATCCACGGGGGTTGACTATACACGTTTCTGCAATTAGCTTGCTGACATGGCTATGGCACCAGTTGTCTGTTTCTATGTGGCCCTTTTGTGGGATGCTTGTGTCAGCTGGTGGATCATATGTGGTGAGCAGTTTGTAGTCCTCTGCAAACATGTTCGCACACAGTCCTTCCATGTTTGCCTGTACCTATGGGACATATATACCAGACAAGGGAGATCCCAGGACCAAGCCTTGTGGGATGCCAGTTATATCTGGTTTGTAGTCTGACATGGCTGCAGCATGTCTGACCATGTCTGTTCTGTCCTTGGTCTGGTTTGCAACCCCTCTACTGACATAGGGGTTTATATTTAAGCTGGTGAGCTTATCTATAATAAACACGTAGGGTATTGTATAGAAGCCTTTGCAAGGTCCAGCTACGCTGTGTGGACCACATTGCCCTCATCAATGACCTTAATGACTGTTTCAATTGAGTCAAACATGTTTAGGGGCAGGATCTGCACTTAAGAAAGCCACACTGGGTAGGGTCCAGTGTCAGTAGGTCCCCAATATCTTTATATCTATGGTAAATGCTGATCCTTTCCATAGCTGTGCAGACCGAGCTTCTCAGGATTCTGGGGTAGTAGTTTTCAGTATCCATTCAGGCAACACCTTTGTTGAGAAGGACCACTGTTGTTGTACACTGCTGTTTGGGTACATATTCTGTGGTAAGGCTGACATTGAGCAGTAGTGTGGTTTGGCATTCCATTCATCTTGGAGTCCATGTTGCACTAAGCCCAGGACACCATCTCATACCATTGCTGCTGTGTGTTTTGCTTTGTAGATGTTGGCTGTTACCTCAGCATCTGCAATGTCAGGGGGCCAGCAGTCTGCTGGGATAGATATTCTGCATTCGGTGGGGGGGGGGTTGCACTGCACCTGTCAGGATGTATGTTGGCAATATGTGTGTGTGTTTGTGATATTTGTGTGATTCAGAGCATATCTGTGAATTACCAACATGGTTCCTACCATCAGTTGTGAAAGCCTTGGGATTATCCTTAGTGTCCTGTACAATTTGTATCTTCATAGGTTCATAGGTTCATACTAGGCTATCCACCCTAGGGCATTTGTTAGCCTATCCAGAGTGTGTGTGGCTTTTGCCACCCCTTGCTATGTGAATATTATGGCCATTTATGATTTGCTTTGCTGTGCCTCTGTCTGGACATGACACAGTGAAGACCCCCAGTGTAACTCTACAATCATCCATCCACTTGGCAAGATTCCTGTTGAAGAGTGTCAGTGAGGGGCTCTACCTAACATGGAGTGGGATTCTGGTCCAGGGTGTGAGGAGCCTCTGGATTATGTATCTGTCCCACCAGCACATGCTATTTCATTATTTGTTGAGGTTGACATCTCTCACTCTCACAGCTCTGATGGATTTGAGTTTTCTGGGGTGGAGCATGTCCATTACTCCTGTGTTGGGCATGGCCTTCTACAACAGGCATACAATGCCTCTGTGTAGGCAGTATGTGACTGCATTCAGCTGGGGTGTCTACAGCCAGGCAGCATATGACATATATTTGAGACCCTTTATCCTCTTGGTGAGGTACCTTTGAGGTCTTTCTAACTGCTGCAGGTGTCAGGTAAGGTACATCCCATATGAGGCATTGTACTAGATTATGGGTGTGATTAGAGAACAGTATAGGGGCACAATGACCTCTGTTGACGTAGATGTGAATCCTTTCCTGATATGGTGACAAATGTAGACAGTCTTCCTAGCCACATTGGCAATGTGGGTGTCACATAACAGGTTACTGTCCACTTGTGTCCCTAGGTCTCTGGTTACTCCTTCCATACATAATGGTTTACCACCTATGTGGTAATTTGTGGTACCTTGTTTGGTATTTGGTGGGACATTCATACTGTCCAGTGTCTTCAGGACGGCTGGGTGGGGTTCCTGTGTGTGAGAGTGTGGTCTGTAGCATGGTACAGACTGTACAGCAGTCTTGCCTACAGTTAGTTGCATATGGGTGGACTCCAATGCCTTGTGCATTGTCAGTTACCTGGACATATGGGTGTCTGTGCTGAATATGGATACTCACCCTCCTTTTATCTTTTGTTCCAGGTTTTGGAGCCATGACACATGATACTTGGTATAACCTGGTAGTGCTGGTGTGCTGTCAGGAGGCTTGCAGCAGGTTTCTGTCACTGCACAGACATCAATGTTCTCCATACTGGGGATGGCCTTGGGAGCATGCATATTGGGGTTTACACATCTGGCATTGGTCAGCATTACCCTTATGTTTCTTTCCACTTATGTTTTCTAGGGTGGTGGGTCAGTCTTTTCAGCCTTGCCTACAAAAGGCTCTATGGAGGTGGCAAAGGCCTTATCCAATATTCAGACGCCCAGGGGTAACAGGTGCAAGCCATCCCAAGAACAGCTGCGTGGCTTGTCAAGCATGACATCTCAAGCAGACAGACATTGGATCCCCTTGGAATGACACCAGTAAGTGTGCCACTTGCTATGACTGATCATTCCGTGTCTGTATTGTGGCATTATTCTTGGTAAGGGTAGGATGCTGCAAACGGTGAGTGTCATACCGGCCTGGACTACAGAATCAGAGAGCTCATCTATGTCTCTTTTCATGTAGTCTAGGGAGGTACATCTCAGGTCATTCACACCAGCATGGACTATGACTGCATCATATTTCTACTTGCTTTGGAGTGACCTGCATACTTCTGTTATGTGGCATATTGTGGCTGCCTACAGGCAGCTTACTGTACCCTTTCCCTTGTTCAGTCTGGTGTGCGGGACAGCAGTGTGTCTGACTATGGAGTCACCTATTACAACTGTATCAGGCATGTTGTTTCTCCTTCTGGCCTGTGACTATTTGGCACACCAGCTTTGTGTACTATGTGTTGCATGTGCTATGTTTGGAGGTTGTTTGATTGGGTGTCTGCTTTAGAGGCCTCTGTTGGTATGGTGTGTTTGTAATTTGTGCCTCCGGGAATGTTTTTCTGTGTTTATGTGTTTGGTTTGCAGTTGTGATAGGTCTATGTGGGACTTTGTTTGTGGTGTGTGTGGTTACCTTCTCCTCCTGACTAGTTTTGGGAGTACTGAGTTGAGGGAGCTCAGCCTCCAGTTTGGATAGATGGTTGCATCTCTCACATATATTTGTATTTCTTGGGTGGAGTTGGGGGTTGTCTGTGTACTTGGGGCAGGTGTAACATTGCCTCAGGATTCACAGATTCAACTTGTTGTGGCTGGCCTTAGTGGATTGTATGTGTGGACAGATTTTATTGCCATACTACTGATCAGTGATTACTTCATTGTTTATGTTTGCTCTATCATGTAGTAGCTTCCTCATTCTCTTGCATGGTTTGGTTATGGCTGGTGTCCACCATGCCAGATTCCTGTGTGTATGGCATTGTGTCTTGTTTTAATTTAGGATTGCATAATCCAAGCATTCTGGCAGTGTTCATGGAATGGCTGTATTACAGGTTCTGAGGTGTGGCCCATATTTTGCACCTGCACAGGACCTTTAATGGATTCCACATCAGTTTGGAGGAGTGCAAATATTGCTTAACACATGTTTTCCACTGTGGTTTTCTGGCCAGGGACTGTGGTCAGGATTTGTATATCCAGTGTGATTACTCTATGGTCTGGTTTTACCAGTGAGCAATACACTTCTCATCTTGCCATCCAGTACCCATGTTGCTGATTATCACATCCAGTATGCTTACCCTCTTGTGGGAGTGGTACGTTGTTCCTGGGCCTTTTGGTTTATGGATTCTATGAACTTTGTCCTACACTGTTGGAGCTAGTATAATGCTCCCAGTCTATGTCTGGGTATTTTCAGTCACCCAATATAATGTGGTTTGGAGGACTTGATATATTCATGTATTCCAGCATAGGCCAGGTGCAGTTCCTGGTGTTGGGACAGTAGTCTGTAGCAGGCTGTAAACTGGGGGGCAGTTTTAGCGACTGTTACTTGACCATGGCTAGTCCATGCTGCTTTTTGTTGTGGTACCAACATGGGGGTGTGGTTATCCTTGACAATTCTTGCTAGTTACCCTCCTTTTGTAGCTTGTTCCATGTTTTGAGGCTGTACAGCACAGTATGAAGTGTAACCTGGTAGTGTTAGGGTGCTGTTGTGAGCCTTGGCTCAGTTTTCTGTTACAGCGCAGATATCAACATTCTCCATACTGGGTGAGTTTAGACTGCATGCATCTTGCTGTTTCGACTTATCCCTTATCTTATTCTTATCCCTTCTGATACCTATGGAGATAGGTTTGTGTTTTGAGCCTTACCTATTCAGGGCACACTGTGGGTAACAACAGCCTTTGCCAGTATCCATACGGCCTGCACTGATAGGTGCATGCCAGTCCTAGCAGGTGGTGCATCATGTCATGCTCAGCATGCCATCCCAGACTGGCACACATTGGATCCCCTTTGACTAACTGCGATACTTCCGTCAGTTATTGCACTTGATCATCTCATTGTCATGTTGTGGCATGATGCTTGGTGAGGGTAGGATGTTAGTCAGGGTCCTCAGGTGTGCACATAGTACATGGTGTTACATTACTTAACACATGGCATTCATGCCTCAGGTAGTGCTGCAGGGCTGCCTCTGTCGGATGCACATATTACACTTCCCTGTACATGTTTGAGAGCAGGTTGTGTCATGTTAGGCATCCCTGTTACTATATGAGTGAGTCAGAGAGGGGTATCATTCCCAGGGTTCCTACTGAGCCAGTGTATGTGCTATGCGTTGCCTCTTTGCCAAGGCCAGGGCAAACTGGGCACGCCTCCTTCTGCCTACTGGGGCAGTCTCAGGTTGTTCCTCCTCTGAGTCACCCTCTGCCTGTGATGGCCTTGGCAATGGTGGGGGGCTGTTTGGCCCGGCCCTATGCTGGTCCTGCTGCAGCTGTTTTCACAAGATCATATTATGTAGCATAGCACATACCATGACAATTTGGGAACATGTAGTTGGTGTGTACTGCAAGGCTCCACCAGATGTGTCCAGACACCGGAACCATGACTTGAGCAGCCCAAACACACGCTCTATTACATTACGTGTTTGTGCGTGTGCCTCATTATGGCGTTCCTGTTCAGGTGTGTGTGCGTTTCTGATGGGTGTCATCAGCCATGGCTCCAGTGCATAACCTGCAACCCCACTAGGTGTCCATGCGGGATGTCCCCATTGGCAAATGTCTGGTACAGCTGCGTCAAATGCCAGATGTGGGAATCATGGTAGCTCCCAGGACAGCCAGCACACACATTCATTATTATGCCCTGGGCATCACACATGACCTGGCAGTTGATGGAGGGGAAGCCCTTGCGGTTGATGTATGCCCTACCCCGCTCACCAGCTGTTGCTTTGATGCGTATGTGCGTGCAGTCTATTGCACCCACTACCTCAGGGTATTCCGCTATTTGCTGGAAGAGACGCATATTGCTGGCCATTACCTCACGGGCATTGGGGAAATATACATGATCACCGACATGTGCTGACATGGCATCCAGGAACTGGTGCAGTACCCTGGAGGCTGATGCCTGTGATATCCCCATCATATCACCAGTTGGTCTCTGGAAGGTACCTGTTGCTAGTATTCTTAGGCCAACACATACCTTGGTTTCCACTGGGATGGGTTCCCCTCTGTTGGTTCTGTGTGTGAGGCATGGCCTGCACAGCTCCACTATTTGCTGCAGAAGGTCTCTGTCCACTCTATAGCGCTCTACTATCTCCAGCTCATGTAACCCGTGGTAGGTGACCCTGGGCCTGTACACTCTTCTCCGTCTCCTCACTGTGGGTTGTCTGGCACCATCTGCATTGTCACCACCCTCAGCAATTCGCCTATGTCTCATTATGACAGCTATGGCAGCCCCTAACATTTCTGCTCTGAGTTCAGCTTTTTCAGTTTTCACTTCTGATAACTTAACTCCTGTCTTGCAGTGTCTCTTGAGAGAAACATCCTGCACTGCTGTTTGCAGAGTTTTAAGTGCTGGGCTGGGCTACTATTCTGCCTGTGTAATTGCCTGCATCTAATTGTTTTCACCTGCTAGCTCCAGCAGTATTCCCTGCTAGCTTCCTACTAAATCTGTTGCTTCCTTTTTCCTTTCTGTTTCCTCAAGGTGGAGCCGTATGTAAACCAGCAGAAACATGCTCACAGTGGCTTACACATGCGCACACATGCTTACACGGTTCAGAATCTGCTTATTCGGATTAAAACACGTGCATGCCCATGCAAACAGTGTTAAACATCTCCCAACATGCACCCACATGCTCAGTCTGCCTTACACGCGCACACACTGCCTTACTCGCGCTTCATGGTGTGCACACGTGCGCATACACATCCAGCAAGAAACTTTGGTGTAGGCAACAGTGTACACCTTCCATTTCTTGACTTTCTCATGTTTAGTTAGTGGCACACCTCTTTCCATGACATCTGTCTGACATCTGTCATGTAACTCTGACCTCCAATGAACTGCATTTCTTTCTACCATTCCCCCCTGTGATGTCACCTATCTCCTACTCTGTTCCTCCCCCTTCTGTAACTCTTACACTACTCAGACTGTGCTCATTTGCTATATGACAGTGGAATTCAGTATCCTTACACTCATTTGCATCAGATTGCCTACTAATGCTTAGTTACATGTCTTAGACTCAGCTTCCCCCCTTAGCAACCACTACACGGTGGCCATGTTGGTTTTGGTCTGCTGGTCCCTGCATTGACATTCCATGTATTGCATAAAACCTACATTTGTAGGTTTATAACCTTCGTTTTTATGTTTTATACAGCACAGCCCGTTTGCGCGGCGGCTGCACTGGGTTTAAACATCGGCAATCGCCGAAAAAAAATATATATTTTTAATATATTTGCATCAGGTTACTTTGCCAATGGCCGCATATTTGGCCATTGGCATGCTGCCTGACACATATGCACCCTTTATTTTTGAGCTGACATGGCTCCATTGCAGTTTTTTCAGAAACGTACTCAGTTGTCAACTGAGTACATTTCTGCAGCTAAAACGGCTCTTACACGGGCTGTTCTGGGCTTCCTGGATCGCTAATCATCCTCATTTGTATGCTATTCGGCTGCAAGTGAGGTGATTAGCTTATCCACGCCCACTCTGTGTAAGAGCCGTTTTAGCTTGTCTCTTACACGGACTTTGGGCTGTTCCTGGATCACGAAGGCTGCATGGAGTCTTACACTACTCTTAGACTCCGTGCAAGCCTTCGTGAATCCGGCCCATGGTCTATGCTTGAGAAAATATGAATATAATCATATTTATATCTTGTGAAATCACCATCTCTGGTTATCTTGTGCTCATGTCCCTCTAACTCCTTTTGCAGATATTCCACTTGCATAGTGTACTTCTTGATAAGCATGTCCAATAACTCAAAACCCTGTTTGTCAAAAAGGGTTAATAATTCACTATGAAATTGAGATTTATTGATTAAGTCTACTGGGTAGCGCCATTGCCGCAATCATTTGGGGACTATTTTCTTAAGAAGGCATTCCTGGAAATAAGCTATCTCTAGCTGCAGTTTTTGGCATTTCAATAATGTTTGGTCAAACAGTATTCAGCTTTGTCGTGATGCTTGTTGCTACATTACTATCCTGTGTAGCATTATTATGCAAAACAGTACCACCCAGCTCAAAAATTGTGGTACTTTTAAATAGTCTGTTAGCAATGGTTGTTGTGAGCTGTAATTATGGGTATTCACCTCTCTGCTATTACCGTCACTTCTTATGTTACTTCCTGAAGCCAAATCGATGTTACCACTGTTATTCATTTAAACTATAGTATTTAAAAAGTTATTAGTTATTTATTTGTTGGTATGAATTCTGGGTTGTTGAATAGGTCAAGTCTTATAGAATGTTATCTATTTTGTAAATTTATACTATGGAATAATGTATTTTATTAGTGAAAAATAGTTTTATGATAATAGTGCTTTTTTAACTTTAATGTATTATAGTTGTTATTCAGTTTCTTAGGAAAAGGTTGAATAGGTTTAATATGAATATTATTATTAAGTAATATTTATAGTATGGTTTACTTATATTATAGTGATGTATTTCTTTAAATAATTGCTAGCAATTTTATAAGTAATTAATGGGGTTATAAACGTATTTAAGTATTGGATTCTGGGATTGTATTTTGTCTGAAAAAGTGCAGGCATCAGACTTGAGCGAAAGCGCTTACAAATAAACGCGTGTTGGGAACTACAGCAAGCTGTCTTCTTTTTATTTAGTTTGTTTGGTTTTGTTTTATTACACAAGACTTAATTACCAGTCATGATTCAATTAGTACAGAAACCAATTACTTTAATATTACAAGGTCTAATGGTGGTATTTTATTGACATATACAGGTTTTAATATTTTTAAATATTCTGATCTGATTATTACACCAATTTATTTTCTCTTTTTAATAAGGTTTTTAAGTTTGTACCAACTCCAAAATTTAATATTGTGGATGCAATCACTGAATTAAAGTTATACACATGTAAGTTAATTTTTTTATTAGTTTGCATTCTACGAATTCTAGTCAGAACAATGATACTGTTTCAACCATTACTTCTCAACAGCAATTGTTTCAGAAAAAGAGCATATACAACCCTCCTCTAACCACCACATTAGCTATATTTAAAAAAGCTTGTGTAAAAGATGTTTCTTCTTCTGGATTTTCCCGGTTAGGGGTCACCATAGCGGATCACCTGTCCGCTCATGATTGACAGTGGAGTTTTACGTGTTGAGTTGCCATCCCGGTGCCCAACTTTCCACAGAAGGCACACACACACTCACGCCTAGGACCTATTTAGTGTGTCCAATCCACCTACAGCATGTCTTTGGTTTGTGGATAGAAACCAGAGCACCTGGAGGAAAACCACGCGACCACAGGGAGGACATGCAGACTCCGCACAGAAGACACCCCAGCTGAGGATTGAACCAGAGAACCACTTGTTGTGAGGTGACAACGCTAACCCCTGCACTACCACGGCAGCCCATGTAAAAGATTGTTATAATTTAAACAATTCAAAACAATTTTTGAGGTCCCTATAAATTCTATTTATCTAAGGAAGAAAGGGAAGTTATGATTCAGCTTAAGAACAACCCATCGATTAAAGTTATGAAGGCAGATGAGGGTGGGGTAATTGTTATAGTGGAAAAGAATGACTATGTGTGTAGTATTTACGACCTTTAATAGGGCACTGAAAGATAATGTGTCATTTTGAGGAATTAATTTTTTATAGCGTATAGAAGGATTGATCTATTTTTGGATGATGCACTTATGCAGGGTAGTATTGATGTAGACACACACAGTTTTTTACTCAACAAATCCCCTTATATTCTTAAAGTGTTTGGCATATCTAAGACACATAAGGATATATACACTCCGGGTCTATATTAGATAATCAGTCTTTCAAAAGTTTGACTGTCATATGGTCGACACCATATGATTGAACTTTTAAAAGTTTGAAAATCTAATAAAAAAATATAAACTACACAAATAACCTACCTGAACATTTTAAGCAGGGTGGCAAGACCCCTGAGCCCCCTCATGGGGGGCTGTGCCACCCCCCTCGCTCTTTAAATATACCAACTCTAAGATCGCACTACAGTGCAGAAAAGGGAAATCTTCCCTTACTGCACTGTACGGAGATCTCCGTTAATACGTTCAGAGTTTCAAAAATTCAATCATATGGTGTTGAGCATGAGTGACAGTCGAACCTTTTTAAGTTTGATTATCTAATAAGATCCTACACTCCACCATACAGGCTAAAATGTACCCTTTGGCTGTTTATATTGACTGTATACTTAAAACTAGTATTTCATCTATTTATCACATTCTTATAGATTCATTGGCATTTTTGGATAAGATCAAATTACATACCACCAAAGTTAATAGTAGCTTTTCAACTATTGATATTGTTGATCTTTTTTCATCCATTCCCCACTCTCAAGGGTTGGAATTATTTTCGGAGGCCATTATGGACCTTACTTCATTTGATAGTTCTAATTTGAATTTTATTGTTGAACAAGTGGAACTAGTGTTGTTTAATAACTTTATTACCTTTGACGGTGAATATTATAGACAAGTCAAATGGGTAGCCATAGGCGCAAGTTGTGCCCCCATGTATGCCAATTTGGTGTTATATACTTTGGAAAAACACTACATATTAACATGTCCCTACTTATCTAGATAGTTGAGTTATTTTCGATTTTTGGATGACGTGTTTATTTATGGAATGAATGTGACTTGGATGGTCATACACAGTTTTTGTCATATCTCAATGGGTTGACTCCTTTTTCTCCTTTACTGGTGACTTTGACACAGAATCCATTAACTATTTGGATGTTACCCTATTTAAGGACTATGAGAATAGGATCTTATGTTCTAGAGTTTATAGGAACCCTACTTTTTCCAGTAGTTTTTTTTAGATCGCTGTAGTTGTCATCCTAGATTTGTTAAGCATAACATTTTTAAAGGGCAGTTAGTCAGGGCAGCATGTATGTGCTCTGATCTATTTCATTTTCGAGTTGAAGTTGAGACTTTAACTAATTTTTTTTTGGGAAGAAGTTACCCCAAACACTTTCTAGATAAAACAATAAGTGATGTGGTAGCATTATGGGACACAAGATACAAACCACTACTAGTTTCAGACGACTCCCCTAACATGTTACCTCATGATTCTTCTTTGATAAGCAATCATTTGGAATCTGCAGGAAAATGTACACATACTTTAGTTATTACTTTTAATAACCATGTGAGATCCATCAAAGAGATTGTTAATAGAAATTGGAATATTTTTAAGATTGATGAAAAGATTTTTAGGACTTTAGGTCCTGCACCTGTTTTTTTGTTCAAGATGGGACGTCATTTCAAATTTTTATTTGAACATCCTTATAGTACAATTCATTCTTCAAATGAAACTAGAAAGCACAAGGAAATGAGGTGGATATCACCAATGTCCCTTTATTTTAGAAGAGACTGCACTATCAGTTGGTCAACCTAACATTAATATAATTTTGAGTAATAGTAACTGTTCTATGAAGGGGGTTGTTTACATTGCAGTATGTCAAACATGTCACAGTTTTTATGTTGGAAAGACAATGTCAATTTAGGTAGAGGATTTATGAACATGTTTATTCAATAAGTAGAGCTAATGAAAATAATGTTTTATACAGACTGTTCAGGAATGTGTGGGATTCACAAAGTTTTTATTTGATGTAGTGGAAATTGTGCCTTATGATATTAGAGGAGGTAATTGGGAAAATAAGCTTGAACTAAGCAAATTCTTTTGGCAGCTTAAATTAAATGCTACAAGTGATAAAGGACTTAATGACTGTATTTCAGTAATTCCAGTTTTAAAACATAAAGCTGCTCATTTATGAACTTTTGTACTGTGGAATCTGTTTTTTATCTATTTGTTATTTACTAATTATTACAGATTAGTTTATTATTTCAAGAGGGAATTGATTAGTGAGTTAATTAATTGATTATCTGATTTCTTAATTGTTGAGCGTATATAATGATTTTATGGAAGAGTTGTGACGGTTTTGAAGAAGCCCTGTTTTTACGGACAAAATTACCTTAACCATATTCTTGTGATATTGGCTTTAATAAATAGTTTCATTCCATTAAACTTTGCCTCGACTTGGCTTTTATGGTTTGTAATATTCTCATTTGGAATATTTATAAGGTGGCACATATTTACACTCCGTCCTTTAAATCTACCTCCGTGAGCTCACTGTGGTTTATTGGGTGTTTTAAACACACAAGCATCCCATGCAATAAAAAACAGTATCCTGTTATCATACTGTATTAACTGAACAAGAAAGGAAAACACTGACCTTTGTCTGGGGATTAAAACTAGGACCCCTCTCCCATATTCTTTGCAGTTGTCACTGCCACTGGACCAACAAGAAGTTATTGGACTGTTAGTTACCTGGTCTCCCCCAGAGCAATTATTTATCCTTTCAGATAGGAAACCACCACAATGATGATTTTGTTTAACCATACAAATAACCATTGCAATACAAACCAATAACCTATTATTGCATTAGGAACTGAACAGGAAAGCGAAACAATGACCCCGTCTGTGATTTGAAATCGGACCCCACACCTTCACACACACACACACACACACACACACACACACACACACACACACACACACACACACACACACACACACACAAACACTCATGCACACACATTCTGTGCAGTTTTCACTGTTGCTGGACTAAGACGCAATCTCTGAACAGTTAGTTTCATTCACCTAGCAGGAGCAGCCGACTTTCCCTTCAAGTAGGAAACACTACCATGAGAGTGCGTTATGCTTAAACATCGGAGATCGGGGGAAAAAATTAGATTTTAATAATTTTAAACATTTAGAAATACCAATGGCCTTATATTTGGCCATTGACATGCTTTTTCAACTGGATGCATCCTTTATTTGGAGCTGTCATAGCTCTGTTTAGCTATTTGCAGAATGGTACTCCGTTACCAACAGAGTACATTTCTGCAGATAACACTACTCTTCCACGGACAGGTTAGTGTTTCCTGGATTGAAAATTTACCTCATTTGCATAGCTTTCAGCAGCAAATGAGGTAATTTGCATACCATGACAATTTCCGTGCAAGAGTAGCTTTAGAAGCTCTCATGTACACCCCTGCCGGCTGTTGCTGGATTGCTCGGCAGACATATTAGCTGTCTGACGTCTTACTCTACTCTACAACTCTGTGCAAGCTTTCCTAAATCAGGCCCATTATTTTGCAATAATACTAAGCTTACTCATATTTGAGCTTAAGTAAATAGTAATTTTCTTTTAATTTTTCTTTCTTTTCATTAACTTTCCAATTATTTCTTTCAGTTTGTCTTTGTAAGGAAGTGTCATTCCAATCCATATCTTCTATATTATTTATTGTGTTTTTTGGTTTTAAAAATGACTGTCTACTTCCTTGAAGACTTTTGTGTCACCAGGTAGGAATATTTTAAGCTTGGCTGGAAAAAAGTAAATGTACTTTAATCTGCTTTTTCTTAATTTCTTTTATTAAAGGTAGAAAACATTTCCTCTTGGACATCACTGCTGGAGAATAGTCATTATCAGATCTTATTATTTTATCTTCTAGCTTGAGGGGAGATTTTGACCAGAGAGTTTTAAGGATTAGTTCTCTGTTCTGTGGTGAAAACAATCTCACAATAGTTGATCTTGGTGGTGGATTATTTTTAGAATGAGTAATTAAGGACCTATGTGCTCTTTCAATGCCACAGGACATAGCCTCAGGTAAATCAAGAATTTTTAGGGAGCCAGGATGTTAAAAATTTGTCATGCTTCCTCCTTCACTTTTTTCAGGTAAACCAAAGATAAAAATATTGTTTCTAATAGATCTGTGTTCCAGATCAAATATTTTGTTTAAGAGTAGAATATTTTGTTTTAGTAAGTATTCAGTATTGTTTTCCTCTTCTGATAATCTCCCTTCCATGTCATTTAAGGCATCTTCTATGCCAGATATTTGTATTTTTTCATGGTTTATAGACTCTTGCATTTGTTCCATTTGTTTTGAGCATTTTTCGTTAAAATTTTCTATGCCGTTATCTATAGTGCCCATTTTCCGTGAAAATTTTTGAATATTTGTAAGTACAATTTAAAATCCCTTCTTCAGTAATGGATTCTGAGAGCTTTCTTTTGTGTGACTCATTCTGAATTTTAAGTATAGAGAATTTTCAGACAGTAGTTTGGCAGGAAAATAAAGATATATATAAAAATGTTGATATTATCCTTCAGAACAACTGGAAATAGTATTATTTAATTGAAGAAATCTAATATAATAACTTAGAAATATACTTTCCCATTAGAAATGTAAATGAAATAGCAGAGCAGGAGAAAACTGCTGCTAGTTTGTCAGCATCCTAACATACCTCCACTGTTGTGTTTTTAATTCAGAGAATCTAAGGAAAGAGTTAGAAACATTTCTAAACAGAAACTGGTAGTAAATGGCATCTGAAGCTGGACCTGAAGAAGATAAGTGTGAGTTTGCTGATAATGTTTTTAGGAGTTATTTTAAGAATGTGGAGCCAGCTGGTGAGAAAGATTTTAAGGTGGCAGTTAGGGGGGCGGTAGCCAAAGTGTATGCCCTGAAGATGAGGAGGATCATAGTATTCTTGTGTGACATCTGGGCTTTAGTCCTGTGTGACAGGGTTGAAAAGGATTTGAGTTGAATGAGCTTATAGTTCTGTTGAAGGGAGATGAGTAGGAAGGGGGGTTTGAGAAGAGATGTGCAGTGCTGTTCATTCCTGAGGGATGCATCCTTGCAGTGACATGTCTATGTAGACATGGGGGATTTGAGAAGAGATGTGCAGTGCTGTTCATTCTGAGGGATGCATCCTTGCAGTGACATGCCTATGTAGACGTGGGGGATTTGAGAAGAAATGTGCAGTGCTGTTCATCCCTGAGGGATGCATCCTGGCAGTGACATGCCTATGTAGACATGGGGGATTTGAGAAGAGATGTGCAGTGCTGTTCATTCCTGAGGGATGCATCCTTGCAGTGACATGTCTATGTAGACATGGGGGATTTGAAAAGAGATGTGAAGTGCTGTTCATTCCTGAGGGATACATTCTGGCAGTGACATGCTTATGTAGACACGTGGGATTTGAGAAGAGATGTGCAGTGCTGTTCATTCCTGAGAGATGCATCCTGGCAGTGACATGCCTATGTAGACATGGGGGATTTGAGAAGAGATGTGCAGTGCTGTTCATTCCTGAGGGATGCATCCTTGCAGTGACATGCCTATGTAGACATGGGGGATTTGAGAAGAAATGTGCAGTGCTGTTCATTCCTGAGAGATGCATCCTGGCAGTGACATGCCTATGTAGACATGGGGGATTTGAGAAGAGATGTGCAGTGTTGTTCATTCCTGAGAGATGCATCCTGGCAGTGACATGCCTATGTAGACATGAGGGATTTGAGAAGAGATGTGCAGTGCTGTTCATCCCTGAGGGATGCATCATTTCAGTGACATGTCTGTGTAGCCATGGTGGATTTGAGAAGAGATGTGCAGTGCTGTTCATTCATGAAGGAAGCATCCTGGCAGTGACATGCCTATGTAGACATGGGGGATTTGATATGAGATGTGCAGTACTGTTCATTCCTGAGGGATGCATCCTGGCAGTGACATGCCTATGTAGACATGGGGGATTTGAGAAGAGATGTGCAGTGCTGTTCATTCCTGAGGGATGCATCCTTTCAGTGACATGTCTATGTAGACATGGGGGATTTGAGAAGAGATGTGCAGTGCTGTTCATTCCTGAGGGATGCATCCGGGCAGTGACATGCCTATGTAGACATGGGGGATTTGAGAAGATCCATCCTGGCAGTGACATGTCTATGTAGACATGGGGGATTTGAGAAGAGAAGTGCAGTGCTATTCATTCATGAGCTATGCATCCTTGCAGTGGCATGCCTATGTAGACATGGGAGATGTGAGAAGAGAAGTGCAGTGCTGTTCATTCCTGAGGGATGCATCCTGGCAGTGACATGCCTATGTAGACATGGAGTATTTGAGAAGAGATGTGCAGTGCTGTTCATTCCTGAGAGATGCATCCTGGCAGTGGCATGCCTATGTAGACATGGTGGATTTGAGAAGAGATGTGCAGTGCTGTTCATTCCTGAGAGATGCATCCTGGCAGTGACATGCCTATGTTGACATGGGGGATTTGAGAAGAGATGTGAAGTGCTGTTCATTCCTGAGAGATGCATCCTGGCAGTGACATGACTATGTAGATATTGTGGATTTGAGAAGAGATGTGCAGTGCTGTTCATTCATGAGGGATGCATCCTGGCAGTGACATGCCTATGTAGACATGGGGGATTTGAGAAGAGATGTGCAGTCCTGTTCATTCATGAGGGATTCATCTTGGCAGTGACATGCCTATGTAGACATGCAGGATTTGAGAAGAGATGTGCAGTGCTGTTCATTTCTGAGGGATGCATCCTGGCAGTGACATGCCTATGTAGACATGAGGGATTTGAGAAGAGATGTGCAGTGCTGTTCATACATGAGGGATGCATCCTGGCAGTGACATGCCTATGTAGACATGGAGTATTTGAGAAGAGATACGAAAACAAAATTGCCACGAATTCCAAGGACAACCACAAAGCATTCTATAGTTATGTCAATAATCTCGATGGCAACACCCAAATCTGCTCTGAGCTACAGCATAAAGGTACGAAAATTACAGAACCAACTGATATTGCCAACATCCTAGCAGATAGGTTCAGTGCTAACTTTACCCCCCACCCCCTAAAAGGCCCATATCTATACAGGAAGAATGTAGAGTCCCTCTAATCACAACGACGCAGGTAAAAGCTGCACTCTCTAAAGCCAAAAACACAGCATCCATGGGACCGGACAACATCCCAGGCTGCGTTTTACATGAACTTCAGAATGAACTAGCTCCCCACTTAAGCACCATGTTCAATAATAGCCTCGCATCAGGCTTTGTGCCCACTGAATGGCACACAGCAAAAGTTACCCCACTCCTCAAAGGGTGAGCCACCACTGATCCCAGGAACTATCAACCTATTAGCCTGACGAGCCTGGTCTGCAAGGCCATGGAGCGTATCATCATGGAACTCATAAACAAAGACATTGGTAACCTCCAAACTCTGGATCCCACCCAGTTTGGGTTTGTGAAAGGCAGATCATGCCTCCTGAACCTGATCGACTTCTTTGAGGCAGTCACCAAAGCCGTAGATGAGGGTAAGGTGGTTCACACAGCCTATCTTGACCTTGCAAAGGCTTTCAACACCATCCCCCATTCTGGAATTATAGCTAAACTCACTAAACTAGGTATAAATCCCTATGTCACAAGATGGGTTGCCAACTGGCTCACTGACAGAACCCACACTGTAAAAGTTGCAGACTCCAAATCTGACCTCAAAGCAGTGACAAGTGGGGTACCACAGGATTCCATCCTGGGACCTCTCCTGTTTGGTATCTACTTCTCTGAAGTACAGGCTAACATAGAAGGCCTCTGACTAATGAAGTTCACAGATGACTGCAAACTAGGAGCCATAGTCAAGTCCCCAAATGATGTGGACATCCTACAGAAGGGCCTCCCTGAGACAGATGCCTGGTGTCAGAGCCATGGCCTCAAGCTCAATGCCAAACAGTGCAGTGTCACCCCCTTTGGTAAAAACTCTGCACCCTTGAACTACCACATAGGCAGCAATCTACTTAATACCGAATGCATGATAATAGACCTTGGGACCCAGGTGGACAGTAGTCTCTCCTTTGATAGTCACATCGCCACAGTAGTTAGGAAGTCCTTCTACATGGCACACCTCATCATAAAAGGGTTCACATCCAGGAAAAAAGAGGTCATTGTTCCCGTCTACTCGACACTCATTAAACCCATTATAGTGTACAATGCCCCTTTTGGAATGTACCTCACAAGACATCTGCAGCAGCTGGAAAGTCCACAGAAGTATCTCACAAAGAGGATTACTGGCCTAAAAACAAATTCCCTACACTGACCACCTCAAAAGATTCCAACTTTACTCCATAGCATATCGCCTACTCCGAGGTGATCTCTGCCTAACATATAAAGCTATGTCAAACCCAGAGCTGTTGGACATGCTACACCTAAAGAAATCCCAATTGCCTCCAAGCTACATGCTCTAGGGACCTAAACCTTGGCACCACAATAAACAGGACATGCTGGAGGGATAAATTCCTGTCCCAGAAACTTCCCATACTCTGGAACATGCTACACATCTATGTCAAGCAAAGTTCTTCATTAGCACTCTTCAAGAAAAATCTTGATGAGTGGATGGGAAATAGGAGATACAGCCCGGGGATCACTTCTGTGTCTCTGCTCGATAGTGGCACAGGAAAATAACTTTCTTGGGTGGCATAAGCCAGGGAACCTTGTTGGCTAGGCTTACATAGGCCCTTGGGCCGATAGCCTAGTACCTACCTATGACCCTATGTGCAGTACTGTTCATTCCTGAGAGATGCATCCTGGCAGTGACATGCCTATGTAGACATGGGAGATTTGAGAAGAGATGTGCAGTGCTGTTCATTCCTGAGGGATGCATCCTGGCAGTGACATGCCTATGTAGACAAATCTTTGTATAAAGCTGTCATACTCTGTGCTACATTTAAAACACCTGATACACAGAAGACCAGAATCAGTGTCCATTACTTAATTTCATTTATTTTTCTATACCAGTTGGACACACACATATAGCAAAATGCTATATATATATATATATATATATATATATATATATATATATATATATATAATTGGAATCACATTTATCTCAGCAATGCCTCGTGCAGTTATATTAAAACCCCTTTAAGCTTTCACAGTCACAACTAATTGAACACTGACTGAATTATAGGGTTTTGGTGTCACCACAGAGGATACTGGAGAATTAGTGGTAGATGATGCATAATGCTCAAGTAATTTCTTGGTGTCTTTTCTGAGTTAGTATTAGAAATGATACAGGGCTTCTGTTTGTGATTTGAAACAGAGAGAAATATCAGTCAGAAATCCTTATATTTGCATATGTTTATACTTCCTAAATAGCTTCCAGGAGGATAGGGAATTAGAAGATTACTGCATGGATTGCTTGCCTAGTAAGATTTTAGGGTGTCTAGTAACACAAATCTGGTAAATTCATTTTGCAGTCTAGTAATACCTATTTTCAGTAATGAAACTGATGTCTTGATGAGATGAATACCAGGTCTGTAGTGTTTAGCAAAAAGGTGAATGTGGACAGAAGGCATGATATAATATTTAAAAAGAGAGAGAACAGTGTCACCCTAGTACAGAATCATGGGGACTTCTAATGAGAGATGTAGAAGTGTCCAGTAGGCAGACCACTGTGAAATGTTTAATTATCAGATGATCATATATTGCTAGAGCCAAGTTCGAAGAGCTCCACAGAAGGCGTTCGCTGTTGTGGTATTAATTAGTTCAGCATGCAATATAGATTTGAATGACTTAAGATGATCAACAAATACTGCACTTGCAAAACTGTTGTGAGCAAGATATTCAAATATTGTGCCAGCGAAATTGCAGTGGATCATATTTTGGTCAATATATCCTGTGAAGGTAGGGTGTTTGTGGATGCACTATGATATTTATAGAAACCATGTCAGTTATGGCAGAATAACTTTTGAGATTAAGTTAGCAAAAAGATGAGTTGAGATGTTAACCTTCATCCTTATCAGTTAAGAGGATAGGAGTACATCTCGAATTATTGTTAAGCTAAAATCAGATTACTATCTGAAGTTATGAGACCTGATACTGCAAGTCTTGACAGTATGGAAATGAAGCTGTAGGCTGCCATCATACTTCTCAACTGTCCAGAATTTCACATAATATTCAGATATTTGTCTCATATTTTTTGGGCTGTCACTGAAAAAATTGTGGATATCTGACAATTCATTGAGGATTGCAGTTATTAATAATGACAAACATTCGAGTTTCAGACTTCACATCCTTCAGAAAATGCATGGATACTCAAAAATATCCAAAATAAGGAGGAGAAGCCCAAAATAATCAATCAGTGATAGATAAAGAGAATGGAAAAACCAGGGTCTGATAGGTTAGTACTAGGCTAACTGCCCTTGCAAGCCTAGCCAATTATTCCTTGTGAGACTCAAACCCTGCACCTTGTGTTTGCAAGGCAAACACCTTACCCATTAGGCCATCCTAGGACTGCTGAAACAGGTCTTCCCTTTCCCATTGACAGAGATACTCTTTCATTCATACTCATTCTGTATCCCGTTCATCCATATCTCTCTAAAAAATGACAAAAATGTCAAGTTTGTTGATTAGATCTTCACAATTTCAATTTTGCATGTGTTTTTACTGGTTTGTTCTGAGGGTAGGACCTCTGGGCACATCTACTTTTTTTTAGGCAAAGCTGGAACCCTGTTGGGTGTAAATGACTTGGTCTGAGTCATACTGACTGCAAGTGGAGTTTGGAGGACATCACCTAAGGACTACATGATGAAGCCTGACACCAACTCCTAGCCTCATTCCTCTGTGTTATATTCTCATCAGTTGTGATATTCATGCTCCAGACTTTCTTGATAAATTCACCCATTTGTTTCTTAAAATGTTGGCTGTTTCCTTACCTCATAATTTACAAGGGGCAAAGAGAAAGTCATGTTTGTGTCTTTCATGATTTTCTTTCTGAGCACTGATATTCATGGCAGTGGAGGGTAAGGTACTGAAGGGAGAGGCTTTGCCTTCAGAATCTTTGCATAATGCAAACTTTCAGAGATCTGGGAACAGTTAGAAAAGTAGCTGTGCTGTATGTTGGGTGGAATGCATGAATATCCTTATGTGAGAGGTCCTTAACCTACCTAGCTGATAATGTGGTATATATTTTGAGCAGGTACATCTTCACATCGTAAACTACTTTTGAATTAAAAGCCTCTGAAGGATTGTGTTACTAGTGACAGCACTGATTTACTGACTCACACTCAGTCATCATCATCATCATCATCATCATCATCACAGTCATTAATGGCATCTACTACCTTCTGCATCATTCTTGTTGAGGGTCTGTGAGTCATTTGACTTAGCAGGGCAGAACACTTGTCTATTCCCCAAAAACAGATACCATCTCACATAGTGGGACTACGATGTAACATAACTCCTATAAATCTGGTTATCTTGGCAATCTCTATGTAACATAATTTCCATAAATTTGTTTACCATATTTTGTTACAATTTAGGCTTATACCAGGTCTTTAAGCAAGGTAACACAGTTACTAATGTAACTGAACCTGACCCTCAAACTAGTAACTCTGAAATTTTACCACCCTGGCACCAAGCACTTTAGTCCCGATCGCAAAAACAAAAGAGACAGCCCATACCAGAATACCATTCCTAACTTTAATAATGCAGAACTAGTCATAGATCCCTCAGAATAAACAACTTCAAAAGTATCTGTATAATAACCATCTATCATATTCTCTTTGGGCTCAAAACAACATTAAACAAGAGACTTTCATTCTAGGTGATGTAAATATCGATTGGATTCAGTCTATCTTTATTATATTTTTTTACAACTATAAAAACACAACCCAGACCTAACAAAACTAACCCTCCAGGGTCCATCTTGACTGGACTGATTCTAGTAGCCATCCTAAAATATCTCCAACTTGGGTACCTTACCAGACTCATTAAGTGATCATCTCCAGCTAGATGAAGCCCTAGACCTTTAAAAAAAATCCTAGATTCCCCCCCCCCTCCTACAAAAAAAAAGGAAAGTTCAACTCTGCCCTTTCTGGAATTTCATCAATTCACTCTTACATCCAGGTACAAAACTTTCATTCTACATCCCGGTCTACTTCCAGTATCAAACGACTCTCCTCAAACTCAAACCATGCTCCAATGCCCCTGACAACATCCCATCACTAGAATACTGAAATGGAAAAATGTGATACTACCTCTAAATACAGTCCCTCAGGGTTCTACTCTACCCCTCAACTCTGGCCTCTCTTTCTCAATATCTTTATCTTCTTCATCCTCTTTCTCTCCTAATTACAATATGCAGGCCGAATCAAATAGCTCTTCCTGACTCCCTAGCCAAAAGCCACTAGCCTTCCAAAACCCAGCCCAAACCCAATTGGCTTTTAAATCAAACTTCAAGTGGCCTTTATTTTTCTACATCATTCTCTTTCTCTCTCATCCTCTTCATCTTTCCACTCTTCTCTTGAAATTCTCCCATTCTCTCCTCTCCCATTCCTCCATTCCTCCACCCTCCCAGTCCCCTGTAGATTATGTTAGCTAGTATGAAATTATGATGGAGTGGTGATTAAACATAATAAACATATAATAAAAAAACTAAAAACAAAACTAAAGATAGAATAAGCAACTGCTTTATAGAACTGCAAACTTTCTTACTCCATCTTCAAACTCTTCTCTACCTCTCTTCCTTCTCTTCTGTATGTGTCTCCCTCCTCTTCTATCTTCTCTTCTCTCTCTATCTCCTCAAAACAAAAAGTTGCAACAGCAAAAACAACACTACTACTATCAATACTACACACCATTGCCATTGCACACACCTCATCATCCCATAGTCTCTCTCTAATCAACTCAATTTCCTCCAACTTACTTTCCTCCAACTTACTATCACACAAACCCACTGCTTGCCCAGCATTATCTAAATATCTAACCCATATACACCCATATACACCCCTCCATCTAGCCACCAAAAGCCACCAAAATCTTATTTCAGTATACAAACCCAAACGACCCCCAACCTACACTCTACTACTCTATACTAAAACAAAAACACTTCCTTATTTCTTCCACTAAAGACTCACAAACTACACTTCTTCTTCAAATCTCTTTTCTCCCACTCACCTCTCCCAAAAATACAATTGTATACTTCCTACTTAGATCCCTATATCCCATAATTCCACCCTCCTTCCTTTTCCTTCAAGTGCCTTCTCCCCATCTCATCCCACTGCCTGCTTACCCTCCACATTTTTCTCTTTTTTTTTTTTTCAAGGTCTCCTGGACTCAATCACACAACAAAATGAACATTAGTTTATCTGTTCTTCCTATCTTCTTCTGGACCCTCTTCTCCTTTAATTTATTTGCTTCTCTTTCCTTCTCTCCCATGCTCTTCTCGCTCGCATTCAAACTCTGTCCATAATTTTTTTTTTTCTTTACTATTGTACTAACATTACAGTTGCATTAATATATTTTTTTATGTATACTGCAATGTACTTCATTCTTTTTTCTTTTTGGAAAGTACTAAGCTAGACTATAGAAGAACTTTTTGTTGTGTTGTGTGTATGTTTTTAGCTTTTAGCTTTGTTTTGTTTTTTATATGTAATGTAATGTAATGTATGTAATGTATTATCATGGTTTTTTCTCCCCAGGCCTCCACTGAAAACGGGCTTTCGGGCCCAGTGGATTTCCCCGGTTATCAAACTGAAAATAAATAAATAAATACATTTTGAAGGCTGGTGTTCTCTCAATAGCTTTTGTAAGAGGACACAAGGACAGTATTCATAGTCCGGGACTTCACCACTATTTATTGGTTAGCTAGGAAGAGTGCTGCTGCATGTAGATGTAAATAAGCTAAGCATTGAATAAGGAAAAGTGAAGGTGTTTTGAAAAACTTGCCTATTTATGGCAAAAGCATAAAGTACCTGTAGTTAAGCATTAAGTTCATATGGAGTACTGTGCAAAAGTTGTAGGCATTGTATTATTTTGTATGTATTCAGATATTGATTATGCACACAGCTATGTGCAGTCACACTTGGAAGACTTAAGGCAAACACTTTTATTATTAAAAATACTTTTAAAAAAGTAAAGGGGCTTAAATGTTTTATATATATATATATGTGTATCTGGGTCTATATTGAAAGACCGAAGAGTTGTTTCAGAAAACACTTCTTGGTCGACACATAATGAGTGAATGCACTAAAGGGCGAACCCTCAAAACAGCAGCACCAACACAGACACACACACACACTTTAAAACATAACGTGGAGGGCTTTGCCCCACACCCCCCAACGTGGGGGGCTGTGCCCCCCCTAACTAAATAAACCCACTCCAAGATTGCACTACAGTGAGGAAAGGGACGAACACACTGGGATGGCCAAGCAATTTCTTTCCCAGGATATGAAATCGCTGTTTTGAGTGTTCGTGCTTTAGTGCGTTCGCTCATTACGTGTCGACCAAGAGGTGTTCGCTGAAACACCTCTTCGGTCTTTTAATATAGACCCATGTATCCTTATGTGGACACTCTTTTGGTTTGATTAAAGAATTGAAAGGGGGAGATAGGAAAAACTGAAAAAGGGGAGACACAGGAAAAAAAGGGATGCATGGCATGAACATATCAAGAGAGCTGTGGTAGATGAGGTAGGAGAGGAGGAGAACTATGTTTATGGTGGAGGATGGATCCCCTAGTTTTCACATTTGTTTTATATAAGATGGTAGGGTGAGTGGAACATAGATAAAAGTGTGTAAGAGACAGGATAAGGGAAGCAAAGTTAATGAGGAGTGACACCACTGAGAGTCCCCAATCTACAGAGTCTCAAACTTTCCACTGCCAGATGGGGTTGCTGAAGCACAATGAAGAAAAGCTACAACTGTCTGAATATGTCTGTCCACAGCCTGCTCAAGCACGTCTTCAACCAAGTCCTAAAATCTCTGTTTAGTGAGGGTTGCCATGCTGTCACATGTCAGGGTGCCTGCAGAACCAGTGACTGTACCACTGCCCTGACCTTATGAGGACATCCCTCGACAGGTGGGAGGTGCACACTCCCTGACCTGGGAGGGATGCACTTGGGCTGCTCTTCAGTAATTTGTATCTGTAAAATAAAATGAACATGAATGGGGGAGAAAGAAAATAAAGAAGGACAAAGGAAGACACAACTGAGATAAGAAAAAGAAAAAACAGTGAGACAAAAGAGAAAATGTCTACGATAAATTTACAAAGCATGTTACACAGCATTCAGTTTCTCCTTTTAAAACAATTTTATTTTTAGAAATCTTTATTGAAGTTAAACAAAATGTGTGGGAAGTGTTTATGCATATATGGGACAAGTGATTTGGGAAGTGCTTATGTGTACATGGGAAGAATTATATAACAAGCGGTTATGTGTACTTAGGGAGAAAGAGTGTACTGCTAAGATGTTTTGGTTTGGTTTACATTTTGTAGTCTACGATAGTAATGTGAATGATCATATTTGTATCTGATATGCATTTGTTAGCAATATTATACTAAAAAATCTTTATAGATACTTACATGTTATAAAATCAGTTAAAGACAGAATATTGCACTTATATACTTACATATCTGTTACATTTGGTTGCAGTAATGTACTGAATGCACTGTAGTGCTTCATTTACCTTTCCTTTGTAAATTATTTATTTATGTACATTAACAAAAATCATTTAAACAAATAATCCTATTTAGTACTTTATTCATGCTGGCCAGCACCTTCAACAAGCCTACCTTTTCCTTTAACTCTGCTGACACTGGCTGTAATTTATTTCCTTCTTGGCTGGAGAGAGAAGACATAAGACAATTATTGTTTACCTGTTTTTAACATTTTTTCCTTAATATTCCTGATATCGCTAGTAGCAATATACAAGATATTTCATGTACTGCTGTGCTTTCTTACTATGTATCTGAATTGTCATACTGTGTCAATCTTCCCTTTATTGCAAGCTATAAATAAATTGCTACACTTTTATAGGTGGAATAGCCAGACTATTTGGTGGAAAGATGATTTAAAATGTTATGCTTTGCACGTTACTGTCTCTGAATTATGATCTCAAGGGAGAAGATAACAAGGTGTGTTGGTGAGGTGAAACTGGAACAGAATTGTCAGCCAGGAAGATGGCTATGCACCAGTATCAGAATAGGAAGTACCCTTCAACTGGAGCATAGTGCAATGTTTACTGTTACTTCCAGTCCTCCTGCTAATAGGTAGTACCCTTCGTCTGGACCATGATGCAATGTTTGCTGTTACTTCTAGTACTCCTACTAATAGGTAGTACACTTCATCTGGAGCATGGTGTAACATTTCCTGTTACTTCTAGTACTCCTCCTAATAGATAATACCCTTCATCTGGAGCATGGTGCAATGTTTTGTGTTACTTCTAATACTCCTACTAATAGGTAGTACATGTCATCTGGAGCATGGTGCAATATTTCCTGTTACATCTAGTACTCCTACTAATAGGAGGTACCCTTCATCTGGAGCATGGTGCAATACTTCTTGTTACTTCTAGTACTCCTACTAATAGGAGGTGCCCTTCATCTGGAGCATGGTGCAATGTTTTGTGTTACTTCTAGTACTCCTACTAATAGGTAGTACCCTTCATCTGGAGCATGGCACAATGTTTGATGTTACTTCTAGTACTCCTACTAATAGGAGGTACCCTTCATCTGGAGCATGGTGCAATGTTTTGTGTTACTTCTAGTACTCCTACTAATAGGTAGTAACTTCTAGTACTCCTACTAATAGGTAGTACCCTTCATCTGGAGCATGGTACAATGTTTTGTGTTACTTCTAGTACTCCTACTAATAAGTAATACCCTTCATCTGGAGCATGGTGCAATGTTTGATATTACTTCTAGTACTCTTACTAGTAGGTAGTACCATTCATCTGTTGCATGGTGTAATGTTTGCTGTTACTTCTAGTTCTCCTAGTATAGTTAAAAAGCTGTATAATTACCCTTGGAGTAAATGTCTACTTTTAGTTTAAATCCTGCCTTAGCTTTCCTCAGGGAATGCGTAAATTCTTTGATGGTCTGCCTAATTACTTTCTTATGTAGGGAGATGGGGATTTTTTTTATGAAGCAAGTAGCTTGTCCTTAGTGGAGAGTTTGTTTATCTGGGAGTTCTACCATAGGGATTTATTTTTGAATTCCACATTTACATATATTAATTGAGGAAGGTGTTATCGATGCACTGGTTTAGATAGGCAAAGAATTCAGCAGTATATGTAGCAGTCTTGGTGACAGGGTCTGCAAGGAGATGAATTTGAGTTGCTTCAGGCCCTCAAATAGGGACATTAGGCTGGTTTTTAAGTCATCTCTGAATATGGTGGAGTTTTGGGAGAGGATGGTTATAATTTTAAGGGAGACGTTTTGGTGGTCAGATTTGATCAAGGAAGGAATGACATTAGTAGGGATGCAAGCAGAGGTAGGATTTATAAGGAAGGGTCAGGCATGTTGTCACCTCTGAAGAACCTTGATGATTTGATCTAGGAAGTTAGTGTTGCTAAAACTGAAAGATTATTGGGTGTATTTATTCATCAGCATCATCATCATCATCAGCCCCTTTTTCACATTTTTTTTTCTACATGAGGTCGGGGTATCATGTTAACTCTTGCCAACTCACTCAATTCAGTGCCACACTCCTGCCTTCTTCAACACTCATGCCTGACTGTCATAGATCTTCTTTCACACAATCCAGCCAACTCTATGCTGGACATCCTTACTTCCTCTTACCTTCTTCCAGTCTGTCCCAAATCTTCCTCATCAGATTGTCTTCTGCTTTTCTACACATGTGCCCCAAACCACCACAATCTGTTTTCTTTGATCTTTTCTGCAATTGGAGCTAGTTTGGCTTCTGCTCTTATGTCCTCATTTCTTCACCTGTCCCACAGTGTGCATCCTACCACCTTTTTCAGGCACTTCATTTCCATCACCTCTAGCTTCTTCGACTGTTCTGCCTTTACTGCCCAGGTTTCTGTACCACACAGTAGTACTGGTCACACCACTGTCCTGTACACCTTACATTTCAGCTTCTTTGGCATTCTTCTGTCATAGACTACACCTGATATTCTGTGCCAGTTGGCTGCAGCCCCTCTGATTCTAGATTTGACCTCTTTATTCAAATTACCCTTCTCCTCAACCACCCCTCCCAGATACTTGAAGCTATTTAACTGTTCCTCTATCTTCCGTTCTATCTCTATTCTCAGCTTCTTCTGATTTCCCCAGTTTGCTGCCATTACCACCATTTTATCTGTGGTTAGTTTCATCCCATGTGCCTTCAGATTTTCATTCCATTCTTCTATCCTTTGCCGAAGTTCTAGTTCAGAGTCTGCCTGTACTGCCACATTGCCTGGATACAGCAGCTTTGTTGATCTGTCCCTTCCAACCTGTTTGCTAATGTAGTCCATCACCAGTATGAACAACAGTGGGCTCAGAGCTGAACCCTGATGTACACCCACTCCCACTGGGAACCCCTCTGTGAGGCCGAACACTGTTCGTACTTGAGTCACTGGGTCCTTGTACATAGCCTGCACTAATTCTACCAATGTTTCCAGGACTTCAAACCACCACAGTACTGCCCAGATTAGCTTTCTTGGGACCTTGTCATATGCTTTCTCCAAGTCTAGGAATGCCCAGTTTTACTCTCTCCTCATCTCTAGCTTCTTTTCAAGTATCTGTCTCAATGCAAAAATGTATTGCATCCTGATCTGAATCCAAACTGCTCATCTCCCATCTTACATTCTATTACTCTGTGTATCCGTTTATCAATCATTCTCTCCAGAACTTTCATGCAATGTGGTAGAAGCTTGATCCCTCTGTACTGTCCTCTTTGTTCTTGTACACTGGCATGAGTATGCTTATTCTCCAGTCATCTGGGATATGCCTTTCTCTCTACATGCTATTAGTACCTTTAGGACCCATTTCTCCCCATCTTACCCAGCATCTGTATTATATCTGCTGTGACCTCATCTGAGCCTGCTGCTTTCCCTGACTTCATCTTCCTTAGTGCTGCTCATAGGTTCATAGGTTCATGGGTAGGCACTAGGCTATTGGCCCTAGGGCCTATATAAGCCTAGCCAAATAGTAGCCTGGCTTTTGCCACCCAAGAAAATTATTTTCCTGTGCCCTTGTCAAGCAGAGCCACAGAAGTGATCCCTGAGGTGAATTTCCGATCTCACATCCAATCATCAAGATTTTTCTTGAAGAGTGCTAATGAGGAGCTTTGTTTGATAGAGATAGGTAGTTTGTTCCAGAGTATGGGAAGTCTCTGGGACAGGAATCTATCCCTCCAGCATGCTTTGTTTATTGCGGTGGCAAGGTTTAGGTCCCTAGAATGTGTAGCTCGGAGGGATTAGGATTTCTTTAAGTGGAGCATGTCCAACAGCTCTGAGTTTAACATAGCTTTGTATGTTAGGCAGAGATCACCTCTGAGTAGGCGATATGTGACAGAGTAAAGCTGGAGTTTTTTGAGACGGTCTGTGTAGGACATCTGTTTGAAACCGGTGAGTAGAGGGGAACAATTACCTCTTTTTTTCTGGATGAGAAACCTTTTGTGATGAGGTGTGCCACATAGAAGGATTTCCTGACTACTGTGGTGATGTGATTATCAAAGGAGAGACTACTGGCCACCTGTGTCCCAAGGTCTCTTATCACACTTTCAGTGTTAAGTAGTCTACCGCCTATGTAGTACATGGGTACAGAGTTTTTACCAAAAGGGGTGACAATGCATTTTTTGTTTTTACTTCTTCTAAGGTGGGCTCCTCTCCTTCTCTCATTGTAGGCTATTTCTGGGGCAGTACAGCTTCTGTGGAGTTTTCTTCATTCAGAACCTGCTGGAAATACTCCTTCCATTTGCCTTTGATGTACTGTGGACTGTTGAGCAGGTTGTTGCCAGCATCCGTTATGACGTGTCTGACTATCTTCTTTATCTTTCTGTCTTTGCCTTGCAACCTGATATAGTTTCTTTGTGCCCCTTACTGAGTCACTTTCCAGAAGTTGGTAGAAGGTGCCCTCAATGCACTGTTCTTTGCTACTGCAACTTCTTTCTTAGCTTCTTTGTTAGCCAACCAGTAGTCCTTCCTAGCCTGGTCAGTCTTTTCTATCTCCCATTTCTTCCTGCACTCCTTTCTTTTGATGACTTCCCAGACCTCTGCATTCCACCACCAGCTTTCCTTATGTACCTTATTTCCATACCTGGCTCGGCCACATATCTGCAACATGTCCTAACACATGCTGTTTTTAGGTGCTGCCACTCTTCTTCAACTCCACCTAGTACTTCCTCTTCTTGGGGTGCTAGAGCCCTGAGTAATTCCTTGAACTGCTGTACTTTCTCTACAGTCAACTTCCAGGTCTTCAGCCTGGTCTCTGTTGAGCCTTTTCTGACCATTGTGGCAACTAATGGTTTATGCTGGGGGTCCAATTGTTTCACTGGAGATGACTGGCGATGACCGTGCAATCATGGATTCTACCCCAGTGCCTTTTCCTTACTAGGAGGAAGTCTATCTGAGTTGCATGTTGGCTACTCTTGTATGTGATCTTGTGACTGTCTCTCTTTCTGAACCATGTGTTGACTACTAGAAGTCTAGAATGGCTACTCCTTCTTTATTCCTGTTGCCCCACCCATATGGACCCAGGCAGTCCTCATATCCAGTTTTGTCTGTCCCAATATGTGCATTCATGTCACCCATTATCAACACCAATTCATGTTGTCCTGCTTTATCTAGCAGGTTCTGCAACTGCTGTTTGAATGCACTCTTTCCCTCACTATCACAACCCTGCTGTGGGGCATACTGTTACACTGGAGTCTGATTGCCATGTGTCTGTCATTAATTCTGATGATATCCCTCACTGCCTTCTGAAGCCTCTCTCTCATCACAATTCCTACACCATTTCTAGCCTGTCCCACACCTGAGTAGCAGAGTCTGGATCCCAAGCCAAGTGGCTTTGCTGCACTTCCCTTACATCTTGTCCTTTGGATATATAGAATGTCCAGTCTTCTCTGTATCATCATGTCATCCACTTCCTGACAGTGAACCTACATTATTGGCCCCGGGCTTTATGGCAGACACACACTGGCCATATACCTCTCCCACCATTAACAAGGGTCCCTGGCATGGCTAAGAGTAGGCCGGATCCTCAACCTGCTTATCACCGGTAACTACCCATGACCTAGACCCATATTTTACACTGTCAAGTGGCTAGCCCTGCCACAGAGCACAGTCTGTGATCCATGTTCTCCTATCTTGAGGATACTATGCACCACAGTAGATGCCCAAAGTGGTTGGTCTGTACAACTCTTCCCCCTATAGGGCACCATGTAGAGTCTGTGCTGCTGCCCACAGCTCCATGCATTGGTGAGTTTGAGATGGAAAAGCTCAGCATGTCTTTTAGACATGGAAGAAAGCCTACAGAGACACAGTGAGAACATGCAAACTCCAAACAGGCATTGGTCAGAGGTCAGCATCAAACTGTGTACATGGGAGGTGAAGCCCTTAGCCATTATGCCATCCTGGGTGTATTTATTACCTGTTGTATAAGATTTCCAGTTAATGTATGGGTAGCTAAAGTTACCCACAGTTAGCATATTTTGATTAATTGGTATGAAATTCAGCTTATCAAGTTAGTTAACATGGTCATCAGGTGAAATTCAAGGGATCTATAGTTGGACATAGGAGCCGATTCATATAGAGTCCAGAAACAAGGTGTAAGACTGTGTCAAAAAGGGCACAATAATGTGATGAGAAACCCAGCAATGCACAGAAAAATTAGCTGCAATGTGGGAAGACATAATTATTGGCTAATTTGCATGTTTCTAAATTGCTCTGAAATTACCACAAGTGCTATCAAGCTCTTTACTGTGGTGATTCATATATAAATGTGAAGTTTTTCTCCCTGGGCCTCCACTGAAAAAGGACATTTTGGACAGATGAACTTTCCCAGTAAACAAATGTAACATAAATAAAAAGAAATCACTGCCAGCAGCCCATACATAACATTGGCACAGACACCCTCCAGTCACTCCACACACACACACACACACACACACACACACACACACACACACACACACACACACACACACACACACACACACACACACACACACACACACACACACACACACACACACACACCATACCTATCCCCTAACCCCCTACTGCAAACACCCAGGCAGATACACATACATATGACATGAAACCACTCATACTTTTGCATATGCTCACTCATGCAGTTACACACATGCCCATACACCCACCACTACCTCTCCACTAAACTACCTGCTACTGACCTATAACATGATCTCATCATTTAAAAGCAATGGGTGAATGCAAACATTTATTAGCATTAATTAAAGTGCCTGACAGTGGTGATTTATGCATTCAAGAAGTTTTATGACTCACTCAGCTGCTTAAATAACTTACCACAGAGCTTTCAGAAGAGAGCACAAGATCATACTTCTCAACCTCTTAGAGACAGAAATCTGGAGAAAGCCATCAATAATGGGAAGACAAATGCCCACAAATAGGGACACCTGTTGAATATTGCTCTTGCAAACTTAGAAAATTGATAAAACAACTGTACAGATTTTCGCACAATGTCCATATTGTTGCCTCATAGTTTTGGTCCATTTTGCATAAAATTGTGGTTTTCTGGCAAATTAGTGACAAATTATTAATGCTTGAAGTTAGAAAATAGTATCAGAAATTTGAGTTTCAGAGTTCATACCCTTCAGAAAATCCATGCTAATGCAACACCAGTTATTCTATCAACTGTTTGTCTGTAAGGGCAATATTTAAAAAAATATTTAAAAAATTGTCTCTATTTTTGGGCCTTTGTCCCACTTTTATTTATGGCTTTGCCCAGAGAGGTATGCCCTCAACTGTTCAGATTTTTGTTTTATAATTTTGGTGTGTTTTGCATAAAACTGTGGTTTTCTGGCAAATCATTGAGGATTTAAGTCAGAAAATAATTATAGACATTTGAGTTTCAGAGTTCATATCATCCATAAAATCCATACTAATGTAAAACCTGTTATTCGATTCACTTTCTAAGTTTATAAGAGCAATATTTAGAATTTGTTCCTATTTCTAGGTCTTTGTCCCCCAATTATTAATGGCTTTGTCCAGCTTTCTAGCTCTAAGAGGTTGAGAGGTATGGGGGGTGCTATCAGTGAAACAAAGTTTTAGTAACTACACATGTATGTATCTGTTCAAATCTCAGGAAGGCCTCAAGACTGGGCATATTTTGTACAGATTCCTAGAACTGAGCAGACACCATATTGTAAGCCATGGAATATGCTAGGTGGGAATACAGAAGACTTTAACCTTTGCAAAAAAAAGGCACTACAGGTGCAGACAAAAGTCTTAGTGTGAAAAAAGCTGTGAGGAGAGAGGTGCAGACCATACCTGGTGAAACAGGCTGGCCACTTGTTTATCACCTCACATGCTGACACACATTGGATCACCTCTTGAATGATGCCAACTATTTAATTAATTGCTGAAATGAATTATTATTTTTTAGAATTTTGGCATCATTCTTACAGATGACAAGATATTGCTCGAGGTGAATGTGAATGGCTTTCCTGCCTTGGATACATGCATAGAGTAGCTCAACCACATCTCTCTCTGCATCTTCCCTAAGGCTGACCATCTAAGGTCATTCATCCCACTGTGAGCATCTATGATATGGAACTCATATCTGGGGTACAGGGGGACTAAGGTCTCTAGTCCCACCACAAATCCTGGAACCAGAGCCACACAGCTGATTGTGACCCTACACTTGCAGAGTGGAACATCAGTTTGTCTGACAATGGACTTGCCTGTTAGTAGTATATTACTGTGAGTGTGTAAACAGTTCCCTTTAGACATTAGCTCCCCCTCCATTTAAGCATTATACTTCATCATCATACATTAATGGCACCTCAATCTTGAAGAAATACTTCATGCAGTGACTGAAAACATTACTTGCAAACTCGCTGTCAGGCACTCATTGCCCACAGACAACATAAAACGTTTCCAGCCCTACTCTTTTTAGAAAACATACCTAAAGAAGCTTTCTGAATCTTGCAAGTGCTTTTTAACAGTAACTAATTCATTTTCTCGTGCTTTCTTATGTTGCTCATTGTTCAGTAATCCTGTTTTCGTAAATTCTGTTTCCATTACTCATTACATGAATTACGATATGCTAACTTGTATCACTGAACATTTACATACATTCCTTTGTACACATGTCCCATTTATTGCAGTGCTTCTGTCTCAGATCATGGCTGAAATGGGTCTTTGGACAAACCTGCCTATCTAGGCAACAAATACATAAAAAGAAATGCTGTATAAATATTCGGATGAAGGTCTAAGAGGGTTAATTAAGAAGTACAGCCTGAGACAAAGGGGTAGGGATAACAAATATGTTCTTCTTTCAGCTTTTCCCAGTTAGGGGTCACCACAGCAGAACTCCGGTTTGCTAATGATTGGCAGTAGATTTTTATGGGTGCCAAGGTGCCAGCTCAACACCCAGCCTTCAACAAAGGCACACCCATTCTACGCATGTTGTTCAAATGCTATTCGACTGCAGGGAGGACATGCAGACTCCACACTGAAGGCACTCATGCTGAGGATTGAACAGGCGAACCTCTTGCTAGGAGGCAATAACACTGCTGCTGCACCACCGTGGCTTATGGGAGGGATAACAAATATCTGAGTAGGAAAAGGAAGAACAGAAATAAAAGTAAAAGCCATTAAAAAGTGAGAATGATGTGCGGAAGATATTAAGCACATGCAATCAGTAAAAGAGTGACTTAAAAGATGGAGTAAGCTTCCAACTATAACACAAGATAATGAAGAAAGGTCAAAGAAATAAAGCTGCTACAGGGAGACTGCGAGAAGAAAGACTTTGTTAAAAGCAAAGAAATAAAAGAGCAAGTGATGAAGAAAGGAACTTTTTTTTGTAGGAAACAAGAATTCAGGAAAGCTTGTGAAGAATATAGAAGTGGAGTAGTAAATGAAGCTAATGAGTGATGAAAGACTGGAGAAATATTTTCAATATGAAACAGAGATTTTTGAAAAAAAAAAAAGACTTTTCTTGGACCCATAGTATTTACCTTGTATTTCTGTGACCTGACATGTAATTATATAAAATTTGGAAACAACCTGAAAGATATTTTCATTTGCATTTCTTGTAAGTGAGCATGTCATAAATTGACATGAGATTTACACTAAAAATTACACATTACATCTGTTTGAATCTGCAAGCACCTGCAAGGATGCATTTTTACCCATAATGAGCTAAAAATATGATCTGTCAGTTCAATCTTGATATCAGACTAACACATGATGATTCACTTCTGTTTCTAATGGAGTTGCGTGTATTAGTAAACAAAGACTTCCAACATCTAAATCTCATCCGTACATATCTGGGCACATGACTACATCTGAGGTTAGTATGCGAAGTTGTATCACATTTTGCAGTTATTTCTGTCTACGAATGCGATTCAGTTCATTATAGACATGCTATACCTGAATCAGACTGGAAAGTGCACTTGGAAATGTGCAGCAATGTAGGGGAAAGGGGCTTCAGTTCTCAGGCAGACTATATACACCAACAGTCTATTTTTTTGAGGTTTAACTATGTAGGTAAATTGCATTTATTAATTTGTTATGCAGGCAAGGAGGATAAGAAGGGAACAGTTTCAGGCCAAACCCTGTGTCAGAGCAGGCATGCCTAAAACACAGATGTGTAGCAAAGATTCAGCATGCGAATTTGGAAAAAAATTACTTTTTCTAATAGGCAGATGGCTGTCAGATGAAGTTACTTTTTAACAAGTTAGAGTCAGATGAGACCAATAAAATGAGCTTCTTCAGCTGACAAGCTTTCCAGTTTACATTGAGGTTTTGCAATGTTAGAGTTAGTTATAATAAATAAAGAGGTGCAGGGAGCTTCCCCTGCATTTTCGTAGGAGGCTTTACTGACAGTCTAATATTTTTGATGCATTTGTTGTTTCACCTGCCTTACTAGTCATGGTTTAGTAAATGCTGTGCCTTATGCTGTCATAGTTTATCAAATAATGGCTTGATTTAATAGAGTTATAGGTTCATAGGTAAGTGTTAGGGTTGCTGCCCCTGAAAAACATTTTAAGCCTCGCCAATTATTGGGCTTACCCATTCCATGACTGATAATTATATCTCACCCCTAGTGAGAATAACTGGGGTCATACGATAGATAATTTGAGGAGACCATGCATGGGAAATAGCATTTAGGAGCTACCTCTGTCCAATAGTAGTACAGAGGGCAGTCCTGGGGTAAATGTTCTATTACCCATTCATAAATCCAAGTTGTGCTTGTACATGGGCAGAGATAAGCTTTGTTTTCTGTGAATGGACAGTCTGTATCTGAGCAGTGGAATCCTCTCTAAGATATACTTGTCTCTGCAAATCATTCTGTTGATGTTACATAGGTTCACAGGTTCATAGGTAGGTACAAGGCTATCTGCCCAAGGGCATTTATAAGCCTAGCCAGAGTGTGTCGGCTTTTGCTGCCCCATTGATTAATTAACTGATCTTCTGCCAAGCAGAGCCACTGAAGTGATCCCAGGGATGTATTTTCTATTACCCATGCACTTGTCATGGTTTCTCTTGACGAGTGTTAGTAAGGGGCTTTGCCTGATGTAATTTGGAATTTTGTTCCAAAGCATGGGGAGTCTCTGTGACAGGAATCTATCCCTCCAGCATGTTCTATTTATTGTTGTGGCGAGGTTTAGCTCACTAGACCGCGTGGCTCGCAGTGACTTGAATTTCTTTAGGTGGAGCATGTCCATCAATTCTGAGTTGGACATGGCTTTGTAAGTCAGACAGAGATCACCTCTGAGTAAGCGATATGCCACTGAGTACAGCTGGAGTTTTTTCAGTCGGGCTGCATAGGACATATGTTTAAGACCAGTAATCCTCTTGGTGAGATACCTTTGTGGTCCTTCCAGCTGTTGGAAGTGTCTTATGAGGTACATCCCAAATGGGGCATTGTACTCTTTGATGGGTCTAATGAGTGACAAGTAGAGGGGCACTATAACCTCTTTATTTCTAGATGCGAACCCTTTAGTAATTAGATGGGCCACATAGAAGGATTTCTGAACTACTTTGGCAATATGATTGTCAAAGGAGAGATTACTATCTACCTGGGTCCCCAGATCTCTTATTACCTCTTCTGTATTAAGGGGGCTGCCACCTATGTGGTAATTCATGGGTGTTTTGTTTTTCCCAAACGGGATGACTATGCATTTTTTGGCATTTAGCTTGATCCCATGACTTTGACACCAGGTGTCCGTTTCACTAAGGCCCTTTGGGAGGATGTCCGTGTCAGCCGGAGAGTCAATTATGGCTCCCAGTTTGCAGTCATTGGCAAACTTGGTTAGCCATAGTCTTCCTGTATTTGCCTGTACTTCTAGGAAGTATATGCCGAACAGTAGGGGTCCCAGGACTGAGCCTTGTGGGACACCACTTGTGACTGGTTTAGAGTCGGACCTGGAGCCTGCTATTCTTACCGTGTGAGTTCTGTCTGTAAGCCAGCTGGCAACCCATCTCGTGATGTAGGAGTTTATGTTCAGGCTGGTGAGTTTTTCTGTATTACCCGAGTGGAGAATGGTGTCAAAAGCCTTGTCTAGGTCAAGGTAGGCTGTGTGAACCAACTTTCCCTCATCTATGGCCTTGGTGACTGTCTCGAAGAAGTCAACCAGGTTTAGTAGGCATGATCTGCCCTTAAAGCCGAACTGGGTCGGATCAAGTGTTTGGAGGTTCCCAATGTCTTTGTTAATGAGTTCCATGATGATGCACTCCCATAGCCTTGCAGACCAGGCTGGTCAGCCTTATGGGGTGATAGTTACCAGGGTCAGTTGTGGCCCCTCCTTTGTGGAGAGGAATAACCATTGCTGTGCACCATTCTATGGGCATGTAGCCTGTGGAGAGGCTGAGGTTGAACAGCGTGTTTAGGTGGGGGGTTAGTTCGTTCTTTAGTTCGTGCAAGACGCAGCCTGGGACACCATCTGGTCCCATTGATGCTGTGTTTTTGGCTTTTGAAAGGGCTGTTTTCACCTGTGCATCTGTGATTTTTGGGACACTGCACTTTTCTGGTATTGTTGTGGGCCCTTTTGGAGGTGAGAAGGCGGTGAAGTTTGCACTGAATCTATCTGCCAGGATGTTGGCGATATCAGTAGGTTCAGTATACTTTGTGCTATTTTGCACTAGTTCAGTGCATATCTGCGGGTTGCCACTTAGATTCTTAACATAGCTAAAGAAGGCTTTGTGGTTATCTTTTGAATCCTTGGCTATTTTTCTTTCGGAGTTAGCCTTGGATGATTTCATGAGGGACCTCAGTTTCTTACTGATACTGATGAGGGATGTCTTTCCTTCTTGGGATTTGCTTTTTTTCTGAACTAGTTTCCTCCTTCTATTGTATAGCCTGTTTATTGCAGGGGTCCTCCAAACTGGTTTCCTTCTCTTAGTGGAGTGAGTCTTGGTTTTGCTAAAGATGGCATGATCCATGCATTTTTGTAGGTGCTCATAGAGTGCATTTGTAAAGGTTTCTGCATCTTGGGCAGCGTTATCCTTTAGCGTGGGGGCTGTGAAACTTACCACCTCTGTCTTAAGTAAGGTGAAGTTTGCTTTAGAAAAGTTTTTTACTGTGGTTTCCTAAGTTGGGGGTGGTGGTGGGGTGTGGACATCCAGAGTGATTAGTTTATGGTCTGATCTAAACAGTGACGGGTTGACCTCCGGTGTGGAACACCTGTCGCACATGTTGGTGATGACCAGGTCCAATATGTTTTCACCACTGGTAGGGGAGTTTACCAGCTGATCCAGGGAGTTTGAGTTGATGAATTCCAGGAAAAACTGGGCCTGGGAATTTGTACTTGAGTAGTTTCCCAGTGAATGGTAGGGTAATTGAAATTGCCCAATATCAGTGTGTTTGGTAGGACCTTAATGTTTTCCATTGTCTCCAGAAAGGTGGAGTGGTGGTCCTGGGTCATGGAAGGTGATCTGTAGTAGGCCAAAATTTGCATTGCAGATTTTCCCGATGCTAGTTGCACATGGATGATCTCAGAGGTATGCTGCGCCACTAACCTGGAGGTGTAGGTATCCTTGATGAACATTGATACACCCCCTCCTTTTGTGTTTCGGTCCGTGTTCTGTAGCTGAAACGTGTGGTATAAGTTGTAGCCCGGTAGTGCTGAGGTGCTCTCAGGAGCCTTGAACCAGGTTTTAATTACTGCACAGATGTCGACGTTCTCCATACTAAGAAGTGCTTTGAGCGAGTGCATTTTGAGATTTAAAGTCCTGGCGTTGAGTAGCATAACACTTTTTATTTTGTTAATTGTGCTGTTTACGGATGCGGGTTTGACTTTTGAGCCTTGCCTAAAAAAGGCACTATGAGGGCAGCAAGAGCCTTGGCCAGTATTCAAAAGCCTAGGGGTGAGAGGTGCAAGCCGTCTCTTGAGAAGCAATGCGACTTGTCGAGCATGTCATCCCAGGCTGACAGACACTGGATCCCCTTTGAATGACACCAGAAGCTTAGCCAATTGTTGAAATTGATCATTTTTTCTTTATACTGAGGTATCATTCTTGGTGAGGGTAGGAAGCTACTCAGGGTCACGGTCATATCAGCCTGGGCTACATGATCAGAGAGCTCCTCCATGTCTCTTTTCATGTAGTCTAGGAGGTACGTCTCAGGTCATTCACACCAACATGAACAATGATAGAGTCATATTTGTACTTGTTCTGGAGTGACCTGAGTGCTTGTGTTATGTGGCAGATTCTGGCTCCCGACAGGCAGCTAACAGTAACCTTCTGCTTGTCCAGCCTATTGAGTGGGATGTCAGTGTGCCTGACTATAGAGTCACCTATTACTAGTGTGTTAGGTATGTTATTTCACCTTAAGGGCTGTGATTGTGTGGCACACTGATTTTGTGTTTTACGTGTTGTCTGGTTTGTGATGGGAAGTGCAGTTTTTTTGGGTGTCTGCTTTGGAGGTCTCTGATGCTTTTGCAGGTTTTTATTTAGAGCCTCCAAGTATGAATTTGTGTATTTATGTGTATTTTTTGCCAGTGATGTTTTAATAGGTCTGTGTGCGGCTGGAGTTGTGGTGCAAGTGTTAACCTTCTCCTCTTGACTTTCTGTTCCAGTCTTGGGAAGAGACAACTTAGCTTCCAGTTTGGCTGTATAATTGCATCTCTCACATATGTTAGTGTTTTGTGGTAGGAGGAGAGGGTTATCTGTGTATGGGTTTCCTTTAGAATCTCAAAAAACTAAAATACCGAATTTCAGTTTACCAATATTCTAATCCCAAATGCTCGGAATCGTGAAACACCAGAAGCGTGAAATTTGAAATCCCGAAGTTCAGAGCTTCTGGTGTTGCAGTGTATGAGTGGATGTAAGTGCAGGTAAGTTTGTATACGTATGTAGGTTATGTGCTGTAGTGTATGTTAGTGTGTGTTTTGGTTGTGATGTGTGTGCAAGGGGCTGTGAAATGTGTGGGTGTGAGTTGCCTTAGTGTGAGTGATTGTACGGTCTCAGAATATATAAGTAAGAGGTGTGGGGGGTGTTTCTAGTGTAGGTTAGTTTTGTTTGGGTGTGGTGGGCAGTTGTGTGTATGTGAGTGTGTGTATGTAAGTGTCAGGATTTTGAATTTTGAGGTTATGGGCATTGGGTATTATGATGTTTTGGCTTTATGATCAAAATATTCTGAAATTCGCTATTTCAGAATTTTGAGATTATAAAGTGAACCCCTGTGTACATGAGGCAGTTGCAACATTGCCTGAGGATACCCAGATTCACCAGCTGGACTGGAGAGTGCACCTGAAGTTGCCCTTTGGTCATGCCTGAATAGTAGGGTGAGCTGCTTAGTCGCTTGGTTGGTGAGGGGTGGATAAAGAGCCTTGCCCTGTTGAGCAATCAAGTGTCGGGGTATATTAGTGCTTGCTATTAGGTCTGAGCAAGTGCTGGACTGTTAGATGCTTTTTGAGTGCTTAGTTTGAGAGTTAGACTAGTTTCAAGGGAAAAACTGAAGAGGAGACTTAGTGGAGCCGGGAATAATTTAACCGTAGCTAACCGGCACTGCCCGGTGCGCAAAACCGTGCAAACGCGTTTTTTATAGTAGGGAAATTAAGGAGATAGAAATTAGCCCAAAATGGCCAATAAACTACTAACTTCTGGGCTGGTACCACTCCTCCAGGGACAGATAGGGGTCTCAAAGTTCCCCTCTCTCACAGGTGAACAGAGAAACTTCCTTCTAGCCAAGTAAGGTATGGGCAACTCAGAAACTGGTATCACAGCCCTGAATTCAGCACTAGCCTGAAAACTGGACTATACTAGCTTAGAAAGGTGGGAAACAAGGATTTTTTTTTTTTAAAGATAAGGCAAAAACAGTAGAAAACACACTTAAAACAGCTTTAGACAACTACAAACGATCAGAAAAGGCTATCACAATTTAGTGTGTAGCCTACAACAGTTAAACAAAGTATTTAAACAAAAAATAACTTTTTAAAAGTGCAGGCAGTCAAGTAAGTGCAATATGTGAAAAAAAACAAGCTTTTAAATCACAACAAACACTGGAAAATCTGCATTTAGGTGGAAAACAGCACAGCGAGAAAGTACAGCAAGAAAGTACAGAAAACGGATACTTAATCACTCCAAAATCTCTCTCCTAAGCTACAAGACTTGTATTAGTTTAAGGCTTTCTAGTGCTACCAGTAGGTTAGTTACAGGAAAGATGGGAAACAAGCACAGATGTGGTTTTTTAAACCAGAAAGTTGAAAGAGATGGACAAACTGTCCAAATGGTCAATAAACTACAATTTCTGGGCCAAGAACCTCTTCTCTCGTGAACGTTGAATGAGATGGAAAAAAAACTGCCCAAATGGCCAATAGCTACAATTTCTGGGTCAGGAACCACTCCTCTTGTGGTAGATAGGCTACCTAATCCTGGAATACAGCAAATTTGTAGCTGGACTAGGCTAGTAACAGGAAAGGCAGGAAACAAGCACAAACACAGACTTTTAAATCAGAAGGTTGAAAGAGATGGAAACGATTCCCAAATGGCCAATAAACTATAGTTTTTAGGCCAGAAACCACTCCTCCTGTGGTAGATAAGTTATCTAGTGTTTACCAGTCCCACTGATAAGCTAGAAGGCTTCTCTCCAACACAGAAGGGCTTGGAGGGCTCAGAAGCTTACCAACAGTCCTGGATACAGCAAATTTGTACCTGGACTACACTAGTTATAGGAAAGGCAGGGACCAAACGCAAAACGGGCTTTTAACCAGAAAGTAGAAAGAGATGGAAAAACTGCCCAAATGGCAAATGAACTACAATTTCAGGGCCAAAACCCACTCTTCCCATGGTAGTTAGGCTACCTAGTGCTTATCACTCCCACTGAGAAGCTAGAAGGCTTCCCTCCAACACAGAAAGGCTCGGGGGGGGGGGCTCAGAAGCTTACCAACAGTTCTGGATACAGCAAGTCTGTATCTGGACTTGACTAGTTACAGGAAAGGCAGGAAACAATCTTTGATTTTTTTTTTGTTACTGAAAAGCAGCTAAAACAGCAGTAAATACAATTCAAATTGTAGTACAGGCCAGCACACCTGAGCGTGTAGCAACACTATGGCAAATATAGTTCAAATAAATGCAATTCAATTAACAAATGTCTAAAAAACAAGTGCAGAAGGCAGTAAATTAGAAGGCTACTAACAAGCAGTAATAAGTGCAGAGTAAGTGTGACTGAACAAATAGCATGCAGAAGAGCAACTAAGACAGTTACAGTAAGAACAGATGAATAATATATATATATATATATATATATATATATATATATTTTTTTTTTTTTTTTTTTTTTTTTTTTGAGGGAAGGAACAGAGCAGGATTAAGAGGCTACAGGGGTTGTCCTTCCCAAATGCTTTCTTTGTACACAGAGGTTTAGATCCCCATAATAAGTCTAGATCCCTAGGCCAAACATTTGTCTTGCTGATGTGCAAGATGAGCATAAGTACTGGGTCAGAGGATGCCTTGTATGCCAGACACAGGTCATCTCTTAACAATTTGTTAAGATACCAAGTATAGTGACAGGGCTATAAGGTAGACCATATAGGACATATTGTTTAGGTCTCATATTGTATTATGGTATCTCTGTGGGTATTCCAGTTTTTGCCTGTGTCTGAACAGATACATGCTAAATGGGACCTTATACTCAATGCCTGGCCTTATGAGGAATGAATAAAGTTGGACAATGACATCTCTAGATCTAGTCACAATCCTGTTTTTTTTTTTTTTTTTTTTTTTTTATAAGCTGCACAATACAGAAGGATTTCCTTATGGCAGTGGACACATGTTGATCAAAAGTTAGGTTGCTGTCCACATACGTTTCCAAATCCCAAACAAGTGGGTTAGCTTTCAGGGGTTTATTGTTAATGTGGTAGTTCTCCAATTAGAAAACTTTCCAAAGGATAGGAGAATGCATTAAGTTTCAGTCCAGGACTCTGGCACAAGATATTTGTTTGTGACAGACCTTCCTAAGACACTTAGGGATTCAGTAAATGCTCCCAGCTTGCAGTCATGTGCAAACCTAGTCAGCCTGTGCTGTTTTGGTACTGGATTTTACTATAGAGAAGTAGATACCAGCACTAAACCTTGGGGCAATCCACTAACTGGTGTCTTTGTAGAGGCAAATTCCCCTATTTTTATTTCCTGTGTCCTATTTCTGAGACAATTGGCAATCCAGTAGGTGGTGTAGGGGTTTATTCCCAAGCTACTTAGCTTTTACTATGCCTGAGTGGGTGATTGTGTCAAATGCCTTGGCCAGGTCAAGGTATATGGAGTGTACTATTTTTCCTTCAGTGTCGTATAAGAGAATTTAAGTACCTTTATCTGCACTTTTTTAAAAAAAAATACAGTATTTAATTTGATTTAAACTGTGTTGAAGGAATATTTAACTCAAGTGGCAGTTATTCTGCTCTTTAGTAACTTGAACTGAAGCTAGTGTGTTATTTGCTAGTAATTACAGGTGTGGGGGTAGCCACATTCTTTGATTTCCTGTCCTTGCCTTTTTAAGTGGTGCATTGTGAAATTTTTATTGCTTAAAAAACTCAGCTTTGGCCAGCTAAGAACTTGGTTATATTCAACTGGACGTATAAGAGAATTTAAGTACCTTTATCTGCACTTTTTAAAAATAAATACAGTATTTAATTTGATTTAAACTGTGTTGAAGGAATATTTAACTCAAGTGGCAGTTATTCTGCTCTTTAGTAACTTGAACTGAAGCTAGTGTGTTATTTGCTAGTAATTACAGGTGTGGGGGTAGCCACATTCTTTGATTTCCTGTCCTTGCCTTTTTAAGTGGTGCATTGTGAAATTTTTATTGCTTAAAAACCTCAGCTTTGGCCAGCTAAGAACTTGGTTATATTCAACTGGACGTATAAGAGAATTTAAGTACCTTTATCTGCACTTTTTTTTTAAAAATACAGTATTTAATTTGATTTAAACTGTGTTGAAGGAATATTTAACTCAAGTGGCAGTTATTCTGCTCTTTAGTAACTTGAACTGAAGCTAGTGTGTTATTTGCTAGTAATTACAGGTGTGGGGTAGCCACATTTTTGATTTCCTGTCCTTGCCTTTTAAGTGGTGCATTGTGAAATTTTTATTGTTTAAAACCTCAGCTTTGGCCAGCTAAGAACTTGGTTATATTCAACTGGACGTATAAGAGAATTTAAGTACCTTTATCTGCACTTTTTAAAAAAATACAGTATTTAATTTGATTTAAACTGTGTTGAAGGAATATTTAACTCAAGTGGCAGTTATTCTGCTCTTTAGTAACTTGAACTGAAGCTAGTGTGTTATTTGCTAGTAATTACAGGTGTGGGGGTAGCGACATTCTTTGATTTCCTGTCCTTGCCTTTTTAAGTGGTGCATTGTGAAATTTTTATTGCTTAAAAACCTCAGCTTTGGCCAGCTAAGAACTTGGTTATATTCAACTGGACGTATAAGAGAATTAAAGTACCTTTATCTGCACTTTTTTAAAAAAAAAATACAGTATTTAATTTGATTTAAACTGTGTTGAAGGAATATTTAACTCAAGTGACAGTTATTCTGCTCTTCAGTTATTCCCAGCCACCCTCCCTGTTTTTGTTTTGGTGTTAATCTTGGTGGCCTTGAAACTGCCCGCCCCTCAGCCTGCCTCTGGGCCCATCTCATTTGCTCACTCAACTGAGTGCAGTGAGATCATATTCTGATTCCAGGCACTTCTACTGCGTACAAAGAGAGCATCTGGGAAACAGACAAAAAAAAATTAAGCTTATTTCCTGCCTTTCCTGTTAAGTGGTATAGACTATTTGTAGGCTTCTGAGCCCCCAGGCCCTTCTGTGTTTGAGGGAAGCCTTCTGGCTTGATTTTTTTTCTTATAACTAGCCAGTTTTCTAGTTTCAGCACTCAAATCTGTTTCTTTGATCTCAGCACTTGTTCAGATAAAAAAAAAAATTATCTGCTTTTACAGTACTTGTGTTTCTACCTACTTCATTTTACTCTTGCATCATCTTAAAAATACTCAATTGTATTTATTACTGCTTGGTGTAACTCATTCTAAGCCTTTTGGTTTAAACACTTGGGCTTCAGACCAGTTGTTTTGCACTGAGAGGGTTTGTGGTCTGCACTCTTGTACCAGAACAGGTAGCTTACATCCTTCTAGGTTGGGAACTGCTGATTGAGGGCTCAGTGTCTGTTATTCTAAAAGTGTATTAATTCTGGTTTAAGCACTTGGGCTTTCAGGCCAGTTATTTTACATTAAGAGGGTTCGTGGTCTGCACTCTTGTGGGAGGAGAGGCTGGACTATGCCCTTCTGAGCTGGGAATTTCTGGTTAAAGGCTTATAGTGCATGCATATCTGAACTGCTTCTTACCAAAGTTGATGCGCCTTGTTTGCTGTGGCATAGACTGGATTCGGGCCTGCTGGATCTAGCTTTGTTTGTGTAAATTGAGCACTAATCCAGACATTCTCTAAAGTATTCAATTGTATTTATTACTGCTTGGTTGTAACTTGATTAAAGTGTAGCTATCATTCTAAGTCTTTTGGATTAAGCACTTGGGCTTCAGACCAGTTGTTTTACATTAGGAAGGTTTGTGGCAAGCACTGTGGTGGCAGGACAGGTAGCTTTCATCCTTCTAAGTTGGGAACTGCTGATTGAGAGCCCAGTGTCCAAGGGTATTAGTTCTGGTTTAGGCACTTGGGCTTCAGGCCAGTTATTTTACATTAAGAAGGTCCGTGGTCTGCACTCTTGTGGGAGAAGAGGCTGGACTCTGCCCTTCTGAGCTGGGAATTTCTGGTTAAAGGTTTATAGTACCTGAATATTTGAACTGTATCTTACTGAAATTGGTACACCTTGTTTGCTCTAGCATAGACTAGATCCAGGCCTGCTGAATCTAGCTTTGTTTATATGCTTGTTGTTTGTTTGCTTGTTATTTCCCTGGAAGCTAATTCCACCTAATACGCTTCTCAAGCTTCTGTGGATCACTAGTGATATCTGCATTGCTTACTGTACTAGTTCCTTGTTTCACTTGAAAGAAAGTTACTGTTTGTTGTTTTTGCATTTAGTTACTTGTAACACATTGCACTCAAGTTACCTGGCACTTGCTCACTAAAGCAATTATATAAGTCAGCACTAAAAATTAAAAGCACTACACCCTCACTCCCCACTGACCCTTGTTTTCAATTATTAAGGAATTCCCAATATTATTCTAGCATGTCCAAAGGTCAGTTATCAATCTCCTCTCTGGTCCAGCTGGTGAATCTGGGAATTTTGAGGCAATGTTATAACCGCCTCATGTACACAGACAACCCTCTCCTCCTCCCACATAACACAAATACTTGCAAGAGATGCAGCTATTTAGCCAAACTGGAGGCTGAGCTCTCTCAACTCAGGACTGGCAAAACCAGACAGGAGGAGAAGGCAACTACACACACCACAAAACCAGCCTCACATAATGCTACCACACCACTGAATCAAACACATAAACACACAAAGACATACTCGGAGGCTCTGAGTAAAAATTTACCTAAACAGCAGAGGCCTCCAAAGCAGACGCCCAAACAACTGCTACCTCAAGACACCCCACAAGCAACACATAAACCACAAAAGCAGTGTGCAAAGCAGTCACAGCCCTTAAGGCCAAATACAACACCAAACATACCTGTCATAGGTTACTCCATAGTCAGACACACTGACGTCCCACTCACCAGGCTGAACAAGGAGAGGGTCACAGTAAGCTGCCTATCAGGCGCTAGAATCCGCCACATAACACAAGCACTCTGGTCACTCCACGGCAAGTACAAATATGACACAGTCATTGTCCATGCTGGTGTAAACGACCTGAGATGTACCTCCCTGGACTACATGAAAAGAGACATAGAGGAGCTCTCTGATTATGTAGCCCAGGCAGGTATGACCCTGACCCTGAGCAGTATCCTTCCTTCACCAAGAATGATGCCAGAATATAGAGACACGATGATCAGCTTTAACAATTGGCTTAATGTCTGGTGTCATTCAAAGGGGATCCAGTGTCTGTCTGCCTGGGATGACATGCTTGACAAGCCACGCTGTTTCCCAAGGGACGGCTTGCACCTGTCACCCTGGGATTCTGGATATTGGCTAAGGCTCTTGCCACCCCATAGTGCCTTTTTAGGCAAGGCTCAAATTCTAAACCTACCACCCTAGAAAACAAAATGGGAAGAAACTGAGGGTAATGCTGCTCAATGCCAGAAGTCTAAATCTCAAAATGCACGCACTCGAGGCCCTTCTCAGTATGGAGAAAATCGATGTCTGTGCTGTAACTGAAACCTGGTTCAAGGCTCCTGAGAGCACCCCGGCACTATTAGGTTTTACCTCATATCATGCGTTCCGGCCCCAAAACCCGGACCACACCACAAAAGGAGGGGGTGTATCCATATTCATAAAGGATACCCACACCTCCAGGTTGGTGGCAATGCACGAAGCTTTGGAAACCATCCAGGTTTAACTAACCATAGGCAAAACTGTTCTACAAATTGTAGCATGCTACAGGCCACCCTCTCAAACTCAGGAACCCCACACAGCCTTCCTGAAGACACTGGAGGGTATAAATGTATCTCCAAGCACCATCATATTGGGTGACTTCAACTACCCGAATATAGACTGGGAACATTACTCAAGCCCTAACTTTCTAGCCCAACGGTTCCTGGAGTTCATAAATTCAAATGCCATGGAACAGCTAGTCACTGTTTCCACGAGAGGAGAAAATATACTAGATCTCATTATCACAAACATGGGGACAAAATGCTCCGCACTGGAAGTATATCCCTCATTGGTGAGATCTGATCATAAACTAATCTCACTGAAAATCCCCATCCCGCCCCCACCCCAAACAAAAAAGACCACAGTGAAGAACTTCTCTAAAGCAAACTTCACACTACTCAAGACTGGTGTGGTATCCTTCAAGGCCCCTGAGCCAGTGGAAACCACAACCCAAGCTGCGGAAGCCCTTACAAATGCCTTCTATGAACACCTCCAGGACTGCATGGATCAGGCAATCCCAAATAAAACCAAGACTCTTTCCACAAAGGGCAAATGTCCAGTCTGGTGGACCCCAGCCATTAACAAACTTTACAATAAGAGGCGAAAGCTATTACATGATATAACAAAATCAATAAAATGGAAGTCACTACTGATCATTATTAGTAAAAAAATACGAGCACTCATAAAATCAACTAAGGCCAATTTTAAGAGAAAAATTGCCATGGATTCAAAGGACAATCATAAGGCCTTTTTCAGCTATGTTAGGAACCTGGGTGGAAACTCCCAGATATGCTCAGAATTAGTCCAAAATGATACAAAAATCACTGAACCCACAGACACTGCCAACATACTGGCAGACAGGTTCAGTGCAAACTTCACCCCCTTCTCCCCCTCTAAAGGAGAGATAACTATCCCAGCAGAGTGTAGCCTCCCAGACATCTCAAATGCGCAGGTGAAAGCTGCTCTCTCTAAAGCTAAAAACACAGCATCAATGGGACGGATGGTGTCCCCGGCTGTGTGCTACATGAGCTAAATGAGGAATTAAACCCACACATAAGGCAGCTGTTTAATCTCAGCCTTACCACAGGATATGTGCCCAAGGGTGGCGACGGCAACTGTGGTCCCACTCCACAAATGCGGTGCCTCTACGGACCCTGGTAATTACTGCCCCATAAGCTTAACAAGTCTAGACTGCAAAGCTATGGAGAGGATCATAATGGAGCTCATAAACAAAGATATAGGGGACTTGCAGACATTGGACCTGACCCAGTTTGGCTTCGTCAAGGGCAGATCATGCCTTTTGAACTTGGTCGACTTCTTGAAACAGTCACCAAGGCCATTGATGAGGAAAGGCAGTCCATACAGCCTACCTTGACCTTGCAAAGGCCTTCGACACAATACCCCACTCGGGTATTGTAGAAAAACTTACCAGCTTAAATGTAAACCCATATGTAACAAGATGGGTTGCAAACTGGCTTAAGGACAGAACCCACAGGGTTAGAGTTGCTGGCGCTATGTCAGTCTCCAAGCCGGTCACAAGCGGTGTCCCACAGGGCTCGGTCCTTGGCCCCTATTGTTGGCATCTACTTCTCAGAAGTACAGGCCAACATGGGAGGACTTTGGCTGACAAAGTTTGCAGATGACTGCAAACTGGGCCATAGTGGAAAGTGCATCGGACACGGATATCCTTCAGAAGGGACTCACGGAAACAGATAGGTGGTGCCAGAGCCATGGCCTGAAGTTAAGCGCCAAAAATGTATAGTCATACCCTTCAGGAAAAACAAGGTAACCCCAAGCTACCATATAGGTGGCAATCCACTAAGCACAGAAGAGGTTATCAGGGACCTGGGGACCCAGGTTGACAGTGGCCTTTCTTTTGACACTCACATTGCTAAAGTGGTTAGAAAGACCTTCTACATTGCCCACCTGAT